>NW_022589718.1:17860804-17907724 GCF_004348235.1 Phoca vitulina
GGGGGGTTTGCTGAGCTGCGCTGCCCCCGCTCAGACTGCTGAGGCATCAGGGGTGCCCAGAGCCACCGAGGAACACAAATGTGCCAGACACCAGGTCTCAATTTGGCATGGCTTCCAACAAATATCTGGATTCTCCAAACACTAACTCCTATATGAGGCATTTTCTTAAATGTCTTTTTCTCTCCCTCTTTCTTTCTTTTTTCTTTCTTTGTTTCTTTCTTTCTTTGTTTCTTTCTTTCTTTCTTTCTTTCTTTTCTTTCTTTCTTCCTTCCTTCTTTTCTTTTTCTTTCTTCTTTCTTTCTTTTTCTTTTTTCTTTTTCTTTCTTTTATTTCTTCCTTCCTTCCTTCCTTTCTTTTCACTACATCATGCTATAGTGGTGATTTTTTGGGACTTCATAATTACTGATAGTGACTGGTGACTACAAGATTAGATATATTAGATGGTTTTAAAAAATGCATAAAATATTATAATCCTGTCCTTTCTTAAAGACACTAATAATATAGTCATGTATCACCACACCATGAGGTAATTGCAAATGATAATAATTTTAGGAATGATAATGTTAAGAACACGACAACTTTTGAGGAGGGAGAAATTAGGAAAGAGTTATAGATACCCTTTTTAAAATTTTGTACATATTGATCCATCTTCAAGAAAATAAACAAAACATTCTGTAAATAATCTTCTTGCCAGCACATGTTATTTTAATAAGTAAAATGCAAGTAAGAGTCAATAGTCAAGGAGAGAGTAACATCATTAGTTTATAAATATGCTTTTAGTCCAACTCCTGCATTATGAGTCTCTGTGGTACTTTTTAGTCCAACTTAAACAGGAAGCTCTTGACCATTGCTTTAGTAATTGAAAATTGAAAATTGCTTAATGAGTTTTACTAATGCCTTTCTGCATTTTTAGCCAGCAACAAACCTTCTGTTTCAGTAGTCTATTTTTTCACTCCCTATACAAATTCATTTACCTCTGCAACCGTTATTACTTCCTTTCTTTCTATGGTAGTTCGGTGTCCCTTCTGCTTTCTAGGGCTAATTATTCCCTCCACCTATGCTCTGGTTTCTTCTCCTTTTTCAAAAAGA
Source organism: Phoca vitulina (assembly GCF_004348235.1). NCBI lineage: Eukaryota > Metazoa > Chordata > Mammalia > Carnivora > Phocidae > Phoca > Phoca vitulina. The sequence continues at coordinate 17,861,894 of NW_022589718.1, forward strand.
ATTTGTTTATTTTCTCCCTCTCTCTCTCTCCATATATATATATATATATATATACATATATATATATACACACACACACACACACACACATACATAAAACAACCTTTTTCTTGACATTGATTATATGAAGATACCACATTCTTGTTCCTTTGAACATAGAAAAAAAAATAAATCCTATGATTTGATTTCTCTGTATCCAACGTCCCTTCCTAGCCAGGCTCTTAGATGTAATTTTGTAAACATACCTTCTCCATTTGCTCATTTCCTGATCACTCGTCGACCTCTTATAATCTGTTTTAAGCTCTCCAAAGGGAGAGCAAAGACAACAATAATGTAATGACTCTAAATACAGTGGCTACTCTTTGGTTTCTACTTAAATATTTCTGTACCTTTTAGGTGGCTCTCTCATGCACTGGCGCCCAAAACATTTCATTTGCCTTCTCAACTCTGATTTCCTTTGTAGGCTCATCTATTTCTGTCCTTCTCCTAAAAGTTGATCCATTCATGTAAAGAACCCTCTTTCTAAAATGCAAATCTAATCTAACTCTGCTTTAAATCTCAAAGTGGTCTCCCATTTCTCACAAGGCTTAATTTTTTTAGCCTAATAGTCTTACAAAACCAATTCCATTCTCCATCTAAAACATATGCAAAGGTTTCCCAGTGTGCTGGAAATTTTTATGCCTCAGAGCTTGTGCACGTTTCCTCTGCCTGAGATACTCCTTAGAGAAGCCTAGAACATTTGCTTTCCCTCAGCAACTATTTATTAAGCAGCTACAATGTATAAGAAAATATGCCAGGCTCCATGGGACACACCATGTGTCCCACCTTTAGTACCACCCCTCCTGGGGCCACAGTATGTCATCACATCAGACTTTATCAACCATTCCCTTAAAACTTTTGGATAGTTTCCCATTATATTTCACCTCTAGTACCTGTCACAAGGCTGTCATACACAACACAACCTTTCCTGTCCTTTCTGCTTTTATATGTTCTCATCATACATTTGCCTCTACTATATGTCGAGAAAGGTCTAGAAATGAGCTTTTTAAAAAAATAACATATCCCATTGTGGTGGGGAGGAGTACAGTAAAATGGATTTATTCACATGCTCAGTAAGCCAGAATATGCAAAATTGAGTGTTCTGCCTGCTCTTATCATCACCACCATACCATCATAACCACTAATATACACGGAGGAAATAGCCACAAATTAAGTCAGAGTCCGGATGCCAGAAGCATAAAGCACTTTACACAGCCTCTATATAGTGAAGTTTAAAGTAGACGCATTAACACTCATAAAGATATACATTATAATTTTCAGAAGAGGAATACTGTTTCTGCATGAAAAATAAAAAATACCCACCAAGGAAATGGTGATAATCAGTATTTCTCATTCATACTAAATATTCAGAGCAATATGCCTGAGTATTAGAGAGAGCAAATTCACCTAGGAAATGAGTTTCACATTGTATTAAACACAATAACAAAATCACCCTCGAGGTCATTCATTTCACTGCTAGGGACAGATAAAAGACCTGCACACACACATTTGCATATATTTAGATAAAGCACATACAAAAATAGTATAAGTGTTTTCCACCGAATAGAAATACACTTCTTTGCCCTGTAAGTCCATCAAATGACAGCTCATGGAAACATACCCTTTCTCGAGTCTCCCCAAATTAAATAAGAACGAAATGCTATTGCAAGGTAGCAAAAAGCACATGTAACTTTTATGACTGTATTTTCCAAACTGTAATCCATCATATATGTATTACTCAAAATCTTTGCTCCCCAGCATGCAGGCACACATGTCTTTCAAACACATCTATTTTTAAGCAAGGATATATAAATTTTAAGTTGCTATTTTAGATAATTTATTGTCTAATATTTTCTCCCCACTGTGTATGCCTCTCTCTGCAACCTCTGTCACAAAGGCCTACTCCTTTCCTGAACTTTTCTTCTGTTTTGACATCTGATTTTTTTCTTACCTTTCCAGACTTCTCTTCTCATTCTCCTTCGTAGGTCTCTCTTCTCCAGACTCTCAAATTGTCATTTTCAATGTTCTCTTTGTTCATCTAGATCTTCTTTACTTTTCCCCTTTGAAAATATCATCCGAAGCATAACTTCAATTTTAACCTAAATAGGGATGGCCCTCAAATTTGTATCTGCAGCTCAGATCCTTCTCTCACCATCTGGATTTATATAATCTCATTTAACATCAACCACTGAACATACCACCAAGTATCTTATATTTAACGTATATAGAAATGAATCTACATAGTCACTTCCTAAAGATGTTTATTTCACAGCCTAATCTCAATTTAGAAATATTGGAATTATTTTTATATGTTTCTCTGTCTTGCTCCACCAGTCAATCAATTGCTAAGATTTCCTGATCTTTTTCTATGAATATTTCTCCAAATTCTATACTTAACCATTTCTACTGCTATAGCTGTAGTTCAGATATGTATTATTTCTTGCTCAACACCCTCCAAACCATGTTCTTTTCTATTACCAGGGTTATGTATCTCACTGGTCTATTTATCAGTGTAAGATCTATGTCTTATTCATCATCAGTGTCTCTAGCACAGTGTCTGGGATGTAGAATTACCACTACAGAAAAGGTATATAATGTAGTAAGCATCTACTATAGTCTAGACACTATTCTAGATGCTCTGGAAATATCATGGAACAAAATTGGGAAAGATACCACCTTTCTGAAGCTTACATTCTAGTGGAGGACAACAGATAAGAAATAATAAAGAAAGTGAGTAAGGAAATTACTAGCATAGTAGCATGGAAAGGGACCTAGAAAAAAAAAAAAAAAAAAAACAGATTGATGGGGATGAGAAATACCAGGGGAGGGCAAGTTGGAAATAAGGTGGACAGGGTAGGTCTTACTGAGATGACATCTTAGTAAAAGCTCAAAAGAAATGAGGGAGTTACCGATGCATTTATTAGGAATAAAAAGTTTCAGGCAGAAGGAACAGCCAGTTCACAAGTCCTAATGATGAGAACATGCATAATATATTCAAGAAACAGTAAGAAAGCCAAGGTTAGAAGGAAGTTACAAGGGGAACATAAGTAAAAGATGAAATCAGGGAGCTAATAAATATTTGGGGCCACTGTGAGGGCTTATTCTTTCCACTCTGGGTGATAACGTTGAATAAAAAAACGACAAGGCTCCTTACCAAAGAAATGGGTCTGCAAAGCTAAAATTATTCATCCAAATAAGAAAGAGAAGGTAAATGATGGCTTCCTAAACTGTCAGCTAGTTCAGTGTGTCTAATAAAATATCCATATTTAAAAATATTGTTTTATATGTATAATGATAGATTGCTTCAATGGGTCTTTAAATTTGGATTAACCGAATAAGAATCAACAACCTTTTCGACTGCACCGATTGGGAAGCTGACCACGGGCATGTTTCTGACACTGCGGTGCGCTCGCTGAGCACAGTTGTTCAAGCTGCCTTGAGCAACAAGGGTTTTGAATATGCCTAGTAGTCTGGAAGGAAAAACAGCACCAAATGCTTGTTAACCTCTATAAGAAGCACTCTTTCCATCAAGACACAAAATCTGTAAACTGCTGCTGTAAATCATGTGTGAATGGTGAAAGTAGATTCTGGAAAGTGAAGCAAACTTCTACAATTTAGTCTGTGAGAAGTAGCACATGATTTTGAAATTACCTTTGAAGGCTGATTTTGCTACAAAGTCCTGATGCTGTAGTTTTAGTTCTGTGGTTTAGAGAACTTTGATACTGCTAGAAAGCTTCAGTTTTGCGGGTGGAAGGATGTGAGCCCTCTACAACCCCATCAGTGACCAGATGCACAGGGAAAAGACCTTATCTGGAGACCGTAGCTTCACCACACCCCCTTAGAAGGCCTCAGGTGACCTCCTCTGCCTTAGACAGGCATCCAAGGAAGCAGCTGTGGAATAAAAAAATATGTCCACTGAGTAAGGAAGCCTCCCATACATGGACTGCTTTCCATTATGTATCAAAGCTAAAATTTAATCTGATCTCTCCCAATATATCTCTAGATATTATTTTTCCAAAGCTAAAAACATATCAGATAAATGGATTCTCTTCAATATGTTTTTTTTTTTGAAACATCAATCTCTACAGGTATAAAAAATAAATCCAGGGATGTATGGTTTCAGCTACAACATGGCCTGAGCTTGCAAGTTGTCACTCCCACTCTTAAAGAAAGAAAACTGTAACAAACTCAAAATCAATTACTTTCCTTGGATTCTGAAAACTGTGGTTGCAGGGCAAATACCCACCCCTAAGTCTGGAGAGTCACAGCCACTATCTGCTTACCTGGAGCAGAAGCTCCTGGCACCATAAAGTGACAGGAACACTTAAATGGTAATTTTAACAAATTTCTGGAGGCTGAGTATAAACTTGCATGACAGTGAGAAACTCCAGGGGTGTCAGATTTAGGGGACCACGTATTTATTGAATCTTATCTCCAGGAAATACACTAGCATCTTATAGTGAAAAATCAAGAGAGATACTCTCCTGACTCTGGCAGGAGGAGGAAGAGGGTAATATGAAATATGCCCAGAGTATTCTTCATAAGAATAGCTCACTCTCCAGGAGAAAAGTCTTTGCCAGAGGTTTATTCTACCTGGAGGAGGGGCATCTCTCCCAATTCTGCTTACTTTATCCTTCCTGTCTCACCTAAAGGGGAAAAGCAACACTTTTGGAGCCATGCTTGCGAAGGTCACAACCTAGGGAAAAAGGCCCACTAAAAAACGGATATTTAATCAAAACGCTATACAGTACTTCCCTTACCCCATACTTTACCATCACACACAGAGCTCCAGTATAACAGTGGATTACAGTGGAAAAGGTAGCAAGACCCAGACTCTAAGACGGAGAAGTCCAAACTCCAGAAGGGACACAAAAACCAAGGATGCGAGGGAAATTTTAAGCCTATCTCACCTACAGCTACCACAAACATTTAATACAGCTCACCTCCTAGCCACATTAATATAAATCTTCCCAATAAAGACCTGTTTACCTTAGTTCCCTTACACCATGAAACATGTCCAGCTACCAAAAAACTACCATGCATACCAAAAAAAACAATTCTGAAGAGACAAATCATCAGACTGCGGCTTAGATATGACACAGGTATTGGATTTATGAAACAGAATTCTAAATAACTACGATCAAGTTGCAAAGCTCTAATGGAGCTTACAGTGAAATATTTTAAGTATTGCAAGAAAAAAACAACAACCTAGAACTCTATATCCACGAAAATCCTCCTCAAATGTGAGAGAGAAATAAAGACATCTCTGGAAAACAAAGACTGAAGAAATTCTATACTACCAGACCTTCCCTGCAAAAATGTTCAAGGACGTTCTTCAGGTAGAAAAACAACAACACACTAACAGTTCAGAAACCCAGACCTACACAAAGAAAGGAAGGGCTATGGTAAAGCAATAAATTAAGGTAAAATAAAATCTATCGTTTTTTCTCATTCTCCCTAGATGTAAAAGATAACTGCTTACAGTAGTAATAGCAACAATGCATTTGTGTGATTATACATAGGACTGAGTGTATAAATGGCAGAAATATTATGAGACACAGGAGGGAAGAATTGGGAGTAATCATTTATCATTTAACTACACTACCCATGAAGCAGGATAGTTTTAATTGAAGACGGATTGGTTACAAAGTGTAATGGATGCCCTAAGATAACCAGTAAAAGATGTTTCAAAGCAGTATAATTGGTATGCTAAGAGAGAAGATAAAATCAAATGTCAATGTAAAAAAAAATTACAGTAAGAAAGTAATTAGTAATGATCTGTAATAAATTCTCAGTTGCAAACCACAAAAGCTGACTATGTCTGGTCAATCAAAAACAAACAAAAACTATTTTATTGAGTTTATTGGGTAAACATTAGTCAGGAGGTCTGGAGAAGCAGATTTAACACTAAACTTTCAAAAATAAGCCTCTGAGTCACTCCACAGAAGGAGCCATGAGAAAATCACTGCCACTAACTACTAATCACTGCTCCTATTACCAGCTAGAGATATTACAGATTTCTCTATTTGTTGCAAAGAACCCGATTTTATAGCAGGTGCTCCTAGTGCAAGCCAGAATGCCATCCCTGCCCTAGGACCCACGCCAGGCACTCACCACCATCACCCAAGCCTCAGGTGTCTGCCATCATCCTCCCCCCACCCCCTCACACAAAGACTGCACAGCACATCCTTCCTCAAACTGCTTACTTCCAAATTGGATTCTCCTGCTGACACACGTGATTGGTGGGGATTAGGACCCGTGTCTGGGCTCCAGCTGCAACAGAAGATGGGAACACTTTCTGGCTTCTACAAGTGAAGGTAAGACTCATGAAAGAGAAAGTTTTCCAGACACATAAGGCTATATTGGAAAGTTCTAGACAGCAAGAAACCAGGTAGCTGAAAGATCCTTGTACATTTCAAATTTATATCACTGCCCATTGTTTTGAAAGCTGGTAGCTTCCAGGGTGAAACCTGAAACTGACCTCAGGACACAGAGGGCAAGGAGAGGCCAAAGGAAGGAGACCATTCCAGATTGGTGGGTGGTAGATGTAAAAGCCAAGAAACTTGGGGCGCCTGAGTGGCTCAGTTGGTTAAGCGTCTGCCTTCTGCTCGGGTCATGATCACGGGGTCCTGGGATTGAGCCCCGCATCGGGCTCCCTGCTCAGCGGGGAGCCTGCTTCTCCCTCTCCCACCCCCCCGCTTGTGCTCTTTCTCTTTCTCGCTCTCAAATAAATAAATAAATAAATAGCCAAGAAACTTACCAGCCAATACCTTAAGAGTTTATTTAGAGGCCTTATCTGGGTTCAGTCATGTGTACTTCCAGATGCTCTCAGTAACACATTACTCTCTCAAAGCTGCACCCTTGAAAAGGTTCCTGTTCTCCCTGTGGGGATGGTGGGTAGAATGTACATTACAAGGATGGGGGAGGGGATGAGGAACTTTCTATTGCCCTGGTTTAGCTCGAAGATCAAACAGAGGTCACGTCCTCTCAATGATCTTCTCCAACACTGTCAGACATTCTAAAATATGATGATCCCATTTCTTAAAGAAAAAGAATATAACAGGGCGCCTGGGTGGCTCAGTCAATTAAGCATCTGCCTTCGGCTCAGGTCACGATCCCGGGGTCCTGGGATCCAGCCCCGCATTGGGCTCCTTGCTCAGCAGAAAGCCTGCTTCTCCCTCTCCCTCTGCCTCTCCCCCTGCTTGTGCGCTCTCTCTCTCTGTCAAATAAATAAATAAAATCTTAAAAGAAAATAATAATACCCAATGTCTTCACACAAGATTACATAAGGAATGAAAAAAAACATTTGTGTTTATACAAAACTCATGATGATTACCGTGTAAAGAAAGACCATCCTGGGGCGTCTGGGTGTCTCAGTTGGTTAAGCGACTGCCTTCGGCTCATGGAGTCCCAGGATCCAGCCGCACATCGGGCTCCCTGCTCAGCAGGGACTCTGGTTCTCCCTCTGACCCTGCCCCCTCTCATGTTCTCTCTCTCTCAAATAAATAAATAAAATCTAAAAAAAAAAGAAAAGAAAGACCATCCTTAGGTTATCTTTAACCAGCACAATAACTTAAAGTTAGGGCAGAGTGGATACACTGAAGCATAGCACTCAATTGCCAAAGTACTAAAAAATATGAAATAATTCCTTGTTCCGTTTTCTAGACCAAACTTTTCATTGTGTATAAATCTATATGCATTGAACCTTTAACTTGCAAAAAATATTTCAAGAGTGAAACAACATACTAAGTATGAATAGTTGATGAATATACAGGAAAACATTACATCTATCTCAAAAATGAGGGTTATTTTCTTAGTCACACAATTCAAACTGCTATTTTTGTTTCTTAAATAGAAATATATTGGTCTCAAAAATTTCATGCAGCTTTGAAAAGGGCTTAATTTATAATTAGGGATTATTTTCTGGTTTGGAAGAACCTGTTTCAAAAATATAAAGCATCAGAGATTGGCATGAAAAATAAGGTTAATTGAGATATTTCTGTGTAAGCTGTAACTAGTTGAAGAAGCTGAAGCCTAAGTAATAATAGATATTTATCTAACTATGTGTTATGATATCCTTATATAAACAAAATCTAGTAATTCTTCATATCATTGCAATATGCCACAGTAGAGCATATATCCTTATTTTCTGATGAAAATACAGCAGGAAACAAGGAATAAAATGAAAAACTGGAAGAATTTCAAATCCATTGTGTTTCTTAAAAAGATATTAATGTATAATGTATAATATATATTTGCCTATCCCAACTGTAATGCCATAATTCAAAGATAGATTGATCCTAAATTTATAAATTTACCAGATGTGTATGTCAAGGCCCATAAATATGTTTTGATATAAACTAGCCTGTTTTTCCCTATCTGTAACATCATTAAAATTTCTGATCTATAAGTATTAGTTTAACCGAGCTGTATTCAGAGTGATCTATATCATGCCAAACTGACAGTCCTCAAAGTCTCCAAAAATGAGAATTTCCTGCACTAAACTAACTTGATATGTGAGCAGTATAAAAATAAAAATTATGGAAGTAAACTATAAAAAACGGAAAATAGGATTTTGATACTGTTAGCAAAGGAACTTATATTATGGCAAGCCAAATTTTCCAAAGTGCATAAAACAGTTTCTAGAAATAAATTAGGTGCACTGGGAAGCTACATTAACTCTTTCTGCACACAGGAGTCCCATTTGTTGCCAGGAGACATGGATGCAGGATGGCTTGCCCACGTAAAAGTGCTAGGGGAAAACATTGATTCTTACCATTAAACCACTGACTTTCTATTATGGCATTTCTCTGGAGCAGATCTTCAATCTGCCATGTTGACAGTTTTTGATGCATTATATTTTGTCTGATTATGAAAACTTTTGGTTATCTAAAAGTTCAGAAAGTCATTAAAAAATTCATAGTGATCAGAAAAACTTGAAAATAGACATGAGATAAAATTCCGGAAGACCTGATTAATTACTCAAAATACAAGAAGGTTGAAGGCAATTTTAAAAGTTATAAAATACTTGAGGGTTGTAGCAGATAGGTGATATTCTGCACAAAAATAGTAATTAGCTGTTCTATATCTCAACTGAGGATAAAAAAAGAAAAAATATATATATTATCTTGACAGTAACACAAGAGGTTTGGTTTAAAAATAAGTAAAAAATTTTCTGACAATGTTTTTATGAAACTGTTGTTGTTTTCCTCTCATTACAAAAGATATATATAGTCTATGCAGGAAGATTTTAAAGTGCAAAAATAAAATCAAAGAATAAAACCATACATAATCCTATTACCCAAGGATAACCACTGACAAAATGAGACATGGGTGTATATATTTTCAAATATATATGGGTGTATACGCATACATTTGTAATATTTTGGACATGATATTTTCATGGGATATATCTTTAAATCAGTAAATATTCTTCTACAATATGATTTTTAATTTAATCATGTCTCACGCATGTGCCATAAGTTATATAATATGTCACATATCTCCTTTTGTCCATTTATAATTTTGCTATCATTTTTAATATTATGACGAATAATCTTGCACAGTAATCTCTGTGCACATATTGACTTTTTCTTAGTATAAACTCATAGAATATGCAAATTTGAAGGGCATAAACATTTTATGTTGTGAAACTACTCTTCAAAATGATTGTTTCAATTTAACTCCTAACAGCAAATATGTGAGTATCCTTGGTCTACATGGGTTTGTTATTTCTTTCATCTTTGTTTTACTTTGTAATATTTTCATTATTGTTTTAACTCTCTTTAATGAACTGCCTGTCTATTTTTCCTTTAGGTGCACTGGTCTTATTCTTAGGATTTTGTAAGTGTTCTCTATATATTTAGAGTTTCCTAATTTATAGCTTACTTTTTCCTTTGTCATTTTAATACATCGGTTTTTTTATCTTTATGACTCCCTTCTCTTTTCTATTCCTTTAGCAAAATCATCTCTAAGCCTATGTTTTAATTAATATCCAACTACATTTTCTTCAAGTAACCTTATTCTTTTTAACATTTAATCATCATTGTGTCGAGAGGCAGGAAGTTCTAACTTCACATTTCTGAATAGTTAACCAAATATATTCACTTATTGAGTAACCCATATTTGTTCTGCTAAATTCAATTTCAATCCAAGAATATCTCCAAAATACTTCCATGGACATGGGTCTATTTCTGAGCTTTGCATTTTATTCTATTTCTCTTTTTGCCACTACCATATTATTTCAATAACTAGGTTTTGGGATACATTTTAATACCTAGTAGCTCATGTTAGCTCCATTATCTGTTGTTTTTATTTTTCTAAACTCACTTGGATTGCATGTGCCTCATGTGACTTTAGTTCCAAAAGTTTAATTCATTTAGTATTTTAATTGCAGTTGAACTAGGAAAATGTATCAGCTTGGGTGTCAGTTCATACTTCAACATATCTTCTTTACACCCAACATATAATAGATTAAAACATATATAGATTAAAAAATTGAAAGACAACTGAAAATACATAACAAGAACAGCTGAAGCTAAGGTTTTGCTCCACTTTGGGCCCAGGTTAGCCCTGATGAGTCAAAAACAACCAAAATGCCCCATTTGGGATCAGAGTCTGAAGATAGGTTTGTAGCTTGAAGTCAGCAGCATGGTAAGTTAAAAAGACAAAAAAGCTTGCCTTCAATGAAATTTCCTGTACCACGTGTTATGGATTGAATTATGTTCCTCCCAAATTCATATGGTGAAGTCCTAACACCCAGTACCTTGGAATATGACTTTATTTGGAGATAGAGTCTTTATAGAGGCAATCAAGTTAAATGAGATCATTAAAGTGAGGTGCCCTCTAATGCAATATGACTGGTGTCCTTATAAAAAGGAGAAATTTGGAGACACATGCACAAAGGGAGAACACCATGTGCAGATGATGGCAGTGATGAGATGATGTTTCTAAAATCCATGGAATGTCAAAGATTGCCAGAAACCACCAGCAGCTAGAGGAGTGGCATGGAACAGATTCTTCCTTAGAGCTTTCATAAGGAAACAACCCTGCCAACACCTTGATTTCAGATTTCTAGAACCCAGAACTATGAGACAATAAACTTCTGTCATTTAATCCACCCAATTTGTGGTACTTAGTTACAACAGCCCTAGAAAGCTAACATACCATGACTTTATAGAAACCTGTGGCCCTACAGAAGTTTGAAGACAAACACATGGCCTAATGACCGGGAACTTAGCCAAGCCAGCCGAGTTTGGTGACTAGACCCATGGTGTCCCCAGGCCATGAAACAGTCGTTAGGAGACGTGACTCTGGCCTGAGGGTCAGTGGGAAGAGGGAGCAGGGAGAGCACATACAAAACTAAAAAAGAACAATCAGAACCTAAGGAGGCAGAAAGGAGAAAAGAAAATCAACACTCAAAATTAGTCCACAAACTAAAACTCTGAAACACTAAACAACCAAAAGCTAATAAAGATAGATAACAGAATTTAAAATTCAGTACATGAAATTAGCTCAACTGAAAATAATTTATGAAACAGTGTGACAAAGATTTTAAAATAACTCAATGAGATAAAGCTCAACAAGATAAAAATAAAACTAAAATCCTTCAAAAATCAGCATGTAATGAAGACACATAAAGGATATAAAAATTTAGAAATCTTAAATATGAATACTAACCATTGAATTAAAAAACTCCATAAGAGATAAACTCTAACCCAGACTCAATTGAAGAGAGAAGAAACACAGCGATAATATAGGTATCCAAAACTCAATTCATAAAGAGTTTTAAAAATATTAAGACATATGGATAAAAGATTGAAAGACTGCAAAGTAGGTTCAATCACAGTTTCAGAAGAACAGAGAGAATGTCAGAGAAACCATACTTGACAAGAGTAGAATTGAGAATTTTCCAGAATTTAAAAAGCACAACCTCTCAGATCAAATGTTTCCTGCAAAAACTGAATGGTATATAAATATAAACTCAGACTTAGGCACAGCATTATAAAACTACAGCTCATCAAAGATTTTTTTTTTAATTCTTAACATTTACCAGAGGGAAAAAACAGATTGCCTACAAAGGATTGTAAATTAGCCTAAAGCTGACTTCTCAACTGCAATAATAAAAACTAAAAAATAATAGAACAATATCTTCAAAGTACTAAGGGAAAAGAACACGATGTTACACTCATCTAAATAATGGTCTTAGAGCAAAGGCAAAACAAAGACGTTTCAAACACACAAAGACTAGGTAAGAGAGTTTAGAGCTCATAGAGCCTTCTTCAAATATGTTTTTAATAATGTAAGCCCAGAGGGATAATGAGACTAAAACAATATCAATAAGTGAAAACAGTGATAAAAATATGTTAGAAAACTTAATTAGTAGTTGATAGTAAAACTAATAACAGTTTTTTGATAAAAGTAACTCTCCAGAAAACAGTATATAAAGGAATTTTAAACAGCAGATTAAGGCATCCTAAAGTCCTTGTTATGTTATGTTTAGGATATAGAAGCACTAATTAATTATAGATTTGTAATAATAAATTGTATAACTAACTGGATGTTTTTTAATTGATAGAAATTACTATAGGAAATAAAACTCAATTTATACTTCAAAATTAGTAGAAAGGGGAAATGGAAATATAGAAAAAATTAACAACTCAATAGAATACAAAGGAGACAGAATTAAACAAAGAAAGATTATAGACAATTGACTATAAGTTGGAAGAAATAAATATGAATACATCAATGATCACAAATGTAATTTAGTTATTCTCATCGTTTAAAAGCCACAGATTATCAGATTGGAAGAGAATTTCTGCTTTCAAGAAGAAAACCTGGGGCGCCTGGCTGGCTTAGTCAGTAGAGCATGTGACTCTTGATCTCAGCATTGTGAGCTCAAGCCCCATGTTGGGCATTGAGCTTATTTTAAAAAACATAAAACAAAAAAATAAAATAAAAAGCTCATCTTTAAAAAAAAAGTAGAAGAGAACCTTAAAAAATTATTTAGAAGGTAAGATTAAGATTATAACGGAATGGAAACAAGATCAATTATGCAGATACTAATCAAAGGAAATGTGGTATAGTAATATTAACATAGGGCAAGTTAGACTTTGAAGGTAAAAGACATTACTAGTAATAAATACCAGAGAAGTAGGGTGATATGACAAAAGGTGATGGATGACTATTTTAGATTGGGGCCTCTGTCATGCAGTGATATATAAGCTCAGACCGGAATTGTGAGAAGAGTCAGTCATATAAAGATCTGAGCACTGAGCATTACAGGCAAGGGGAAGAAATGGCACAGGGGTCCAAAGTGGGATGAGTTTAGTGTGTTGGAGGAGTCAACCAGAGACAGTGTGACCAGGTCATCAGGGGAGGAAGAGTAGCAAATGATGAGTTTGGAGTACATCATGCTGGTCTTCATAAGCTATGGTAAGAATTTGTCCAAGTGTCAGGAAAACATTGATGAATTTTAAACTGGAACGTGACATATTCTAACTTGCATTTTCCAAAACATCATTATAACTGATGTCTGAAGCAAGGAGTAAGAGTATAGGCAGGACAAACATTTAGGGAGCTATTCAATAATCTCAAAGAAATGCAGCAGTAACAAACATTTTTTCCTTCAGTTCCACAATTGCACATATTCCATCAAGGTTCTGTCCTAACTCCATATTCTTCTCTTTTCTTTTCATTATCCATTTCCATAATTTAAATTACCAGCTTTACATAGATGAATCCTGAATAACTTTATCCTTTCCCAAGACACAATTCTTCATTGTCCATTCCCTTCTGGCATTTCCAACTGGATAGCCTGTGAGCATCTCAAACTCTAAGGTACAGCTGATCAACTTCACCATAACTAGCCAGCAGCAAAACCATATTATCACCATCACTGTTCTCTAACATCCAGTGTTGAATCCTAAGCATCAATTCTGAGCTTCACTTCTATTTGTTCTTTTTTTTTTTTTTACAAGTGTTTTTTTTTTTTTTTTTTTAAGATTTTATTTATTTATTGGAGAGAGAGAATGAGAGAGAGAGACATGAGCAGGGGTGGGGTGGGATCAAAGGGAGAAGCAGACTCCCTGCTGAGGAGGGAGCCTGATGCGGGACTTGATCCTGGGATTCCAGGATCATGACCTGAGCCAAAGGCAGTCGCTTAACCAACTGAGCCACCCAGGCACCCTCTATTTGTTCTTTATAACAGTCAGATTACGATTCCCAGTTGTCTACTTCTATAATATCTCTTCTGCTCTCTACCCCTTATATTTCCAGGGCCATCACTTATTTAGCTCCTCATTTCATCTCTGTTCTAGGCAGGATTTGGGGCCCATAATCTTCATCCCCTGGTGCTAGAACCTTTACATCTTGTGGCACAATCGACTTTGCAGATGGAATTAAGGTGGCTAATATGCTGCCCTTACAAGAGAGGTTATCTTGATTATCCACGTGGGCCCAACATAATCAGTGGGCCCTCAGAAGTGAGAGAGGAAGGCAAAAGAGTCTGTTAAAGAGATTTGACAGATAAGAAGCAGGAGAGATTCAAAGCATGAGAGGGACTTGACCTCCTTTTGAAGATAAAGCCAGAAACACAGGTGGCCTCCAGAAGATCGGAATGATTCCCTGACCAACAGCCAGCAAGGACACAAGGACCTCAGTCTTACAACTGCAAGGACTAGCATTCTGCCAATAACCTGAAGGAACCTAGGAGGAGATTTTACCCCAGAGCCTCCAGAAAATACTGCAGCCCTGATGACACTATGCTTTTGACCAGTGGAACCTAGAGCAAAAGAACAAGCTGTACCTACAGAACTCCTGACCTGCAGAATTGTGAGATAACAAATGTTACGTTGCTTTAGGCTGCTAGATTTGTAGTAATACGTTCTAGCAGCAAAAGAAAACTAATACGATCTCCCAACTATTTTCCTTGTCTTTACACTCCTCTGCCTTTAAGTCCATTTTCCCCATCAGTTCACACACACACACACACACACACACCATCTTAACGTGCCACAGTTCTGCTCAGAACTTTAAATATTTTTGTTGTCTATATTTATTATTTATTCTCAGCCCCAGTCAAGGCCATCTGCAGTGTGATGGCAACTCTTCCTTCTATTCTTCATTCTGCCAAGGATACATATTAGAACCAGTTAAAGAAAAAGACAGAGGGCAGAAGTTCCAAATGCAAAGCTTCAGACATCCTCAGGGTGAGTTAACCTTCTGGCATTGATGTGTGACAATACACACAGAGAATTGGCAAGCCAGGAAGCTCCCTGGAGATTCAGTGTCCAGGGTTTTTTATTTAGGCATCATTATGTAAGCAGAATAGATTGAATTGCCCATGTGGTTGAACTTGATCTCCAGCACCCTTTCCCTCTCTGAAGACCAGGCTAATATTATGTGGCCCCAAGTCCCAACCCTCTAATCATATACTGTAGTGGGTCTTTCTGATGTGGCAAGCCCACATCCTAAGTCATCTTGTTAGCATAAGCTATTGAGAGGCCTACCATGAGTACTTCTTAGCATAAACTGTCAGGAGCAATCTATGGAAGCACGATGAATAACAACGACCCTCGTCTCTCCAAGAGTTTAGAGATTACTTCTCTTTTGGCACCAAATTCCTTACTACACACTCTCCCACCACTCTACTGCATCCTATATCCCACAAAACTGAGGCATTCAATGCTCCCCAGTCTCCGAGTTTCCTAACACCTGTCTTTGACTTGTGCCATTCCTCCATTTGGAGTGGCCTCCCTCTAATGTCATTCCTGGAAAAAAAAAATTATGGATCCTTCAAGACCTAGATAAAGTGCAAGATTCTTCATCAATCTTTGTTTCTAACGCTAGCAGCCAAAAGCAATGCTCTCTTCTGTGAATCCCTATCACGTTTCGCTGGCCATCTATAAGTGGCTTTCCCCTTCTTTTTCTTTATTTCAGTGAACTCTGAACTTCTTTTATTCCAACCCTTCTTCACCCACCTTGTTATTATACTGTGAGCCTCTCAAGGGTAGGGAGCTTTGTCTTATTCATTTACTTCCTAAATAGTAGCTGCATAATATATAGATGTTTTTTTTTTTTTAAAGATTTTATTTATTTATTTGAGAGAGAGAGAATGAGAGAGAGCACATGAGGGGGCAGGGTCAGAGGGAGAAGCAGACTCCCTGCAGAGCAGGGAGCCCAATGCGGGACTCGATCCAGGGACTCCAGGATCATGACCTGAGCCGAAGGCAGTCGCTTAACCAACTGAGCCACCCAGGCGCCCAATATATAGATGTTGAATGATATCCATCACACAGATAGTGCTTGGGAGCCATGCCATTCTGAGGTTCTAGTGCTGCTAAGATAATCCATCGTTGAATGGAGCAAGTCAGACAACTGTCATCTCTAGAGGTGGGACTAGAAGGTGTGGGTCCAGGCATGGTGTCGCAAAAAGTGGTGCTGAAAAGTCTGAAGAAAGACACTTCCATTGGAAATTGCTATCATGATGGTTTCGCTCCTGTACTGAGGTGTACCAAAAATGTGATGTCAGTAGCAGTGGTTCGTGTGTGTGTGTGTGTGTGTGTGTGTGTGTGTGTGTGTGATGGAGAAAGGGAGAAGAAAAATAAAAAATATGCTTATCCAATAGGATATATCTTAGATATATCTTAGGATATTCTTTTTTTTAACCTTTTTTTATTACGTTATGTTAATCATCATACGTTACATCATTAGTTTTTGATGTAGTGGTCCATGATTCATTGTTTGTGCATAACACCCAGTGCTCCACACAGTACGTGCCCTCTTTAATACCCATCACCAGGCTCACCCATCCCCCCACCCCCTCCCCTCTAGAACCCTCAGTTTGTTTCTCAGAGTCCATCGCCTCTCATGGTTCGTCTCCCCCTCTGATTTCCCCCCCTTCATTTTTCCCCTCCTGCTATCTTCTTCTTCTTCTTCTTTTTTTTTTTTTTAACATATAATGTATTATTTGTTTCAGAGGTACAGGTCTGTGATTCAACAGTCTTACACAATTCACAGCGCTCACCATAGCACACACCCATATGACCTCACTGATATGAGGAATTCTTAATATCTTAGGATATTCTGATAGCATGAAATTACTTCCAAATTATGTCAATGAACTTGCAAGGGAAAATAGTGTGAAAACAGTAGACATTTTCCAAGTGTAACAGCTTTACAGAACTAGGTGAATGCTATGGATAGTATGGCAAAGCCAGTGTCCTCCTTCCTCTCCTGCATCTGATTTTCTAACATGCTTGGCTGCAGCTACTTTTATAGGGGCATATTCTAGTCACTTCTATAGGCCGTAGGGCCCAGTTCTACACGGAGCAGGGCAGATGTTAGGAACTGAAAGCAATCAGCAGACAGCATGGCGGGGCTTGTAGATATAATTTCAGAATAGCATTGTTTGTGAAAGCAAAAAAATAGAAATGTTCACCATAATTGGTGACTCACTAAACAAATTGTGACAAACCTATTAAATAGAAAACCGGGTATCATTTATAAGAGCAGCTAGGCTCTGTATCTGATAAAAACATTTTCCAAAATATATTGAGAAGTTTAAAGTTAGGCGAAGAACATTACGTTTAATAGTATACCCATTTGCGTCAACAATGTTTGATATACTTGCTTGTATGTCAAATATTTTGAACTATTCAAAATATGCTTTTAAAAATGATTCCCACTGCAAAGTAGGACTGTAACTGGGGACCACAGATCCTCCCCTTCTACTCTCTATACTGTTTTATTTCTGAATGATGAACATGCATTATTTTATTTTTTAAAAGCCTTAGGTATTTTACAATCTTGCTTTATTCCACTGGCCCTTCAATTTTCATTTTACTCTTTTATCCTGCTTTTGACTAATTTGCCTGTCAAAAATCCCCAGGGGAATTCTGCGGCAGCCGGGACGAAAACAAATTACTTAAGCATAATCTTATTCTACCTCTAAGTTGCCTATAATAATGGAAGTAAAAGGTGTGAAACTTATTAATATTGTATGTTTAAGATTAAAATCTTTTAGACAGAAATCCTTATAATTCCTTTAAACAGGTCCTTTTAAGTCATATAAAAGTATTTGTTTTGACAGATAATTTTCTGTTCACCTTTTAAATCGATTCCATTCCTAACTTTTTTTTTCCTCTGAAATTGTGGAAAATGAGCCGCTGAAAAAGTTCACCTAACATTTTCCTCTTGAGCAAACTGAAAGATTAATAGTTTTCACTTTTTTTTAAACAAGAGACTCAATTTAATTTAGATAACCTGGTATTATATTTCTCTCTGTGGAATTAATAGAACAAATGATCTTCTATTATATTTAGAATACCCTCTATATTTACTAATGCATGTCTTTATGATTAAAATTCATTTTCAGGAATAAATAAATAAATACATACATACATAAAATTCATCTTCAGGAAAAAAAGAAACCAAGACAAAGCATTTAATTACTTTAGGATTTTATCTGAACCCAATAGTACGTTTCTGCCATTTGGTGGGGAAAAAAGAATTCATCTTTTGTTATCGTGCATATGCATTTTATAACCTTTACACTTACTTTTCTTTCTCTGCTTTGCTAGTATGAAATCAGATTTTATTAATGAGATTAGATGCTTATAGTGTGAACAAATTAGCCATAATCCTTAATAGTAGAGACTAGTCAACAGTACAAACGTACACTAAGGATTAAAATCTTTTTTCTTGGACAATTTTCAAAGTGAGAGAGTGAAAAGAAATTGACAAATGTTGAGTAACTCTATATTCCATTTGGCTCTTTTAAAAAATGTTATAACATAACCCTGAGGTATTTTAGCCCACCTCACAAGTGATGGCAAGAGGTGGAGGGACTCCTCCTCAACAGTACAGGGCTGCCAAAGCTATAGAGCACTTTTTCTCAAAATATGTTTTGTGGAACACTATTCATTTGTGGAATTCAGGAAAAGAGATTTCAAAGTGAATGTTTATATAGTGAACATGCCCAGCTCATTCCTACCTTGGCTCTTCGCACTTCCTCTTTTTTGCTTTCTGAAATTCTCCCATCTCAGAACTTTGTAGGGCTCTTTCAGTCTACCTTAAGAAGTCTTTCCTCACCAGTTAATCTCTATCATACCATTGTGCTTTATTTTCTCCTTAAAAGTTAACATTTTCTCAAAGTATCTTGCTGAGTGTTTGTGTATTTATTTTCTGACCCACTACCCCCCACCACAAGCCTTAACACTGGATTGTTAGATCCATGAAAGCAAGGAGCTATTCTGTCTTATTCACCCTATATCATCATACCTGGTATATAGAACTGTTGTTGAATTAATGACTTTGCATAACCCAGTGTCTCCCTAACACAATGCACATTGTGGATTAAGAGTTCTGAGCAGTATTACAGTAAATGAATCTGCTTAATTTTGTTTAACCAAGTCTCTGCACGGTGTATTTGATCATTTTTTCCCTTGTGACATCAACATCTCTTATAATTAGTATTCGATTTTAAAAATCCTTTGGTAAATGTTGCCACAGTGAAACCAAAAAGGACCCTTATTCCAAAATGCTCCTCACTTCATCTGCTAAAATTTCTATTCAAATGCAAATGTCAACCAGAAGGTTTCCTATAGGAAGCCTTTGTCAGCCATTAATACCACACTGAAATGGAGTCTGTCCCCTAAGAAAGCCTGGATGGTCCTAGGGGAAGATCCTGGAGGTAGGCCTCAGGAGGAGGCCAATGTAGGAGAGAAGACTGTGGGGAAGACTCTAACCCTCTAGGGGACAGAGGCCTGGGAGAAGCCCAAGAGGAACAGTATCACTGGTGAAAGGAGCTTACGCACATTTTCCTCCTCAACCAGCTCTTAATGGATTGATTACATAGTAATTTTTTTTAACTCCTCCAATTTAGTGCATATAAGTGAAAAGATATTAGGGTTCTCACTGGTTGGGTTATTGATTTGTTTGAATTAAGATTTTACTTTAGCTGGTTCCATGCTGGAGTCACAAAATCACCCACTTATCCATTTTACCTCACCAAGAAGAGAGTGAAAAGGGCATGCAGAGGCCACCATTGTTCTTATTAATAGCAATAGCACCAACAGCAATAACAAATCCTGAAATTATCTACTCTCCAGCTGGCTATTCATACACAGGATTTCATGTAATGCTTATTACAGTATCACAAAGATCTAACATGAAAAGATACTGAGACACAGAGAAGTCAAGTAACTTGGCCAACTTCAGGGTAGTTACTGGAGTACTCAGAATCTAAACTTACCAATGACTGACCCCAAATTACATTGTCTTTCTGTTCTGCCAAGTCCCCATGCTGTTTTCTTTTAATTAGTAAGAAATGAGAAGGAGAAAGATCATGACTCACTTCCAGGTAGTATCTACCTGACTCTTGCTGTGTCACTTGCTATGTGGTTGGTTGGTTGGATACCACACAGCCTAGAAATGGGGCCATGTCCTTGAGGACAAGTCAATGTAAAAGGGGAAAAGGAGAGAGCCATGCTGGGGTTAAGACCTAATAAACTACCCTGGTGTCCTTTACTTGATGCTTCAGAAATAAATCACAATATACTTATTTATCTAAATGGCTATTACATGAGGGAAAAAGAAAATAAGTAATCTAGCTCCTTAAAGCCTTGTAAGCAGTAAGCAAGCTTGGGATGTGTCTGAGCTTAGACTTACCACCTATGTACGAAGGGCATTATACAGAATTAATGTCAGATTCTTCATTTCCTTGTTTCTAAATTAGAATTTAAATGTATCTGCTTAATTTTGAGCCCCCTTACAAAATTTGATAGTATATTAAACAGGACAATTAAATTATATTGAGCTTAGAACAAAAATTTCAGTAAGTGATAAATATATAGGCATTCATGGAAAATTAGAGTAAGTTAGTTACTACAGTTAGTCAAGATTGCATCAAAAGAAAAAGAACAATGGAAATATTTTGATTTATACAGAAATCATGATGAATCAGAGAAAATAGACAAGTTTATCTGCAAGGGTAAACTTTTTACTTGAACTGAATTTCAAGGAGGAATGAATATTTTAAATAGGTCCCTTATATAAAAGGTTTCTTAGCAAATTAATTAACAGAGTTTCCACTAGGAGTGAAGCCTAGAGCATAGCAGATTCCAAATTCTTTGTCCTTAATAGGTTCTAGAATGCTAGTCATGCATTGATTACCAAAGGATATTTTGGGCAACATTTGGAAAGCAAAGTAATAAACAGCTTTGGTCAATTCTCTTCTAAAGACCCTCTGAGAATAATTTCAACCCAAGCCATTTATTGGCTTTAATAATGAGAAAAGTGAGCTGGGAAATACCAGATGTTAATGAAAACCTGTTTAAAGCTCTGTCTTGAATGGGAGGTTGATCAGTTTATTCAAGTCCAATTTAGACTAGAGGCATGTTATTTAATAACTATCCAATATGCTTCCCTCCAAAATGCACTGTAGAAATATTCCGAACAACCTGTTCATTTTCTAAAATTATACTTGTTTATGGACAGCTTTGTGATAGCCCTTCCCCAGCCTCCATGATTTCTGGGGGGGAACGTGGATTATATAGGAAATTTTACAGATCCTGAGCTATTTTTGTTGGTGGTGATCTGAAGGAAATTGAATGATACTAGATAATCACAATGATGGTTTAAATTTGTGTAGTATTAACTAAATACAGGTAGTTTTTTGAGTATTATCTCATCTGGTATTTATAATTTAGATACACTCTGAACTGTGGTTCTTTGGCATTTTGAAATGTGGCCCTTTTTACCAATGAAAGTTGAGCTTTTGAGATTCCCAAGTGGTTGATTACTTATATCTATGTTTTCCACAAATACTTATTGGGCATTATGCTAAATTCTAAGAATATGGAATTAAACAAGACGGAATTTCAGCAGGACAGGCAAAAAATGAATTTCAAAAGTATTTCATAACGATTGTGATAAGTCATCACAGCGAAGATATACAGGAAGTTATGTTCATGATTAATGGGGGGATTTGACCCAATCTTGTAGATTAAGGAAGACATCCCCAGGGAGGTGATATTTTACATTAGCTTGGAAAGATAAGTAGGTATTAAGAAGTGCAAAGACTATTCTAGGTAAATGAGATAGCAAGTCTAAATGTCTTAAGGCAGGAAAAAGTAGTCCAAATTCCATGAACCAAGAATTTATTGAAAGCAGGTATGGCTGGAGTAAAACAGTATGGGTGTAGAAGGGCTGGAGGGGGCATAGGCTGTAGCATAATCAAGATAAGTAGTGACCATATCATGCAAAATCTTACTATAGATTTCCATCCATGTCCACATAACAGCAACAAATGCTTTTTAAGCACTTACTATGTGCCCAGGAGTGTTTTAAATACTTCACATGCTTTAAACTTCACAATAATCCCATGAAGCAGATACTGATATTGTTCTTATTTTACCAGCTGAACAAGCAGAGTGCAGAGAATTTTAGGTCTCTTGTCCAATATTACCCAGCTAAAAGATGAGCAAGTTGAGATATGACCCAGGTGGTCTTGCTCCAGAGCCTTCTCTCCTAACTCCATGCTGGGCATTGAAAAACCAACAAAGGCTTTGAGCAGGGAACAGACATATCCACCTACCCACCCTTACACTGGGGTTTATGGGTTCTTGTCAATGAAAAATATTGAATTCAAGCGATGTACAAAGCCCTGTAGTAGTACTTTGATATCTTATATACTCATATACACGCTTAAAGAAGCAGCTCAAATACCAAGATCAAGGGAAGAGTGTGTAGATGTAAAGTTTACATGGAAATAAACTGTGACAAAGCCATTTTAATTAAAGTGGGATTTTGATAGGCATGGATTGGTG
Organism: Phoca vitulina; assembly: GCF_004348235.1. Lineage (NCBI taxonomy): Eukaryota > Metazoa > Chordata > Mammalia > Carnivora > Phocidae > Phoca > Phoca vitulina. The sequence continues at coordinate 17,884,762 of NW_022589718.1, forward strand.
GGGAATATCAAAGACATAAAAATCATGATGAGGATATGAATCAATATTTTTATAGTCTCTCAATTTACCAAATGCTGTAATTTCATTGGATCCTCACAATAACTTGGTGATGCAGGAAGGACAGGGATCATTCCCACTTTATAGGTAAGGGGCCTGAAGGTAAGAAAGGATGAAGTACTGCTGCAAAGCTCACGTACCAGTGATGAAGCCTGATTCCTCTGCATGTCTGCTTTTATACAACGTTGTCTAGGTAGAAGAAAGAGCCTGTGGAGAACTATAAAAGAAGGAAATACAAAGTACTGTATGTAATAAATATAAGAAAACATTTGTACACTTTTCCCATAAACTAAAATCGAGTAAAAACAATGTTCTATTTTGTATTCTCCTCTAGTAAAAATACACTTAGAATATCTTTCACAGAGTTATTGTTATAATGCCTAGCTGCAATCCTGCCCTTACAAATGTATCTCTTGGTTTTTTGTATTTCCCTAATATACGCAAGTATTAGGAAATTATTAGAGATCGTTAGGAAGGAGTGATACTTTTTCAAATTGAAAGCTAAGTAAATTAATTGAGTTACTAAATACAATGAGTTGCCAGTGCTTGTTTTAACTTTTTATTTTTGTGTAGAAGTAACTAATTAGGGGCACCTGGGTGGCTCTGTTGGTTAAGCATCTGCCTTCAGCTCAGGTCATGATCTCAGGGTTCTGGGATCAAGCCCCATGTCGGGCTCTTTGCTCAGCGGGGAGCCTGCTTCTCCCTCTCCCTCTGCCGCTCCCCCTGCTTGTTCTCTCTCACTCTCTCCCTCTGTCAAATATATAAATAAAATCTTAAAAAAAAAAGAAGTAACTAATTATTTGAGAGTCTCAAGAAGAATTGTGTAGTTATCCAAATGTCTTTTTTTTCTACCATGACTCATATTATAAAAGGAAAGGGCAGTCAGTCTTGAATTGTGACACTTGGGCCAATTTGCTAGTAAAGACAGGAAGTTAGATGCTGCTAGACTGGGCCAATGTCAGCGTTAGGATGTTACTCTGTGTGTGTGCGTGGGGGGGTGTGTGGGGTGTGTGTGTGTGCGTGTAATTTCTTCTCTACCTGAGCTTCCGATGTGCAGAGTGCGCAAAGTGACATCTCTGCTTTGGACTTGACAAATCCCAATTTTGGTCACAAGTTCTGATATCTCAGGGTTATGAACCCTATGAATAAAATCAATTAAAGGATATACAAATGCCCCCTTTGAATTATTGTTCATTTTGGCCAACCTTCTTTTCCTTCATTAGTCCTAGGCATAAAGCCAACATGAGATTTATTTCTCACTCATGGCCTCTCTTTTCTAGATTGTCTTTCTATTATTTATGGACAGTAAAACTAATGCCTGGGCAAATGTTGAATTCCACTTGAACCCTTATTCACCTAGAGTAACAGATGATTGAGTTATCTGACAGCTTCAGCACACATTTCAAATGAGATTATGACAACTGACTTGGGTTGAAATAACTTTCAAGGTCCAAGATGGAGCCACTCCTGCCAGGGCACCACATCAACAAACTGAAACTTGGATAACTCTCCAGTCCCTGTAAACACTCCGCTTGACCAGAAATGTAGTATATCCAGTCAGCCGTGCCCAAATGCCAAGCCAACTCTGGGCCTTCTCACTCCAGTAAGGTGGACTATGTGGCCCCAGACAAATAGACATTTTCTATTTTTGTCCTTTTTGTTCTTCATTCTTTATCCTCCAAAAGCTTCCTGCCTTCTGCCTCATTTTGCAGGTCTCCACAGGAGACTGTCAAATTCATGAAGTGTTAAAATTTGTGTGTATCATCTAAATTGTTGACTTTAATCGTTTTTTAACAGTTTTGGGCAACAAAGAGTGGGATTCCAGGCTGATGGCTAATAGCCTAAGCATGAAACACACCTACTGGACCCTTTGAGTCCACGCTTCCTCTCCTCATTACTGAGAGCTGGGTAAGTCACTCTCAGATTTGAGCTCTGTTCCCTCACGTGCAGCTCTAGGAACTAAACAATCTTTATGAGAAAAGAAGTGTATGTATATATCAAAAAGGTTCTGGGGCCCTGTAAGGGTTCCAGCGTTTGTTAAAAATTCCAGAAAGTTTCTGAGGTCCTAGGGGTGCCTTGTGGCTCAGTCGTTTAAACATCCAACTCTTGGTTTCCACACAGGCCATGATCTCAGGGTTGTGGGACTGAGCCCTGTGTTGGGCTCCATGCTCAGCGGGGAGTCTGCTTAAGATTCTCTCCCTCTCCTTCTGCCCCTCTCACACCCTGCTCACTCTCTCTCTCTCTAAAAGAAAAAAATTAAAAAAAAAAAAAAAAAGAAAAGAAAGTTTCTGGGATCCCAGAAAGTTTGCAGTATAGTTATATTTGGGAGTCCACATTGGCTAGCAGCTGTTAGAGGACTCACAAAACCTTGGGATAAGTCCACAGTGTAAGCTGTGGTGGAAGGGAAGAGAGGGGGCTCAGGAAAATAAACTAAGACAAGAAATTCAGACTGTTGGGGCACCTGGGTGGCTCAGTCGTTAAGCGTCTGCCTTTGGCTCAGGTCATGATCCCAGGGTCCTGGGATCGAGCCCCACATCGGGCTCCCTGCTTGGCGAGAAGCTTGCTTCTCCCTCTCCCACTCCCCCTGCTTGTGTTCCCTCTCTCGCTGTGTTTCTCTCTGTAAAATAAATAAATAAAATCTTAAAAAAAAAAAAAAAGAAAGAAATTCAGACTGTTTTGACCATCAAAACCTAAATAGGCACAAGTCAGATTATTAAAAGCCCTCAAGGCATCTGCCACTATAAAGCCATCTTGTGAAAATTAATAGATTTCTTGCTAATGGGAATCTGGGAACTCAAAGCCATAAAGTTGGTAGGCAGGCGTTATGCACTTAAAGGCTGGTGGAGCACTCATTACCTAACTGTAAGATTCTCATGCTAGGTTAAGTTGTCAAGGAGTGGGTGACACCATATTACCTTCCAACCTCAAGAAAACTTCCATACAGCAAGGTACACTGTAAAAAACACACGATCCCTGACCTGATGACACATCCCTTTTAGATATTAATTTGTTTCCAAGGGATGGGAGGCTAGGATAAAGAAATGGGATCCTCAAAGTTTCAAAGAATTGAGTGTGGACAATTTGGCACACTTGCTTATTTTATGGCTAAGAACTGTGGTCCTGGAAGCTGCAGATATCTACAAAAATGGTAAAATCCTACTAAGACAACTAGAATTACAATGGCCATTATGGGGAACATTCCAATTAGGCAAGATTGTTCATTTAAGAAGGGCACTTTGAGAGCAAGGTTTCCCAAATCAAACAAACAGAATGGGATATCTATTTTAATTAGCATGCAGAGCCTCCAAAAGGCTTCAAGATTCCAAAATAGCTTCATTGAGAGGTTTGTTGCAGAAAGCTAATGAAAAATTAAAGACCCAAGAAGTACCTAAAACAAGACTGTAAGACTGATGTAGCTCCTGCTCTTCTCCTCTCTCCTCCTTTACCTGAGTACTCAGTCCATATGTCCTCTATCTGAATTGTCTTTACACTCTGAAGAGACAAGACTGTAAAAAAAAAAAAAGCCCACCAGGTTAGTGCCCTTACAACTGCAAAAGCTCCAAGGCCAGAAACCTAGAATACCTGGGCCTTCCCCTTTTGCACCCTTCTAGGGGTCTAGCCTCAAAACACTGGCCCAGAGAGCAGTGTCACCATGGCAATCAACTGGGACACTGGAAAAAAGATTGTCCTTAAAGGTTTTGTCAAATCCTTCCACACCAACTCAAAAGCCCCCATATCTAGCCCTGTTTACCAGATAATCCCCTGTAATCAAGGGATTATCTGGTAAACTATTATCAGTTATTCCCTTAGACAAGGGGAACTAAAAATAAAGGTGATGGAAAACCTTGCCAAATTCTGATAGATACCAGAGCTATACTTTCTACTTTAAACCCCAATTGCTCTGGAGGCTATAGATGGGATCCTAAGAAAATTGTCAGAAGACAGCAAAAGGTGAGACTTCTTACCAAGGTCTGCTCTCTTGGAACTCTGTAGTGCTTGGTCAAGAAGGGAGGGAAGGTAAAATTTCTTTCCAAATTCCTTTCTAAATTCAGACTTTTGTGAATTTGATTTTGGGGTGCCCATTGGTTGCCAATCCTTTCTCTCCCAGGGACAGATACTGTCTTTTATGTTTCTTTCATTTTGTGTCCTGAGAACTTGGCTTGGCTTTCTGTCTGCCTGGGACATGTAGGTTGTTGGTTCTTGCATTTGCAGGCAGCTCACTGTTGGGCTGGGGGCCAAAATATATGGCCAGGCAGAAATGTGGGTTGCATTGCATCTGTGGTTTAGGGTCCTAGTGGAGACCCTGTTTCCAGGTCTTAGGGGAATTGTCTGAGTCCTTTCTCTTGGCTTTCTTGGGAGTGGCTCTACATCTTGGGAGGGTAGTATCTTTTGGGGTTGTTTTTACTGTTTGTCACAACTGAAGCTTGATAAGATATTTGAAATTATTTTTTTTTAATTTTTAGGTAGCTTTATGGTCAGAAGTTAGCCAAATTGGAAGCTGATATTCAGGCCTGATAAAAAAAAATTTTTTTTAGGCCTTCTTCCTTAAGCTAAATGAAACTATGTACCCAATGTCTATGTGGAGGAAACATTCCAAAGACAAACAGCTCTGTCTAGAACATAGGAATCTTTTGATTTCTATCTTAGTTGAAGATCTCCCCAGTATAAAGAAGCAAATTGGGAGCCCCCAGGTGGCTTAGTCATTTAAGCATCCAACTCCTGGTTTCAGCTCAGGGTCATGAGATCCCTCTGCGCTCAGCTTGAGATTCTTTCCCTTTCTGCTTCTCTCTCTCTCTCTTAAATAAATAAATAAATAAATAAATAAATAAATAAATAAATTCTTTTTTTTTTTTTTAAAGCAAATTGAAGATAATGTCATTGGATGGGTGGATCAATGCCTTAATATCATAAAGGTTACAACCCAATTCTTTGAGGAACTAAAAACAGCTGTCCTACAAATAAAGACAACTGGTACAACTTGTCTTATGAGTTGAGTCTTTACAAAAACAAACAAACAAAAAACCCACCTGTCCTTTTTACAAATCCAAAAACCTCCCTATTCATCTCAAAATGCTGGTAGGCATTGTATGCCAGGTAAGTTTGCACTCTCTCCTGGACATTTCAAATATTATGTTTTGAGACTTGTTTTAATCCTATGGTGAATGTTGATATTTTTGTTTTAGCAGGCCATAAACACAATTTGGTTCCAGTCACATATTCAGATCTGTCATTTGTGAGTTATTATTTCAATGTCATTTCTGTTTTCAAAGTCTTTGAAGTGTTTTTAGGATCTGTCCTATGTATTGGCCATTCCGAGATGTGAGCGATGGTCTATTGCTTACTATAATTCTCAGCCTCTGTGGTGGATTGTTTGAGATTGGATCCATGCATATGTAGTTTGGGGCTGAGCACAGAAATTCCTAGACAACTATATTGGGTCACTTTTCTCAGCTCAGTGATCTTCCTGGCACTTTGTTACCCTGTAGACTCTCCTTTTTAGGTTTTGGCCAAAAAGTTGGGGCTTTATTTAATTTCCTCTGCGATGTACTTCCCTCAACTGTACTCACATCTGGAACCAAGGAAAAAAGGACAGAGAAAGAGGAAAACAGAGTTTCATTCTCACCCTTTTGGACCACAGCTCCTCTGAATAGAAAGAACCCTTCCTCTTCAGATTTTAGATGATTGCATGTCCTAGCTTCCCCTGTCACTGCCAGGGGACCCCTTTCCTACTCCTCAAATCTAAACTAAAAGATTTCTCTGGGAACTTCTGTTCATGCAGAAGTCCATTTGTCAGTTCCGGATGCCTTGAATCCAGGCTAGTGCAAACAATTGGGGGGAATATGGTAAATTCACAGCTATTTCAGTGGTACTTTGATTCTGGTCTTCTTCCCCAATCCATCTGTTACTTTTAAGAGCTCTCAACCTGCTGTTCCATGCCTTCTGCCTTATTTTTGAAGCTACGTTCAGTAAGAGACAGAGGATGGGAATGTGCTTCTCCCATCATACTCAGAACAGGCGCTCCCCTCATTAGCATTTTAAAAGTTCTAAGATGTCCTGCAAGAGACTACTTTAACTTTTTTTAACCCATATTTTCTCAAACGTATAAATCCTCAGAGCCCAGTTTTCACCTAATGTTTACTAACGGCTTACACGATCGTTATTCCTCAGGAATACATTTTCAAAAGCACTGTCCTAAATCAAACCAATAATTTTTTTTAAATCCTTGAACTATTGTTAGTCTTTGTTTACTTAACTGCTGAAAAAATAGATACATGGAGATCATGTGATATTATCAACATATTCTGCCAGGTCTGTGTTTAGGAAAATAATGCCTTTAAATAGAGAGGCTAGAGGAGAGGGGAAAGATGGCGGAGGAGTAGGGGACCCTATTTCAACTGGTCCCCGGAATTGAGCTGGATATCCACCAGACCACTCTGAGCACCCACGAAACCAGCCTGAGATGTAAGAAGATCTGGATCTCTACAAACAGAATATCGCAGGCAGTTGGTTTTGAGGTACGAAGTGGAGAGCTGTGATTCTGTGGGCAGATATCGGAGGATAAATGGTGGCGGGAGGGAGCCTGGCCGTGGGGATCCTACACCGCCAGTGAGCGACAGCCTCACGCAATGCGGATGGGGCACAGACTCACAGACCCATAGCAGCGGGGAAAGGACTTTAGGGCAGCCCCTGGGGTGGAAAACCAGACCGGCGGGGTCGCGCACACGCGAACTGCAGCCCCCCCCCCCGCCCCGGTACAGAAACGGGAGCGACGGTCGCGCACGCGAACTGCAGCCTCCGAGATGGAAACCTGGTGCCCCTGGGTCGCACCAGGGAACTGCAGCCCCCGGTGTGGAAACCCCAAGCGGTGGAGTCGCGCGGGCGCGCTAATTGGGAGCGGCTGGGCTTTAGAAGCACAAAGGGCAGAGACGTGCCCCGACCTGGAGGCAGGACTGGGAGCGCTGCGGAGGGGCGCACAACCCAGGCCGCTGCAGTTTATAGCAGCACGGACAGAAACGGGGACAGTGTGGCCTGGAGAGCTCACTGAAGAACAGACTGAGGTCTCTCTGCTCTGAGGCAGAGGGTTGGAAACAGTCTCTTCTGCTCTGACTCGTGGAAGAGATGCGGAAAGCCTCCAGGGAAAGCCGCCAGAGAACAAATCCCCAAAGACTGATTCCCACTGAGCCCATCCCCCGCCACAGAGGCGCAGGGCAACTCCGCCCAAACAGGGTTGCATGAGTAACAGCACGGCAGGCCCCTCCCGCAGAAGACAGGCTGGGGAAACAAGAGGCCAGCAACCCTAAGGTCCCAAGAAAACAGGTGCATCTTGCTTGGGTTCTGGTCAATAATTTCGACTCTATACATTCCCTCAAACACCCATCAACAGAATGACTGGGAGGAGGAGCCCCCAAAACAGAAAAGAATCAGAGATTATGACTTATGCTGCAGATTTACAAATGGATGCAGACATAACCAAGATGTCAGAGATGGAATTCAGGCTAGCAATTGTGAAGACAATGGCTAGAATGGAGAAATCAATTAATGGCAACATAGAGTCTCTAAGGGCAGAAATAAAAGGGGAATTGGCAGAACTTAAAAATGCTATCAATGAGATCCAATCCAATCTAGATAATCTAACAGCTAGGGTAACTGAGGCAGAAGAGAGAATAAGCGATCTGGAAGACAGTATAATAGATAAAAAGGGAAAAGAGGAGGCCAGGGAAAAACAACTCAGAATCCATGAAAATAGAATCAGAGAAATAAGTGACACCATGAGGCGTTCCAATGTCAGAATCATTGGAATCCCAGAGGGAGTGGAGAGAGAGAGAGGGCTAGAAGATGTATTTGAGCAAATCGTAGCTGAGAACTTCCCTAATCTGGGGAATGAAACAAACATTCGAGTCCTAGAGGCAGAGAGGACCCCTCCTAAGATCAAGGAAAACAGGCCAACACCCCGGCATGTAATAGTAAAACTTGCAAATCTTAGAACCAAGGAAACCATCTTAAGGGCAGTTAGGGGGAAGAGATTCTTTACATACAGAGGGAGGAACATCAGAATAATGTCAGACCTATCCACAGAGACCTGGCAAGCCAGAAAGGTCTGGCAAGACATATTCAGAGTACTAAATGAGAAGAACATGCAGCCAAGAATACTTTATCCGGCAAGGCTTTCATTTAGAATGGATGGAGAGATGCAGAGCTTCCACGACCGGCAGAAGTTGAAAGAATATGTGACCACTAAGTCGGCCCTGCAAGAAATATTAAGGGGGGTTCTATAAAAGGAGAAAGACCCCAAGAGTGATCTATAGCAGAAATTTACAGGGACAATCTATAAAAACAACATCTTCATAGGCAACATGATGACAATTAATTCATATCTTTCAATAATCACTCTCAATGTGAATGGCCTAAACGCTCCCATAAAATGGCACAGGGTTGCAGATTGGATAAAAAGACAGGACCCATCCATATGCTGTCCACAAGAGACTCATTTTGAACCTAAAGATACATCCAGACTGAAAGTGAAGGGATGGAGATCTATCTTCCATGCTAATGGACCTCAAAAGAAAGCTGGGGTAGCAATTCTTATATCAGACAAATTAGATTTTAAACTAAAGTCTGTAATAAGAGACACAGAAGGACACTATATCATTCTTTTTTTTTTTTTTTTTTTTTTTAGATTTTATTTATTTGCGAGAGACAATGAGAGACAGAGAGCATGAGAGGGAGGAGGGTCAGAGGGAGAAGCAGACTCCCTGCCGAGCAGGGAGCCCGATGCGGGACTCGATCCCGGGACTCCAGGATCATGACCTGAGCTGAAGGCAGTCGCTTAACCAACTGAGCCACCCAGGCGCCCTATCATTCTTAAAGGATCTATCCAACAAGAAGATCTAACAATTGTAAATATCTATGCCCCCAACATGGGAGCAGCCATATACATAAGCCAACTGTTAACCAAAAGAAAGAGTCATATTGATAACAATACGTTAATTGTAGGAGACCTCAATACTCCACTCTCAGCAATGGACAGATCATCTAAGCAGAAAATCAACAAGGAAACAAGAGCTTTGAATGACACATTGGACCAGATGGACCTCATAGATATTTACAGCACATTCCACCCTAAAACAACAGAATACTCATTCTTCTCAAGCGCACATGGAACTTTCTCCAGAACAGACCACATACTGGGTCACAAATCAGGTCTCAACCAATACCAAAAGACGGAGATTATTCCCTGCATATTCTCAGACCACAATGCTCTAAAACTGGAACTCAATCCCAAGAAAAAATTTGGCAGAAATTCAAACACTTGGAAGCTAAAGACCACTCTGCTCAAGAATGTTTGGGTCAACCAAGAAATCAAAGAAGAACTTAAACAATTCATGGAAATCAATGAGAACGAAAACACATCGGTCTAAAACCTATGGGATACTGCAAAGGCGGTCCTAAGGGGGAAATACATAGCCATCCAAGCCTCACTCAAAAAAATAGAAAAATCCCGAATTCACCAACTAACTCTACACCTTAAAGAACTAGAGAAAAAGCAACAAACGATGCCTAAGCCACAGATTAGAAGAGAAATAATTAAAATCAGAGCAGAAATCAATGAATTAGAAACCAGAAACACAGTAGATCAGATCAATGAAACTAGAAGTTGGTTCTTTGAAATAATTAATAAGATTGATAAACCACTGGCCAGACTTATCCAAAAGAAGAGAGAAAGGACCCAAATTAATAAAATTATGAATGAAAGGGGAGAGATCACGACTAACACCAAGGAAATAGAAACAATTATTAGAAATTATTATCAAAACTATATGCCAATAAACTGAGCAATCTGGATGAAATGGAGGCCTTCCTGGAAACCTATAAGCTGCCAAGACTGAAACAGGAAGAAATTGACAACCTGAATAGGCCAATAACCAGGAACGAGATTGAAGCAGTGATCAAAAACCTCCCAAAAAACAAGAGTCCAGGGCCTGATGGATTCCCTGGGGAATTCTACCAAACATTCAAAGAAGAAATAATACCTATTCTACTGAAGCTGTTTCAAAAAATAGAAACAGAAGGAAAGCTTCCAGACTCATTCTATGAGGCCAACATTACCTTAATCCCCAAACCAGGCAAAGACCCCATCAAAAAGGAGAATCTCAGACTGATATCCCTGCTGAATATGGATTCCAAAATCCTCAACAAAATCCTAGCTAATAGGATCCAACAATACGTTAAAAGGATCATCCACCACGACCAAGTGGGATTTATCCCCGGGATGCAAGGGTGGTTCAACATTCGCAAATCAATCAATGTGATAGAACACATTAATAAGAGGCGGGAGAAGAACCATATGGTCCTCTCAATTGATGCAGAAAAAGCATTTGACAAAATACAACATCCTTTCCTGATTAAAACTCTCCAGAGTATAGGAATAGAGGGAACATTCCTCAAGCTCATAAAACCCATCTATGAAAAACCCACAGCGAATATCATCCTCAATGGGGAAAAGCTGAGAGCCTTTCCCTTAAGATCAGGAACACGTCAAGGGTGCCCACTCTCACCACTGTTGTTCAACATAGTACTAGAAGTCCCAGCAACAGCAATCAGACAACAAAAAGAAATAAAAGGTATTCAAATTGGCAAAGAAGAAGTCAAACTCTCTTTTTTCGCAGATGACATGATACTTTATGTGGAAAACCCAAAAGACTCCATCCCCAAATTACTAGTACTCATATAGCAATTCAGTAATGTGGCAGAATACAAAATCAATGCACAGAAATCAGTTGCTTTCTTATACACTAACAACGCAACTGTAGAAAGAGAAATTAGAGAAACGATTCCATTTACAATAGCACCAAAAACCATAAGATACCTCGGAATAAACCTAACCAAAGAGGTAAAGGATCTATACTCTAAGAACTACAAAACACTCATGAAAGAAATTGAAGAAGACACAAAAAGATGGAAAAATATTCCATGCTCATGGATCAGAAGAATAAACATTGTTAAAATGTCTATGCTACCCAGAGCAATCTATACCTTCAATGCCATCCCAATCAAAATTCCAATGACATTTTTCAAAGTGCTGGAACAAACAATCCTAAAATTTGTATGGAATCAGAAAAGACCCCGAATCGCCAAGGAGATGTTGAAAAAGAAAAACAAAGCTGGGGGACATCACGTTGCCCGATTTCAAGCTATATTACAAAGCTGTGATCACCAAGACAGCATGGTACTGGCACAAAAACAGACATATAGACCAATGGAACAGAATAGAGAGCCCAGATATGGACCCTCAACTCTATGGTCAAATAATCTTTGACAAAGCAGGAAAAAACATGCAATGGAAAAAAGACAGTCTCTTAAATAAATGGTGCTGGGAAAATTGGACAGCCACATGCAGAAGAATGAAACTTGACCATTCTCTAACACCACTCACAAAGATAAACTCAAAGTGGATGAAAGACCTCAATGTGAGACAGGAATCCATCAAAATCCTAGAGGAGAACATAGGCAGTAACCTCTTTGACATCGGCCACAGCAACTTCTTTCAAGATACATCTCCAAAAGCTAGTGAAACAAAAGCAAAAATGAACTTTTGGGACTTCATCAAGATGAAAAGCTTCTGCACAGCAAAGGAAACAGTCAACAAAACAAGGAGGCAACCCACAGAATGGGAGAAGATATTTTCAAATGACACTACAGATAAAGGGCTGGTATCCAAAATCTATAAAGAACTTCTCAAACTCAACACCCAAAAAACAAATAATCAAGTCAAAAAGTGGGCAGAAGAGATGAACAGACACTTCTCTGAAGAAGACATACAAATGGCTAACAGACACATGAAAAAATGTTCATCATCATTAGCCATCAGGGAAATCCAAATCAAAACCACACTGAGATACCACCTTACACCAGTTAGAATGGCAAAAATTGACAAGGCAAGAAACAACAAATGTTGGAGAGGTTGTGGATAAAGGAGAACCCTCTTACACTGTTGGTGGGAATGCAAGTTGGTACAGCCACTTTGGAAAACAGTGTGGAGGTTCCTCAAAAATTTAAAAATAGAGCTACCCTATGACCCAGCAATTGTACTACTGGGTATTTACCCCAAAGACACAGATGTAGTGAAAAGAAGGGCCATATGCACCCCAATGTTCATAGCAGCAATGTCCGCAATAGCCAAACTGTGGAAAGAGCCGAGATGCCCTTCAACAGATGAATGGATAAAGAAGATGTGGTCCATATATACAATGGAATATTACTCAGCCATCAGAAAAGATGAATACCCAACTTTTACATCAACATGGATGGGACTGGAGAAGATTATGCTAAGTGAAATAAGTCAAGCAGAGAAAGTCAATTATCATATGGTTTCACTTATTTGTGGAACATAAGGAATAACATGGAGGACATTAGGAGAAGGAAGGGAAAAATGGGCGGGGGAATTGGAGGGAGAGATGAACCATGAGAGACTATGGACCTGAGAAACAAACAGGGTTCTAGAGGGGAGGGGGGAGGGGGGATTGGTTAGCCCGGTGATGGGTATTAAGGAGGGCACGTACTGCATGGAGCACTGGGTGTTATACGAAAACAATGGATCGTGGATCACCACATCAAAAACTAATGATGTATTGTATGGTGACTAACATAATATAATAAAATTAAAAACTACAAAAAAAAAAGTTCATAAATAAAATATTTACAAATGCAATGAAAAAATAAATAAATAAATAAATAGAGAGGCTACATTTAAGCATCCCAACATGCGGACTCGTCTATGATCCACTTAATGCTATCCTAATATTCTAAACTCAAAGTAGATTTAGAATTATTAATCACTTAATTTAGCTCTCCATATTGATTCTACAGACTTAATGTACAACCTCCATCTGACCTATGTAATATAGAGTGTTATATGAATCTTATTTATATAGAAATAGCTATGCTCTAAATGTTGGTGTTTCCCCAAAATTCATATGTTGATATTCTAACCCCCAGGGTGTTGGTATTAGGAAGTGAAACTTCAGGAGGTGATTAAGTCATGAAAGGGAAAACCTGTAGAATGGGATTCCTGCCATTATAATGGAGGGCCCAAAGAGATTGCTTGTGCCTTCTTCCACCTGAAATTACAGCAAGAAGATAGTCATCACTATCACCAAGTCCACTGGTGCCTTAATCTTGGACTTCCCACCCTCCAGAATTGTGAGAAATAAATTTCCATTGTTTGTAAGCCACCTGATTTGTAGTACTTTCTGAAAGGACCAAGTGAGGTACATAGTGACAGATTTAGTGTTAGAATCTAAGGAAAGCAGGGCTACAAGATGCATCCTTGTTAGTGCATCCATCCACAAGCATGAGGACCCTGGATCCTCCAGTTTTATATCTATACCAAGCAGAGGGACCTGTCAAAAGGACCCCAATCTTTTGCTCCATTTTATGATGCCACACATACAAAGACAGATGAACAGACATCATTTAACCGAGTAACCTATTTCTATTTATGGCCCATGAGTTATTGAATGACATCTCTTGACCTAGACACACAAAATATTGCTCACCTTCTTTTGACTAACCCTACAAACATCTACATTATTGATTCTTTTCTTATGACCTCTCCAGAAAAGTCATAATTTGACTTGGGCCAGTTTGTGATTATCAGCTATCAATCCAGAAACGATGACATAAAGCACTGATTTATATAATATCATTACACAATAAAGCAGGAAACAGAATTCCTCTCTTTGGCAACTAAGCATCTGTAAATAACAGATGGGCTCACCCAGATACAGCGTGTAAGGCGATAATAAATAGCAAGCGTTTTCTTCATGTTGTTGGTAGGACTTGGTAGTTTTTTGGATGTTCTGATTTTCAGAACACTTTTATAGGAAGAATTCTATTTTTGTTTTATACCTGAAATTTTTTATTTTTGCCTACATTTTGTTTGTGTTTTTGTCTCTTTAAAAAATACTGATTTCCAGTGTATTTGTCCCTCTCCTTGGAATTCCAACTATGCTAAACATATAACGTGCATATGTACTTGTGTGTGGTGTGTGTGTATGTGAGAGAGTACCATTTCTTCTACATGAGGGGTTTTATTAAAACTATTCAAATCAAAGTGGTGTGTAGTGGTATAGCAAGAGAATTGTATACACAGGTAAGCTTCCTCATTGGTGAACAGTAGATCCTGTCTTCTTTACCTTGATTTTTATCTAAACACAGAGGAAACCAAAAGAGGAGGTAAAGTACATAAGACTCGTCACAACATTTTACATCAAGTATTGCAGTATGATTGGAAAATATTCTTTGTGTCATGACATAAGTTTTTGGAGTTAAGCACACCTATGTTCATATCTAGTCTGGCACTAATTTATAAGAGATTTAGATAAGAATATTTTCCTTGAAAGGTTATTGAGATATTACAGATAATGTGTGTAAAGCATTTGGGAGCATTAATAATCCATTAATATAAAATATGTCATATAAGAAGAAAAATACCTGATACAGATTATGATCTTAGTAGTTTATATTGAGCCCTTTTATTTACTTATTTTTTAAAGATTTTATGTATTTATTTATTTGAGAGAGAGAGAGAGGGAAAGAAAGAGCACATGCACACGAGTGGAGAGAGGGGCAGAGGGAGAGGGAAAGAGAGAAATTCAAGCAGACTCCCCACTGAGAGCAGAGCCGAATGCAGGGCTCAATCCCAGGACCCCAAGATCATGACCTGAGCTGAAGCCAGACACTTAACCGACTGAGCCACCCAGGTGCCCCAAGCCCTTTTAATATTTCTCTTGAACATGTGTCTAAGCTGAGATTCAAAATATATGAAATTTAGCTTGTCAAGAGGTATTTTTTTTAAAGATTTTATTTATTTATTTGACAGAGAGACACAGCAAGAGAGGGGACACAAGCAGGGAGGGTGTGAGAAGGAGAAGCAGGCTTCCCGCTGAGCAGGGAGCCCCATGCGGGACTCGAGCCAAGGACCTTGGGATCAGGACCTGAGCTGAAGGCAGACGCTTGGCTGAGCCACCCAGGTGCCCCAAGAGGTATTTTTTATTACATCTTGGGCTTGCTATAAATTCATGGAGTTTTTAATTAGTATTTTCTTTAAAATGTCATTCATACTAAACCCCTTTCACATTTTTCCCTATACTTGTGTTTTGATGGGTATCAAATTGTTTTTGAAAAGGAAATGAAATATCAGTGAGGTATTTTGTCAAATATTTTGTTTTATCTCTTAACAAAATATTCTGTATGAAGCATAAATTTCCCTTCAATAAGAATTTTAAGTAATCAGTTATACTCATTCATATTTTCTTGTCTTCCCTCTTTAAGATCTCATTATATTGACCAAAAAGGTAATTTAAAATTAAAAGACTCTGGGGTCTGGAATAAAACTGCATTCCATTGTCAGTGATTAGAATGGTAACTTTCCAGGCCTCAATATTCTAATAAGTAAGAGAGTAGAATCAGATATTTTGTTAAATAATTCTCAGAAGGAAATATGAAATCATGCTATTTGTCCTCAAGGCTTATAAATGCAGAAGATCTTACATTATATTCAAGTAGGAAAAATTATCCTAATTCTGTAATTAAGGAAACCATGTAGAATTTTTTAATCCAAATTTCCTTTTCAGTCAAGCATAATAGACTTATTTAGTCTCAACTATGTACCACACACTATACTAAGTGATCTGAGAGATACAATAATGAATAACACCTACCATCTGCCTTCAAGAAGTTTATCTTTTAGTATAGAAGGGGAAGTATACTAGTGAGTATCTTGGCTAGAAAGGAAAGTTGAGTGTGGGAACAGTGGTTTTTGATCTCTGAGGTGCTTTTTTAAATCTATGTGTGACACTTTCACTAAGATTTGAATATGTTCTCCACAGTGAATATGCCACTGAGTCGTCCCTGTCTCAGCCAATAAGAATCCTTGCCATGATGCGTCACTATTCTGTATAGGGTATCGAAGTGTTGAGTTTGCTTGTGTTAAGAAGAAAAAGTGGGGATGAAAACAAGGATAATATGGTTAAGTAGAATTGAAGATAGAATCTATCTGTTGCACTATGCAGTTTACTATTTTCTCATATTTGTTCTCAAGGCAGTAGAATTACCTTCCCTCTTTAGTATTCAGTATCTCATGTTTAAGAGACTCAGTAATTGACTTTGACTTTTCCATTTGCCCTTTCGGATCAGATGCTCCCCCCAGTTTACCTGTTAGTACATCTCTACTTTATGTCTTGATTTTAATTAGGAGGTGACTTTTTCAAAAGAGACAATTACTTTTAATTTCAGAAGTCAGGAAAAATCAGAGAAAGCTTCACATAGAAGGGCAATTTTTAAGTTTCAATAACTAAAACAGAGAATAAGATGTACTAGGTAGAGGAAATAGTATAAAAAATAATTGTTTTTGAAAAACAAATGGAGTATTCAGGGTTGATATTTAATGTGAATGGAGAATACACAAAAAATAAAGAAGTAATGGGGCATCAGTTTGGAAGGAGAAATTATAATCACACTTTGGGTTGATATATATATATATATATATATATATATATATATATATATATATATATATATCATATCATATATGATTTAATAATTTGGGTTGGATATATATAATTTAATTTATTAGACAATGGAGGGCCATTTTGCATTGGAGAATTCCGTAATTAAATCTGTGCTTACAGAAGATTGATATGGAAGTAACTTGTGGAAAATTGGGATGGACACATAAATTATATTATGAAGAAATGGGAATATTAGAGACAACCTAGAAAGCAGTATGCAAAGTTCCAGCTAGAGGAACCCATAATCAACAAACAGAATAGGCAAGAAAGAAAAAAAATCCAGAGGTAAAGATGAAAGGATTTTGAATCCATAAGTGTGGCTACTTGTTGGTGAAATGACAGGGAAGTGTGTGCAACAGCAAACACCACCACTATTTCTTTGCCAGTTTTTCCCCGAGTGACTAGAGAATGATGCTATCATAAATCCAAATGTCAACATCAAGAGAGAGAATTGGTTTTGGAAAAATAGAATGAGTTCATTTTTATATTTCTTAAGTTTAAGGTAGTAGTAAAAAATCCAGCAGAATATGAAAACCGATCGACAGCTGGAAATGCAAAATAAGCACTCTGTATAGAGCAAGTGTGGAAAGGGGAGACCTCGAAGTGAACAGATTGTGAACAGGGAGGAGGGGACGTGACGACGATGGTGACAACATTAGCAGTAAAAATTAAACACACTTAAGGAAAGCTAATAAATAGAATGTGGAAAAGTAAGAAGAGCAAGCACAAAAGAGAAAAAGTTACAAAGAAGTGGGGAAAATTAGGTTAATGTTCTGGAAACAAGGGAAGCTCAGAAAGGAAGGCGGAGGTGGTCACCACAGATGAAGGAAGGGGAAAGTGGAGTCCAGCAGTGAACAGGAAATCATTAAAGATGTGGGCTAATGATTTCAATGATAAGAAGTGGAAAGGTGGCAATGAAGTGCAGGCAGCAAGGGTAGACTACTTTTTCAAGATGCGAGGCAAGGAAGAAAAGAGATAAAGAATGGTAACTTGAGGGACAGATGGTTTTAAGACAGTGGAGACTTAAATGCTTGCATTTGGGGACGCCTGGGTGGCTCAGTCGGTTAAGCGTCCAACTCTTGATTTTGGCCCAGGTTGTGATCTCAGGGTCATGGGATAGAGCCCTCTGTTGGGTTCTGTGCTCAGCGGGGAGTTTGCTTGTTCTTCTCCCTGTGCTTCTCCCCACCGCTTGCACGCTCTTTCTTTCTCTCTCCCTAACATAAATAAATAAAATCTTTAAAAAAATACTTGTGTTTGCAGGCAGAGGGTGGCAACACACACACAAAGAAGAAATATACACTAGAAAAGCTCTGTGAAAGTCACTCAGAAAGCAAATTACTAAGAGCAAATAAGGATTGGAAATATATAGCACATGGGTGACAAGTGATAGAAAGGAAAGCATAGCAAACGTGTGGAAGGATTTGAAGGGAAGATACGTAAAATTATCAGAAAAAATATTGCCACAGTTACAGAAAAATAGAAATAATGCTATCATCTGAGAGTGAGAGAATAGATCATTGAGATGGAGCTTAAAAATAGTGGGGCGCATTTGTGGGAATTGACTGTGATTGCTGGCATTAACAATCAATAAGGGGTAATTAAGAATCTGCCGGAGATTGGAAAGAGCTCATATCTCAAGTCTCTCAGTCATGTTCAGATACCAAGCATTTGTAGAGGATGCTTGAGATGCTTTGGTGAGTTATGGCAGTTATCCACTACATAGCATTTGCTAACGTTGCAATCAAGTCACAATTCCAAGGAGAAGGGCACACAGACATTGGCATGGGATGTCAGCAGATGGAGCACTAAGGAGATCACACAACGTACCATAATTTCAAATTTGCCAAATCATGAACTTCTAGAAGCTCTAGGCTGGTAGTGGCAATGATCATGACATATCACACAATTTGCTTTGCTGGATGCATCTTTTCAGTGTCAGTATAAGTGACTCATAGTGTCTATGGATGTGTTTTCTGCTAAAATGAAAGGAGAAGGTGCAATATTTTGACAAGTATCCATTTATTTTCATCACTAGTATCTCCAGGGTCCTGCAAGTTTGGCTTGTCAAACATTTTTACTAATACGAGTGTTCAGTTAACTTACGTCATCGCCTTCTTATCCTGCTCCCTTTACCAACAGGATAACATAGAAGTCCCATCTTACTTAAAAAATATTAAGGAATATGTATGAAAAGTAGTATCATTTTTCTTTAAAAATGTAACAGGAAACTCCAAAATTGTTTTCCCCTTATAATGAAAAGTTATTTTGCACTCTGTAAGCCTTAAATTTGTTCAGAGGTTCTGTGATGGACATTCAGGAACTCTTAATGCTGATGTTTCCAAACTAGAAACTTCCAAAATGTTCTACATGGTCACAGTGTCCTAGTAACTGATGATATTTCTTGAGAAGACATCAGTTATACACAAGCCAGGATCAGAAAACCTTGAATGAAACCCAAGACTTTCTTCAAAAATATATTGTGAAATGTAGCCCCTGCATTTTTCTAATCAAATCATTAAAGTTAGCACATGATTGAAAAACAAAGGCCTGAAGACTGTCATTTAAAGTTGACACAGTTCAGGTCTTCGGAGTAGTGATTTAATTCAACTCTAATAATTCAATTAAAGTGTTTATATGTAAAATAATGTAGAATAATGTAGAAACAACATAACTTTAAGGAAAAAGAGTACTGGGTTGAGAATCAAGTAATGTGGCTCAGGTGCTTATTCTGGACTCTTCCTATTAGCCAAATTTACAGAAAATACTGAATTTGTTTGGTGAATTATAAGGATTCATTGGTTCAACAATATTTACCGAGCATATACTATGGGTTAGTCATTTAAAAAGGAGAAGGAAATATCCTCCAAGTTATTCCCAACTCTAGTAGGCTACACTTCAAAATAACTGCAAGATTTGGGATATAAATATTACCTCATTTTATTTTTCCAACAGTCATTACCACTTTGGCTTTATTCATCTTTTTGCTGGGTACTGGGCTTCCTTAAAGACAAATCAATTTGGTTCTTGAATTTTTTTTTTTTTTACTACTTTTAGTTTTAAAGACTTTGCTTTTTAATTTAAAAATCTCAAACCCATATTCAAAGCAAAGTTCTCTCCTTGGTCTGCTGTCTTCTTTCCTTTCCCTGGTCCATGTTCTCACACATGCTCTTCCCTACACCGACCCGTGTGATGTTGGAGCAGAGAGAAAGTTCTCCTTGGGAGAGTGTCCACGATTACATTGTTGTACCCTTGTTTAACTCATGCTTTTAGGCTCATTGGGGAAAAGCAGAGGACTCAAGGGGCCTGTTGTCCATCCAGGGACTCAATCAGCAGCCCCCCGCAAGACACTGAGGGTGCCTTCTAAGCCTCAGCTACATTTTCTGCCTGACCCTCATTGGACAGCCCGGAATGCCTTACTCTTTCAAGGGTCCAGTGTCTTTGTCATCTTGTAGTGCTCCCATGCAAAATTCTATCCTCCAATGTCATCACAGTGGGGCCTGTGGTCATATTCAGGAGTGACCTTCCACCTGCCTCAGAACCTCAGAACTCAGGGCAAGGGGGCATCTGTTTTCCCTCACTTTGATTCGGCATCCCATTATTCCATCTCTTCTATTACTTTTCTTGTAGCACCAGGGCTAACTAGCTGCTTTGGAACCAAGCAGATTTCCAGCAGGGATGGAGCCTATCCCTCCTGGGGACACAACCAAACTTTAAGAATGATTCTTTTGAAACCCCACTCCCTTAACTTTAGGGAAGAAAACCAGGTGAGCATACCTCTCATTACCCCTGCAGCAGGGGAAGGCAAGGAGGTAGGCTTTCCTCATGAACATTGGGTTCTCTCCATGTTCCTTGTCCTTCTCTGACTCCAAATGGTGGAGAGTGCCATTTCATTCATTCTTTCATAGTCTCTCTCACTCAATGGGCACCTGGAGTTGGTGCTGATAAAGAGGCCCTCTTTCAATTCAACCCAAGCAAATTGACTTTGTTCTCAAGAGGCCTCTAAATCTTTGCACTGTCCAACAAAGCCTGGGGAAAACAAAGAATCCAAGCAGTACCCTCTGTCACATATAGTTCCTTGAAAATGGCCCCTAAAGTTAGCCATTGTTTAGTAGCCATAAATAACTTAAATGAGATACCCCTTTTACACTATTGGCATTTTACTAACAATAATATTAATAAATTTGTATATGGCAGGCAAGTTGTAAGTAATCTGAACCAGGAAGAAAGAAAAGAGTCATTTTGAAATGATCATAAATATTATAAAATAGATTAGTAACTTTAAATTTACATTGAAACCATGAATTTAAGTGGTCAGACTTAAAGCACTGAAATTGGAAATTTCAAGGTACAACATTTAAGAATTATCTGAAAGTTAGAGATGGCTGAATTTTAAACCTGTCTTGGCATAGCAGGGAATTATTGTGATTATTCAGACGTGCCTCAAAAGTTATTTTTTTAAACTAGAAAAGTACATATAAGATATGTTTTATCTAAATAATGTATTTGATTTCTGCATTATTTAACTCTAGTTGTTATTTTGGGATTATAATGGGATTTCTTCCCTTTCGATTTTTTGCAGAGGATAGGTGGTTAAAATTGTGGATTATCATTTTTTAAGTTACTCTGTATCAAATGAGAATTATTTACGAAGTTTGAACTATTCTATTAAAGTAAATAAGCAACAAATTATCAAAAAAAAACCCTAATGTATGTTATATTTTAAACAGCTTTCCTTCCACAATTTTTTATCCACTATGCAAACCAAAGTGAAAACAGGAGTAAAGTGTTTATATACTAAACACTAGTGCAGAGCTAATTAGTCAGACTTTGTTTAAAAAAAAACTCTAAATGTGCACATAACATATTTATACATATATACATAATCCTGTTTCTGTATCACTTGAAATATGAGTAAAAGTGTTATTTCTGAAACTTTTTTAGGAGGACTGTGTCTTCATAAATAGTTTTCCTTAAATATCAACTTATTAAAACACTAATGTTATTTCTTTCATGCATTCTATATCTGGGTTCTGTTATCTAGAATATGAGGTGGGAAACATTTCAACCAGGAAAATTCTTTCCTAGAGAAGGGGCAGAGCACTCAGATATCAGAATATTCATGCTACTAGAGCCACCAATGCCATTTGAATACTTGAGGTTTCGAAATAGAAGGAGAAACTCCCTGTGATCTTTGCCCTGCATTTGTCCAACTCACTAGTAAAGAGTTATGTGAGATAAACAAAAGCTATGCAATCACACCTTAACAACTAGCCATGATGGATAAGTGATATAGCAGTTTAACATTTAGCTGAGACAAAGAACAAGATTTGTATAATTTTTTCATCTGAATGTGAAGCTTTTAGACAGTTGTAACATGAATACCCATGTCTCTGAATTATAGAAAGTCTCTTTTCATTATACCTTTGTAAAAGTAAGTTTGTTAATAATAGGTTAATACAAATGTTTCACATGTATTTTGCCAAGAGATAATATTACAGTGAATAACTATCCTGTATGTGGTTTCCTGGGACACAGAAGTGGTCTGTAAGCACTCTGTACATAGAAAGATTCTTTGTTTGGAATTGTACGTTCAATTGTAATATTTTCCCAAAATGATCAGGGAACACGTTGGAAGTGCCTGAAAATGCATACCAAAAAATAAGTGAGCAAATAAATAAGTGAAGACGAAGATGCTGGGCATTAATTCTTCCTTCAGAAAAAAATCAGTTTCATGAATTTGTGGCCATGCCACTCACTAATTTTATTTTTTGCCAAAAATGTTTTTATTCCATTTAATCACCTATTTTATGCAGAGTTGACTTACAATTTCTTGTAACCAATTCAGAGGGTGAAAAATGTGTACACTGATAAATTCCAAGGAATATATTTCAGGGTCGGAACACCATTTCAAAGGAGGATTTTCTTTTTTTTTTTTTTACATTTTTTAAAAATTTTATTATGTTATGTTAATCACCATACATTACATCATTAGTTTTTGATGTAGTGTTCCATGATTCATTGTTTGTGTATAACACCCAGTGCTCCATTCAGTATGTGCCCTCTTTAATACCCATCACCAGGCTAACCCATCCCCCACCCCCTCCCCTCTAGAACCCTCAGGTTGTTTCTCAGAGTCCATAGTCTCTCATGGTTCATCTCCCCCTCCAATTTCCCCCCCTTCATGTTTCCCTTCCTACTATCTTCTTTTTTCTTTTTTTAACATATAATGTATTATTTGTTTCAGAGGTACAGGTCTGTGATTCAACAGTCTTACACAATTCACAGAGCTCACCATAGCACATACCCTCCCCAATGTCTATCACCCAGCCAACCCC
>NW_022589718.1:17907824-18062327 GCF_004348235.1 Phoca vitulina
CCCCCCCCCAGGACTCCAGCAACCCTCAGTTTGTTTCCTGAGATTAAGAATTCCTCATATCGGTGAGATCATAGGATACATGTCTTTCTCTGATTGACTTATTTCGCTCAGCATAATACCCTCCAGTTCCATCCACATCATTGCAAATGGCAAGATTTCATTCCTTTTGATGGCTACATAATATTCCATTGTACATCTATACCACATCTTCTTTATCCATTCATCTGTCGATGGACATCTTGGCTCTTTCCATAGTTTGGCTATTGTGGACATTGCTGCTATAAACATCGGGGTGCACATACCCCTTTGGATCCCTACATTTGTATCTTTGGGGTAAGTAACCAGTAGTGCAATTGCTGGATCGTATGGTAGCTCTATTTTCAACTTTTTGAGGAACCTCCATATTGTTTTCCAGAGTGGCTGCACCAGCTTACATTCCCACCAACAGTGTAGGAGGGTTCCCCTTTCTCCGCATCCTCTCCAACATCTGTCATTTCCTGACTTGTTAATCTTAGCCATTCTGACTGGTGTGAGGTGGTATCTCATTGAGGTTTTGGTTTGGATTTCCCTGATGCCGAGCGATGTTGAGCACTTTTTCATGTGTCTGTTGGCCATTGGGATGGCTCCTTTGGAAAAATGTCTGTTCATGTCTTCTGCCCATTTCTTGATTGGATCATTTGTTCTTTGGGTGTTGAGTTTGATAAGTTCTTTATAGATTTTGGATACTAGCCCTTTATCTGAAATGTCATTTGCAAATATCTTCTCCCATTTTGTCTTGTCTTTTGGTTTTGTTGACTGTTTCCTTTGCTTTGCAAAAGTTTTTTATCTTGATGAAGTCCCAGTAGTCCATTTTTGCCCTTGCTTCCCTTGCCTTTGGTGATGTGTATAGGAAGAAATTGCTGCAGCTGAGGTCGAAGGGGTTGCTGCCTGTGTTCTCCTCTAGGATTTTGATGGACTCCTGTCTCACATTGAGGTCTTTCAACCATTTTGAGTCTATTTTTGTGTGTGTTGTAAGGAAATGGTCCAGTTTCATTCTTCTGCACGTGGCTGTCCAATTTTGCCAACACCATTTGTTGAAGAGACTGTCTTTTTTCCATTGGACATTCTTTCCTGTTTTGTCAAAGATAAAGAAAAGCCAAAAGACTCCATCCCAAAACTGCTAGAACTCATACAGGAATTCAGTAAAGTGGCAGGGTATAAAATCAAGGCACAGAAATCAGTGGCATTCCTATATACCAACAACAAGACAGAAGAAAGAGAAATTAAGGAGTCGATCCCATTTACAACTGCACCCAAAACCATAAGATACCTAGGAATAAATCTAACCAAAGAGGCAAAGAATCTGTACTCAGAAAACTATAAAATACTCATGAAAGAAATTGAGGAAGACACAAGGAAATGGAAAAACGTTCCATGCTCATGGATTGGAAGAACAAATACTGTGAAGATGTCAATGCTACCTAGAGCAATCTACACATTC
Source organism: Phoca vitulina (assembly GCF_004348235.1). Taxonomy (NCBI): domain Eukaryota; kingdom Metazoa; phylum Chordata; class Mammalia; order Carnivora; family Phocidae; genus Phoca; species Phoca vitulina. Next base: position 17,909,305 of record NW_022589718.1, read on the forward strand.
AGTGCAAACCCTATCAAAATACCATCAACTTTTCAAAGAAATGGAACAATTAATCCTAAAATTTGTATGGAACCAGAAAAGACCCTGAATAGCCAGAGGAATGTTGAAAAAGAAAAGCAAAGCTGGTGGCATCACAATTCCAGACTTCAAGCTCTATTACAAAGCTGTCATCATCAAGACAGTATGGTACTGGCTCAAAAACAGACACATAGATCAATGGAACAGAATAGAGAGCCCAGAAATGGACCCTCAACTCTATGGTCAAGGGAAGATTTTCAAAAATATTTTTCAACAGTGTCAATACCAATTTTCACTCTTGATATGGCCAATGAGCCCACTGAGGCCTCCTTCCTCAGCACAAAACCCTAGAAATAACTGAAAGATAGTTTTTTTTTAAAAAAAATAGCTGCAGTGTTAAATTTCTGAGGTTCAGAAATCATAGGGAAAATCCATAAAACTAAAGCAGAACACAGCAGCCCAGAATGTAAGCCAGAACCCAGAGAGCGCAGACAACAGTAGAAGCAACTCCATCGAGGCCTGAGTAAACTTGAACACAAAGACAGCGAAGAATCAATACACAAGGATGCATTTCAGTACCGTGACAAGACAACCAAGTTGGTGGACTCCTGTCCACTACTCTCTCTCCCAGTATAACAGCTATTGCCATGTCTTTGTGGCTCTGAGAGCAATGCCCTATTGTTTTGTTCAAATACTGTCTCATCAGGACCAAGGACAAGGTCTTGTGAAAGGTACTGAATGAATGGCTAAAGGAAAGCATATTTAAACCAGAAAAGAAAGATTCGAGCTTTCTGGTCATGTGAATGCTAACCAAATAAATGTATTTGGCAGTATCTCTCTCTCTCTCTGTTTCTCTCTCTCTCCATCCCTCCTTCCCTCCCTCCCTCCTTCCCTCTCCTCCCCCCACTCTCCCTCATCTGTCTACTACACATTAAGTCCCAGAAGCCCACCACATGACTAATAAACATTTCTACATCAAACTCTCATGGAGTCTGCCACCATCCTCCAGATGGCTGCTGATTTACCATGGACAAGATGCTTCTGGATCTCCTTCTCTGTCATTTGTATAAAAAGAGTGGGGTCTAACCACAATGATGATCCACCTGGAGTATGCCTTTAATTTTTGCCAAACTGTATCTTTATCCCATTAGCTGTCAGAGAAAGTATCACAGTGTCTGCTGGTGTATCTTCCACAGAGTTAGAAGCAGTATTAACAGCAATATAAATAAATAATCTTTTAGCATTAGAGAGATAATATGTCAAAACTGTCAAGAGTGTAAGTTCTGACACAAGACTAAGTAGCTCCAAATGTAACCTCAGATAAGACACATAATTTCACTTCTCTCAGTTTCCTCATCTATAAAATGAGGGAAAATAATGCCTATGTCGTGGGATTCATGTAGATTACATGAGGCAATGTAGGTAAAGCTCTTAAAATAGTCCCTGTCCCTTGATGTTTAATGAACAAGTAGCTATTAGCCATTTAAATGAGTTCCAGTAAAAATAAGAAAAGTTTTCTAAAATAGGATTTTACTCATTCTATTTGAGACTTAGATCAAACTCTTTCCTTTCTGTTTATGTTTCCTGTTTTCACTAATCTAGGTGGATTCCTTCAAGATTTCAGCTCCTTTGTCTTCCCCGCAATGAGATGCTGTCCAATAGAAGTAGGGATCCAGAAGGAAAGGCATCTACTTCTGAGCTTCAGTTATGTTATCTCTAAAATAAGATTAAAAACCAGTTTTCCTGAGAATGGACAACTTTTCAATTGCCCCTCTATACTGCCCCATCTATAAAGTCCCATTTTATCCTTAACTCTTATCTGTAAATTCTAGGATACTGAAAATTAGGAGCAGAAAAAAGCTTCATAGAAACACAGAGAGAGGAAATCATGTAAATAACATTTTACTTCCTGGGCTGACCTACATCTCCTGTTATTGCTTGCTTCCCCTGATTCCCAGAGACCTTTAAAACAGACTGGTGATAGCACCAGGGGACTCATTCAAAAAGAAGAGCAAGTTGAGTTATGTTAATTGAGAATCCCCACACCAAGTGTCTGAGGTTGTATAAGCAGTTTTTCTTTGCTGCTTCGTCATCAGACATTTTGTCACCCTGCCTCAAATCCTTTCACTTTTAAGAGAATAATATCAGTATCATAGCTCACAGGGATTTCAAGAAAATTAATGAGATTATATAAGTGTTAAAAAAAAAGTAGTTGAATGTCTCAGAAGAAAGGCAACCAGCTAACATTAAATTACACAATCCAGCAAATCGCAGGGAAAGACCCCTAAATCCTACCAAGAGTGTTTTGCCACATTCTTAACTGGAAAAGGAGAGTTGTATGTCTAGGGAGGTTATAACGATTTAGAAGCCTGTCTAAATTCCTCCTACAAAAATGTTTTGAATAGTTATTTCTAAATCATAGAAAAAAATCATTGAAAACAATGTCAGGAAACTGTGCTCTTGTCATTTTTGTAAATAAAAGAATCTTACAAGAAATGACAACTGAGTGTGAAAAAGCATTTTAGGTCATTTAGTTTATCCACTAACAGCATGTAAGTCTGACGCTACATTCTATTTTCACGTCCTTTCCCCAAAATACTTGACTTTTTTCGGTGATGTTTTTCATGTTCTCCAACTTATCCTGATAGACTCCTATCTTCCAATATATTTTGTCCTCTGTTTCAAATAATACGAAGTATTATCTCTCATTTCATCCTTCCAGTGCTCTTCTGAAGTCTCTTTCTGAGGCTGCACATTCTGATATTTACAGAACAATGCTTACTTCTATATGACTTCAATTTCCGGTGTTCAGATTACCCTAAGTAAATCAATGCTATCCTATATCTGATACAGTAAAATGAACAAACCTTTTTAAAGGCTTTTTAAAGACTTCAGATGTAGACGTTTCCACTTTCCTTAATATCACCATGGTAGCTACACTGAAACAAGGTGACTTTTATTTAATGTTCAATGAGAATCTGCAGGATTTAACTGGAAATAATAGTATTGACCTTACGATCCGATAGGAATGAAGCAAACTTTGGTGCACTCACAAACAATAAACGAGCCCAGGAAGTGCTAACATTTCTATTAAGAAAAGATACTTTCCCATAACTCTAAGAGCTCTTTTCACAGACTGTTTGATGATATCCACTTCACCGCTTAATAACTTGTGCTGTGTTAGTTCTTTCTATTTCAGAAAGGAAGATTTCCACAGCCACCAGACAACAGCTCTCTACTGTTTAGGAAGTAAATATTTTTTCCTTCACTGAACAAAACCTAAAGTAAAAATGCAGTTTTCTAGAATTTTTTTTCAGTATTTACATGGAAATCTAGTTATAATTTTGACATTTCTTTTTTCAACTCTCTTAATGTTTTTATAATCATGAAGTGCTTGTTTATTGCCAAAACTTTTTAAAATACAAAAACCCATGCAGAGAAAATTATAAAAGCAACTGCTATTCTAAACCTACATAACAAGGTGAATTCAAGACTTTTATTTTAATGTTTTAATTTATACTTTTTTTTCCTGGTACACAGTGAGCCCTTTCAATCTAATTGAAGAAATTGTTGTTCTTTTACATTTATTTCCTTTTTTGTTTGTTTATTTTCTCTGGTCTGTTTTTCATACACACAAACTCTTCAGGTATTGGATCTGGAAATCTGACTTAACATATTGTCTCTATTTTTTAACCTTTTTGGTTTGTTTGTTTGTTTGTTTGTTTGTTTTATCCAATATGGCATCATTACTGCATTTCTTATTGCTGAGATTTTGCTTTGTTTTGTTTTTATCAATTTTTCTATTTATGGACTCCAATGTAGATGTTATCTATTTTTATACTTGGGGCTTTCTTGAAATGTGCCCCCTTTTATCTAATAGAGGGCATGTCTTGTTGCATCATAAGATGTCACATGTATTTTTGATGTTTTCTCATAGAATACTATGGTGATTATATTCCAAATTATATTTGTCCTCTTACTCTAGGGGTTAATATGTTATCTTTTCAGTAGTGCTTTTCTCCACATGATTTATTTTCCTCTTCATTCTTTTTTTTCTTCTTTGGGCTATAATCAGATCCATCCAAAAGAAGTTTTAACCAATAAAACAGCATGTGTTGATCCTTTTGACTTGACTTTCTGCCCATGTGAGTGATAATTCCCTCTCAAGTGAGTCCTCTCATTCCACCATGTCCCTAATTCGTGGGTATAAGAGTTTGGAGTTAGTGTTCTCATCTTCCCATTTCTCTTACCAGTACTTTTCAAGCATTATATAAAACACATGCTTCTTTCAAGGCCACTCCATCTCCTTCTACCATAGTCTACTTCTCTTTGTTGCTGACCAAGTACTGAATTCCTAGAACTCTACTTCATTTAGTAAAGATTTGGTACCTGGTTCTATGATTTTCTTTTCCTCCCAAAGCCTTAGTTCATGCATTGGGGTCTTTCAACTTTTATGTCGGTAATCTATTCTATTCTCTGCCTTCTAACTTCTTTGAAGGCGCATCTCCAAGCTGTCCTAGCATTGCTCTATTATGACCACACCCTGGATCATGCTGTCACACAGAACTGCAACTCTGAAATGTGTTACGTTGAAATATTCCATATTTTATTCCTAGACTCCTACTCTTTTAGATCTCTACATTGTGCATCCATACCTATTTCTTTATCACCTCAGAATCTATAATTGTTTGACACTCCCAAATTTCTTCTCATCATTCAACCCCCTCTTCCATGCACTTCCTTTCCTATGTAATAAAATTTAATTGCCCACTATTCAGCTGGAAAAAAATCATCTTCATTTTTTCTATCTCCTTGATGCCTGTATCAGAAAAGGGAAGAACTGCTTGAAAACATAAAAAAGGTTGAGACTAGTGAAACTACACATTAGCAGTCATTAGTGTTAACAAGACCCTCATATTTTTTACAGTAAATATTTTTTATCTTTTCAAACATTACACACCACTTATGATCTCATTCACAATAGATGAACAATCTCTTAGTTTACAAAAAAAAAAAAGCAGCCATCAGGTGGGGACTTGACCTTATTAGCACCTTAGAAAAAGAACCAGGAAGAAAACTGCACCAAGAGGCATCATAATCAAATTACTCAAAACCAGGAGCACCTGGCTGGCTTACTCAGAAGAGCATATGACTCTTAATTCCGAGTCATGAGTTTGATCCCCACACTGGGTACAGAGCTTACTAAAAAATAAAAATAAAAAAATTGCCCCAAACCAAGATATCTCAAAGACATTCAAAAGAAAAAGACACATTATATACAGAAAAACAAAGATAATGAAAACATAGATTTCTTGTTGGAAAACAATTCCAATAAGAAAAGGATGAAGCAATATCTTTAAAGTAATGAAAAAAAAATTCAACCTAGAATTTTAAACTCAGTGAAAATACATTTCTAAAATAAAATTGTAACGGGGTGCCTGGGTGGCTCAGTTGGTTAAGCGACTGCCTTCGGCTCAGGTCATGATCCTGGAGTCCCGGGATCAAGTCCCGCATCGGACTGCTCAGCTCCCTCCTCACCCTCCCCCCCTCATATGCTCTCTCTCTCTCTCTCATTCTCGCTCTCTCAAATAAATAAATAAATAAAATCTTTAAAAAAACTATTTATAAAATAAAATTGTAACAAGATAGTTTCAGACATACAAAATCTGAAAGGATTCATCACCAGCAGACTATACAATAAGAAATTTTTAAGGAAGTCTTTCAGCAACAGGTAAACTGATATTAGATGGAAATATATATCTAGGGAAAGGAATCAGGTATACTGTAAAAACAACCCCATGGAAATAACAGAATAATTCTTTAAAGTGTGAAAGTACTAGAAAATTGGGAAAAGTTTTATTTAAAATTGACAAATTTTCTGAGATAGCAGCTTACAGAATAATACAGTGCTTTAGAGCCATCAGAAAAAAGAACTGCCTCAGCAGAATTCAAATTCATTCTAGATCAGAGAGAGCTGAGTTGTGAATTGCAATAGACTAAGTTGGTTGGTAAAATGATTAAAGGGTATAAGCTCTTACAGCCAGTGCTTTTAGATCTAACATTTATCCTTAAGCTAAATTGCTTGTTAGAGGAATCTCACAGTGACCTTAGGAACAATACCGAGACGCAAAGAGGAGCCCTAAGTAATTCCTATTCTCCATGATATATCGTCATGCAAGGTCATTATGAACTTGGAGCATTTGACACTGCTGAGCACACTTTACTTCATGAAATTTACTGAAAAAGAGATTCTTTGGATATCTTCAAGAAAATAAAATTGTTATAAAATATGGAAAACATTTTTGGCAAACTGAGTTTGACAAATCAGCAGTATGGTGAATCAATGAATGGTGAGTTGGTGTTCTGTGGAGTGGTATTTGGTAAATTGAGTTTAAGTGAATTTGATAAATTATTATTAGCAAAAAACTCTCAGTGAACACAGCTTTCACTTCTCTGTCTACTCTTCACTCTTGGCTTTTCTTAGCATCCCATTCTAGGTTCTTTTCTTCATTCCAGAACAAAGTCTTGAACAGATGCCTTTGTCCTAGATCTATCTCCACACAGTTTTATCTAATTAGCACAGTGATTGAAATTTTCTACATGCACCATTAAACACATCATTTTTACTCTCTTCCTACTAATACTTCTGGGTACTGAGAGGTCACAACTCCATCCAACCTGTTGCCTTGATGTCATTATCATTTACCCCTAAACTTCCTTTCTACCCTCACATCTTATTGAGAACAATGTATATAATCGTTTTATATCATAGATTTCTTTCTATTGGAGCTCCTGTATCCCCTACTAATTCCTTGAGTTAAATTCACAATAATATCTCAACCAGATTCCTGCCAGTCTCCAAAATTGGGCTTCTTCCCTCTGGCCTTTCCCTAAACTGCATCCAGGAATACTTTTCTAAAATAAAAATGTGATTATTTCACCCCTTTCATTGCAACCCATAAATGGCTCCAAGTTGTTTTTAAATAAAATAGAAACATTTAATTTTGATATTTGGACATACAAGATTTCTCATGATCTCTCACCTATTGACCTGCATCTGCTTGATGACATTTCCTCACAGTTACAAAGGGGCTTTAGAAATTAGTAGTTGTGATGAGCTGCTGGGTTTTTCCCAAGTCCTTTCCGTCCTTCTTTTATAAGTAATAGAGTTTTAGCTAGTCACAGGGTCACCCTGCTAGAGACTACACATTCCAGCCTCCCTTGCTGCTAACTGTAGCCATACAACCATGTTATTACCAGTGAAAAATGAGGGAAAGGTATGTATAAAACCTCTGCATCATTTTGTCAAAAGAATATTGTTTGCTAAATCTTTCTTTCTGTAGACTAGAATGTAGACGAGGAGCTGAGTCAGTGGTAAACAAGCAAATAGGACAATATGCTGGGAACAATAAAATGGAAGACCTTTCTTGCCTTAAACAACCATCAAATTCCAGACTATAACATACCAGATATACACATTTTTATCTCTTTAAGCTACTATATTTTGGAGTCTTTTGTTGCAAAAACTCAGCCTGCAACTTAACCAGTGCAGTAGCTGAAGAAGTAAGGCTTATACATTTCCAGTACACAAAATATATTAAGAAGAAATTGCAAATGTAGTTGCAAAGCAAAGAAAAAGAATGAGTATTTCTATGTCTTGAGTGCTTAAGTCTTAAGCAAATCTGCACAAATTCCAGTTAGCTGAAAGGCCAAAGCAGTCTATCATTTCTGGGGCTATGTACATGTTATTTCCTCTACTGGAACATCTTTCCAATCTTCTTTTTAAGGAAAAACCCTTCCAGTCTTTCAAGTTTTACCATAAATGTTATTTTTATAAAGAAAGTTTTTGCTAAATCCCACACCATAGCCAAACTTGGGGGCAGCTACTCTTGTTTCTCATGTGCACAGATCCCACTGTTTTCTAATGACCTGTCTAGTTGCTTGTACTCATCATACAGTATAAACCATATGCTCGATGGTGGTAGGGAGTTTCTGTCAGCTGTGAGGTCCTAAATCTAAGGCCTGGTTCCATATTTGGTCCACAGTAGATTCTCAAAAAGTATTTGTTGAATTAGAGTCATATAATTCAGGTCACTATATGAAATGAATACATTATTAAAACCCCTGCCTATGTCAAGAACTGCATGAGGCTCAACCCAACAAGAACATGTCAAAGCCCCAGCAGCTGTACTCACGGCCCCCTTCCAATCATAACTTCCCCTCCCCTCCAACCATAACCACTATCTTGAGTTTTAACACCATAGATTAGGTTTGTTTGTTTTTGCACTTTAGTAAATGGAATCATTTAGTATGAAAATAATGTCTTATTCAGTTCAGGCTGCTACAACAAAACACCATAACCTGAGTGGCTTATAAATGACAGAAATGTATTTCTCTCAGTTTTGGAGGCCAGGAGTTTGAGATCAGACCATCATGGTGAGATACTGGTGAGAGCACTCTTCTGGGCTGCAGCCTGTCCACTTCTCATTGTCTCCTCCCTTGGCAGGAAGAGGGTCAACCAGCTCTCCGGGGTCTCTTTTGTAAGGGTACTGATCCCATTCATAAGGCTCCACTTTCATGACCTAATTACCTCCCAAGTTTCTACTCCCAAATACTATGACATTGAGGGTCCATAACAAATTAGAAATTATGGAATGGGAGAAAGAAAGAAGGAAGGAAGGAAAGAATAGAAGAAAAGAGCACCAACTGATGATAACTAAGTGTTGTAAAATCTGGATACATTTAGTTGGAAGCTCACTTATATGGGAATAATTACTTTAACAATAATATTGTCTATTCACATATGAATTTTATTCTCTTCAAATTACCTACTTTTAGCATTATTATTCACATTTTAAATACCTGACCTCTGGCTGATAGTAAGAAAAACAAAGCAAAACAAAACCTGGTCTTTGAATAGTTTTTAATTATGGGTTAAACAGATTAAATTAACAAATCCCCCAAATTAAGGCCAATGTTCTCTGTTATAAGACTTTTTAAAGTGAGTTTTCTCAAAGGATCACTTTCAACCATCTTAAATTTAATATCTGATAGACATAAACTTAATAAAAATTACTAACCATAATTTATATTCAACTTGTATATGGCAACATAAACATCTTTTTCCTTGTTTAGCTTAGGTTATTTATCAGCTAAGAGATTGACTTACACAAAATGATTTCCTTGACTACAGTCCCCCAAGAATAGCTTTTACCCTGTCAGTTTTTTTTACTTCTAAGCATAAGCCTCAATTCTAGGGTCCCACATAGCTCTTTACTACTGATACACTTTTGTACCATCCCAGAATCCCATGAACATTATAATTGACATTATCTGAATGCTATCATCTTCTTTTAAGTACCTATTTTCTTTAAAATAAGAAGAAAACAAGCAGGTATTTAAGAAATAAAGTGTATTTCTGGGCTGCCTGGGTGGCTCAGTCAGTTAAGCATCTGCTATCGGCTCAGGTCATGATCCCAGGGTCCTGGGATCGATCCCTGCATTGGTCTCCCTGCTCTGCGGGAAGCCTGCTTCCCTCTCCCACTCCCCCTGCTTGTGTTCCCTCTCTTGCTGTGTCTCTCTCTGTCAAATAAATAAATAAAATCTTTTAAAAAAAAGCCATTTTCATGATAATTAATTTTCACGACTTGTCTTCTGGACCTATTGACTTGGTATAACTTGAGACAATCCTCAGCTGTCTTATAAAACGTAATGAGAGGAATAATTATGAAACCTGAAAATTGATATATTAATATTTTTAAAAGATGGCTTTTGACTTTAATATTAGTAACTTTAATTTTAAAGTAACATGAGCAAAAAACTAAGTTCACTAAATATAATATAGCTTGAAAAACTGAACAATATATTTTTCAATATATTTTAAAAGATTTAAGAAAAAGATAACTCTGTATCACAGGAAAGGGAAGTATATCAAGAGTCCCTTGAATAAACCCCATCCTACACAACTTTTAATAAATTCCAACCCAGTGAACATCTGAAAATACATTAAGCAGGGAACTCATTTTTAAAAATTTCTTACAGACAAAATGTACAGACTTCCATTTATTCTACAATATAAGGAAATAGAAATAGTCTATTTCCCATGATCTGATTTAGAGCAATCAAATCATTCCCTAGCCTTTTTTTTTCTTCAGACCAAATCACTCCAATTTCCTTCTTTTTTTTTTTTTTATTAGTTGAATTTTAATCACCTTTTTGGCACTCAACCGCAAACCTATAAAATGTAGCCCCTGAGAAAATTAGAGTGGAAAGATAAGAAGTTAATCCAAACTGTATATGGATGAAATCCAAACCCATAGCAAGCTTTTCATGGTCCTCCTTCATTGTAAAATCCTAGATGTAATAAAAAAGGTCACCACATTATATTTAAATTCAATGTTACTATTTTACCATACTCAACTCTCATGCTAGTTTTCTTAACTGTGATTTATTCACTGTAGGTTTTTGCATTCCATTTTATAACTCCTGGGTTTTTGTGTTATATCTGAACATTGTCAGATGTGCCCAGAATTGTATTTGTTAGTTGTCTTTTTCCTCCTAAGTTTGTAGCTCTATATCTATTTAAATTTTCCATTTGACCGCTAAGCACATTCACCATGATTAGTTAAATCTGATCATGCTTTTAACTGTGCTTTTATGGGCTTATTCTCTCCATAGGTAACTCTTCTATATTCTAATTATCTATTAACTCATTCATCTTTACAAAAATGGTCAACATTAAGCACATGGGTCAATGAATCAAAAGGAGGAGCCATCTCCTAGACCAAGTCAGAATAAATAACCCAACAAAACATAGTAAGAGTTAATAATGTTGGAAATCAGTGTAAGACCAACTTCCTGTTGTCAAATCCTACAATTGAAATCAGAGATACTTTGCTACCATCCTTTCAGGGATTTGCATCATTCATTATAGGTTTCATTTTAAATTCAATGGACGTTAAGTTTATAATTCCAAAGATGGCTATTTTAAAGGCAAAAATTTTATTCTCTGATATTCTGTCTATAAATTCACCTAATATTTAGGCATATAGCCTGAAAACATAATAAAACATCTAATTGGACAAGTCTCTAGTACCACTGGCTACAGTTTAGATAAAAAGCCCCATTCACTGGTGGAATTTGCATGAGTGTACCACCAATGATGGAGTTACTTAGATAAACAGCAGAGGTGGCATCATATACATTCTTAGCTCAAGTCTACTTTACAACCTGTGGGCAGCATTCCTAATCAGACTTTCCTCACTGAAACCATAGATACCTTAAAATACATCCCTATACAAAGATTGAGGAGCCACTCAATCTTTTAGAAATTAGTTTGTTCCCCTGGAGACTGATGCAAAAGTTCAATTCACAGATAGGTACAAAAGATACCTAAGAATAGAGCCATAGCAACATATAAGTATTTATTAAAAATATAATATTTTAAATATATTAGGGAAAATATAAGCTTAGATTTTTTTTCTGGGACAAGATTCTTTATGAAAAGTTCTTGACCATGTATCTAAAAAATCTTTAAATGAACTTTAGGAAGGCCATTAAGACCCCCAAATTTATGTACCATTTTCTGTTAATGTACATGAGTGTTTCATACTATGAGAGAAGTTATGCTTTTCTCCAGATTCTTAAAGTCATCTGTGACATTGTCTATCCTAGACCCACTTCTCTAGTGTGTAACATAAGATAAATATTTCACAGTAGTAATGTACATCTTACAAACTATATGTTAAAACTATCAATTTTAACATAATATAGACAGATTATTAAAGAAACATTGGCCTCTGATTGTAGTTTACAGACCATACCCTTTTAGAAATGATCATCCAGACAGCAGTGGCTGTTAGATAGCTTGGCATTTGCCAACAGTGAAACATACAGTAGGAGCTAACTCTGTCTTGATTATTCTTCTCTTCCCAATGGCTAAATAGTGCAATGCAACTAAATTATGTTGAATAAGTAAGTGAATAAAAGAATGGATAGCATACAAATGAAATTTTAATGTCATGGGGTCAAAGAATGAAAGACACTTTTAGTACAGTGCTAAAAGTGAGTACTTAGCCATGTTTAAATTTGGGGGGTGCCTGGGTGACACAGTTGGTTAAATGCCCGACTCTTGGTTTCCCTTCAGGTCCTGATCTCAGGGTGGGAAGATCTAGCCCTGGGTCAGGCTCCATGCTCAGTGCAGAGTCAGCTTGAGAGTCTCTGCCTCTGCCCCTCCCTTCACTTGCACACTCGCACTCTCTCTCTCTCAAATAAATAAATAAATAAAATATTTAAATTTTAATTTCTTATAAAGTGAATAGATGTGACATTTTAAGAACAAGTAAATATGCAAACAGAGATACAATGGTCAACTAAGAAACCAAAGCTGAATTAGCTTATGATAAGCCATATAATATGTACCTATATTTTAATGTCAGAAAAGCTAATGTTATAAAACCAAGTTCCTCACTTCTTTCTAAAAGAGGATTCAAATTATATTATTTGTAATTTTGTTTAAAGAATAATATTTTATTTGAAGAATAATCTTAAGGCAAAAATATATAGAAAAAGATGACAAACAGGTCAAAATTTAAGTAGTGATTTTGGGTAATTTTGTTTCCGCTGCCTTGTATTTCTTGGTATTTCCCAAATTTTGTAATTTTACTGCATTAACCTTCTACCTGTCTGCTTGTACATTAGTCCCCTAGAATCTATTCTCTCTATATATTTTTTATTAGGTTATCTTAATCATCATTAGTTTTTGATGTAGTGTTCCAATATTCATTGTTTGCGTATAACACCCAGTGCTCCATGCAGTACATGCCCTCTTTAATACCCATCACCAGGCTAACCCATCTCCCTGCACTCCTCCCCTCTAGAACCCTCAGTTTATTTCTCAGAGTCCATAGTCCCTCATGGTTCGTCTCCCCCTCCGATTTCCCCTCCTTCATTCTTCCCTTCCTGCTATCTTCTTTTTTTTTTTTTTTAACATATAATGTATTATTTATTTCAGAGGTACAGGTCTGTGACTCAACAGTCTTACACAATTCACAGCGCTCACCATAGCACATACCCACCCCCCCAGTGTCTATCATCCCATCCCTCCCACCCCACACCACTCCAGCAACCCTCAGTTTGTTTCCTGAGATTAAGAATTCCTCGTATCGGTGAGATCATAGGATACATGTCTTTCTCTGATTGACTTATTTTGCTCAGCATAATACCCTCCAGTTCCATCCACATCATTGCAAATGGCAAGATTTCATTCCTTTTGATGGCTGCGTAATATTACATTGTATATCTATACCACATCTTCTTTATCCATTCATCTGTCGATGGACATCTTGGCTCTTTCCACAGTTTGGCTATTGTGGACATTGCTGCTATAAACATTGGGGTGCACGTACCCCTTCGGATCCCTACATCTGTATCTTTGGGGTAAATACCCAGTAGTGCAATTGCTGGATTGTATGGTAGCTCTATTTTCAACTTTTTGAGGAACCTCCATACTGTTTTCCAGAGTGGCTGCACCAGCTTGCATTCCCACCAACAGTGTAGAAGGGTTCCCCTTTCTCCGCATCCCCGCCAACATCTGTCATTTCCTGACTTGTTATTTTTAGCCATTCTGACTGGTGTGAGGTGGTATCTCATTGAGGTTTTGATTTGGATTTCCCTGCTGCCGAGCGATGTTGAGCACTTTTTCATGTGTCTGTTGGCCATTTGGATGTCTTCTTTGTAAAAATGTCTGTTCATGTCTTCTGCCCATTTCTTGATTGGATTCTTTGTTCTTTGGGTGTTGAGTTTGATAAGTTCTTTATAGATTTTGGATACTAGCCCTTTATCTGAAATGTCATTTGCAAATATCTTCTCCCATTCTGTCGGTTGTCTTTTGGTTTTGTTGACTGTTTCCTTTGCTGTGCAAAAGCTTTTTATCTTGATGATGTCCCAATAGTTCATTTTGGCCCATGCTTCCCTTGCCTTTGGCGATGTGTATAGGAAGAAATTGCTGGAACTGAGGTCAAAGAGGTTGCTGCCTGTGTTCTCCTTTAGGATTTTGATGGACTCCTGTCTCACATTTAGGGCTTTTAACCATTTTGAGTCTATTTTTGTGTGTGTTGTAAGGAAATGGTCCAGTTTCATTCTTGTGCATGTGGCTGTCCAATTTTCCCAACACCATTTGTTGAAGAGACTGTCTTTTTTCCATTGGACATTCTTTCCTGCTTTGTCAAAGATTAGTTGACCATAGAGTTGAGGGTCTATTTCTGGGCTCTCTATTATGTTCCATCGATCTATGGGTCTGTTTTTGTGCCAGTACCATACTGTCTTGATGATTACAGTTTTGTAATAGAGCTTGAAGTCCGGAATTGTGATGCCACCAGCTTTGCTTTTCTTTTTCAACATTCCTCTGGCTATTCAGGGTCTTTTCTGGTTCCATACAAATTTTAGGATTATTTGTTCCATTTCTTTGAAAAAACTGGATGTATTTTGATAGGCATTGCATTGAATATGTAGATTGCTCTAGGTAGCATTGACATCTTCACAATATTTGTTCTTCCAATCCATGAGCATGGAACGTTTTTCCATTTCTTTGTGTCTTCCTCAATTTCTTTCATGAGTATTTTATAGTTTTCTGAGTACAGATCCTTTGCCTCTTTGGTTAGATTTATTCCTAGGTATCTTATGATTTTGGGTGCAACTGTATATGGGATCGACTCCTTAATTTCTCTTTCTTCTGTCTTGTTGTTGGTGTATAGGAATGCCACTGATTTCTGTGCATTGATTTTATATCCTGCCACTTTACTGAATTCCTGTATGAGTTCTAGCAGTTTTGGGATGGAGTCTTTTGGGTTTTCCACATAAAGTATCATATTATCTGCAAAGAGTGAAAGTTTGACTTCTGCTTTGCCAGTTCGGATGCCTTTTCTTTCTTTTTGTTGTCTGATTGCTGTGGCTAGGACTTCTAATAGTATGTTGAAGAGCAGTGGTGATAGTGGACATCTCTGCCATGTTCCTGACCTTAGGGGGAAAGCCCTCAGTTTTTCCCCTTTGAGAATGATATTCGCTGTAGGTTTTTCATAGATGGCTTTTATGATATTGAGGTATGTACCCTCTATCCTTATACTCTGAAGAGTTTTGATCAAGAAAGGATGCTGTACTTTGTCAAATGCTTTTTCTGCATCTATTGAGAGGATCATATGGTTCTTGTTCTTTCTTTTATTAACATATTGTATCACATTGATTGATTTGCAGATGTTGAACCAAACTTGTAGCCCAGGGATAAATCCCATTTGGTCGTGGTGAATAATCCTTTTACTGTACTGTGGATCCTATTGGCTAGTATTATGGTGAGAATTTTTGCATCCGTGTTCATCGAGGATATTGGTCTGTAATTCTCCTTTTTGATGGGGTCTTTGTCTGGTTTTGGGATGAAGGTAATGGTGGCCTCATAAAACGAGTTTGGAAGTTTTCCTTCCATTTCTATTTTTTGGAACAGTTTCAGAAGAATAGGTATTAATTCTTCTTTAAATGTTTGGTAGAATTCCCCTGGGAAGCCATCTGGCCCTGGGCTTTTGTTTGTTGGGAGATTTTTGATGACTGCTTCAATTTCCTTAATGGTTATAGGTCTGTTCAGGTTTTCTATTTCATCCTGGTTCAGTTTTGGTAGTTGATACATCTCTAGGAATGCATCCATGTCTGGCCAGGAGTTTATCAATCTTGTTAATTCTTTCAAAGAACCAGCTCTAGTTTCATTGATCTGTTCTACTGTTCTTTTGGTTTCTATTTCATTGATTTCTGCTCTGATCTTTATTATTTCTCTTCTCCTGCTGGGTTTAGGCTTTATTTGCTGTTCTTTCTCCAGCTCCTTTAGGTGTGGGGTTAAGTTGTGTAACTGAGACCTTTCTTGTTTCTTGAGAAAGGCTTGTATTGCTATATACTTTCCTATTAGGACCACCTTTGCTGCATCCCAAAGATTTTGAACAGTTGTGTTTTCATTTTCATTTGTTTCCATGAATTTTTTTTAAATTCATCTTTAATTTCCTGGTTGACCCATTCATTCTTTAATAGGATGCTCTTTGGCCTCCATGTATTTGAGTTCTTTCTGACTTTCCTCTTGTGATTCAGTTCTAGTTTCAAAGCATTGTGGTCTGAAAATATGCAGGGAATGGTCCCAATCTTTTGGTACCAGTTGAGACCTGATTTGTGACCTAGGATGTGATCTATTCTGGAGACTGTTCCATGGGCACTAGAGAAGAATGTGTATTCTGTTGCTTTGGGATGGAATGAAGTACATTTGGTCCAGTGTGTCATTTAAAGTCTCTATTTCCTTATTGATCTTTTGCTTAGATGATCTGTCCATTTCAGTGAGGGGGATGTTAAAGTCCCCCACGATTATTGTATTGTTGTCGATGTGTTTCTTTGCTTTTGTTATTAATTGGCTTATATAATTGGCTGCTTCCCTGTTAGGGGCATAGGTATTTACAATTGTTAGATCTTCTTGTTGGATAGACCCTTTAAGTAGGATATAGTGTCCTTCCTCATCTCTTATTATAGTCTTTGGTATAAAATCTAATTTGTCTGATATCAGGATTGCCACCCCAGCTTTCTTTTGGTGTCCATTAGCATGGTAAATGGTTTTCCACCCCCTCACTTTCAATCTGGGGGTGTCTTTGGGTCTAAAATGAGTCTCTTGCAGACAGCATATCGATGGGTCTTGTTTTTTATCCAATCTGATATCCTGTGTGTTTTGATTGGGGCATTTAGCCCATTTACATTCAGGGTAACTATTGAAAGATATGAATTTAGTGCCATTGTATTGCCTGTAAGGTGACTGTCACTGTATATTGTCTGTGTTCCTTTCTGGTCTATGTTGCTTTTAGGCTCTCTCTTTGCTTAGAGGACCCCTTTCAATATTTCTTGTAGGGCTGGTTTTGTGTTTGCACATTCCTTTAGTTTTTGTTTGTCCTGGAAGGTTTTTATCTCTCCTTCTATTTTCAATGACAGCCTAGCTGGATATAGCATTCTTGGCTGCATATTTCTTTCATTTAGTGCTCTGAATATATCATGCCAGTCCTTTCTGGCCTGCCAGGTCTCTGCAGATAGGTCTTTTGCCAATCTAATGTTTCTGCCATTGTAGGTTACAGATCTCTTCTCCTGAGCTGCTTTCAGGATTTTCTCTTTGTCTCTGAAACTCATAAGTTTTACTATTAGATGTCGGGGTATTGACTTATTTTTATTGATTTTGACGGGGGTTCTCTGTGCCTCCTGGATTTTGATGCCTATTTCCTTCCCCAAATTAGGGAAGTTCTCTGCTATAATTTGCTCCAATATACCTTCTGCCCCTCTCTCTCTTTCTTCTTCTTCTGGGATCCCAATTATTCTAATATTGTTTCATCTTGTGGTATCACTTATCTCTCGAATTCTGCCCTCGTGATCCAGTAGTTGTTTATCTCTCTTTTTCTCAGATTCTTTTTTTCCCATCATTTGATCTTCTATATCACTGATTGTCTCTTCTGCCTCATTTATCCTAGCAGTTAGAGCCTCCATTTTTTATTGCACCTCATTAATAGCCTTTTTGATTTCGACTTGGTAGATTTTAGTTGTTTTATTTATCCAGAAAGGGTTTCTCTAATATCTTCCATGCCTTTTTCAAGCTCAGCTAGTATCTTTAAAATTATCATTCTGAACTCCAGTTCCAACATTGTACTAATGTCCATATTGATTAGGTCCCTGGCAGTCGGTACTGCCTCTTGTTCTTTTTTTTGAGGTGATTTTTTCCATCTTGTCATTTTGTCCAGAGGAGAATAGATGAATGAGAGAACAAAATGGTAACAGGGTAACATTGACTCTGGAAAAATATACACTAAACAAATCAGAAGAGACCTGAAGCTGGGGGAAAAGAAAGGGAAAGAAAGAAAAAAGAAAAAAAAAAAAGATAAAAACACCAACAACAACAAAAAATGGAATATGATCAAATATGATCAGGCTGGTGCATAGATCAGTGCCACACACTAGATTTTGGGTGTATTTTGGTCTGTTAGAAGAAAGTGCCTCCCAAAATTTTAAAGAAAGAAAAACTTATATATGTACAAAAATAAGGGTTAATACAATGAAGGGGTGGAATATGACTGTAAAGATGAAAATTATAATAGATTATAAAAGATTTTATAAAAGGAGTTGATAAGATAAGAAGTTGGTTATAAAAGGAAAGAAGAGGATTTAAAAAAAAAATGGGGAGGAGAGAATGTGGTCAGGCAGGAGACTAGAACCAAGCCATACACTAAAGATTTAGGGTATATTTTGGTCTGTTAGAAGAAACTGTATCCCAAAATTTTAAAGAGAGAACAACTTATCTATATACCAAAAATAAGGTTAACTACTATGAAGGGATAGAATATGACTCTAAAAATGAAAAATAAAAAAGTTTTTTTTAAAAAAGGGATTGATAAGATGTTGTTTGAAAAAGGGAAAAAGAGAAATTCAAAAAAAAAAAAAGAAAAAGTTGAAAGAAAAAAATTAACTTTGAAAGTCTAAAGAATCATGGGAAAAAAAGCCATGAATTCTATGTGCTGTATTCCCCTAGCGCTGGAGTTCTGCCGTTCTCATTGATCGGTAAACTTGGTCTTGGCTGGCTGTTCTTGCTGCTCTTCTGGGGGAGGGGCCTGTTGCTGTGGTTCCCAAATGTCTTTGCCAGAAGTGGAATTGCCCCGCCCTTGCCCAGTCCGGGCTAAGTAATCTGCTCAGGTTTGGTCTCCGGAGTTTTGTTCCCTGCAAGCTTTCCATACAGCATTGGAGGACGAGAGTGAAAATGGCGGCCTCCCGGAGGAGCCAAGAACTCGGGGCCCCACTCCTCAGTGCGCCCCCAGAGAAAAGCAGTCAATCCCTCCTGTCTCTGGCTGCACTCCGTGCTCACCCGGCCTGTGACTGAGCATTTTTATCTCTGGCACCCGACCCCATGTGGAGTCTCCAAACCCAGCAGATGTCTGTGGTGCGCTCCCATGCCAGGGGGAGGAAGGGGAGTGTCCCCGGATCTGCCACTTGTTGGGTCCCTGCTGGAGGAGCAGTGGCCCGACTGTGCCGCGGATCACGGTTTATGGCAACCCTGAGCTGAGAGCCCACTCCTCGGCTCCGTCTCTGCAGCGGCTTCCCCGCTCTGATACCTGGGAGCTCTGCCGCACTCAGGCACCCCCAGTCTTTCTGTGACCCCGAGGGTCCTGAGACCACACTGTCCCAGTGAGGGTTCCACCCCCCACTTAGCCACTGGAGTGACGTCCCTCAGCAGAGCCGACTTCTAAAAGTTCCAATTTTGTGCCCCTCTGCTCTATCACTTGGCAGTAGTGGCTGATGGAGGCCCCCTCCCCCGCTGTCTATCTTCCCAAATATCGCCTTGGATTCACTTCTCCGCATGTCCTACCTTCCAGAAAGTGGTCACTTTTCTGTTCAGAGAGTTGCTGTTATTCTTTTCTTCAATCTCGTGTTGAGTTCGTAGGTGTTCAGAATGGTTTGATCCCTATCTAGCTGAATTCCTGGGACCAGACGAAATTTAGGTCTCCTATTCCTCCATCATCTTGCTCCTCCACTATCCCTAGAATCTATTCTAAATACAGCATTCTGAAAGATTCATTTGAAATATAATTGAGATCATGTCATAACTCTGCTTGAAAGTATGATGGCTCACAAAATCTTCACACTGACTACAAGACCTTGTCTGATCTTCCCTCCCGAACTTTATCTTGTATTACTATGCCCCCTTGCTTAGGCTGCTCTGTCCATATTGGGCTGTTTGGTCTTCCTCTAGAACATGCTCAGAACATTCAAACCCAGAGCATTCAATCCAGCTATTTCCTCTACTTGGGCTATTCTTCCCTTAGACAGGTGATGGGCTAATTCCATCTCATTAAGTCTTTGCTCCCACCTTGTCAATGAGGTCCACTCTGACCACTCTAATTTCCACTACCCTCAAGTACCACTTGCTTCACTGAACACTTTTACCCTGTTCAACTTTTTCTTATATCTAAAGTACTTATCACCTTCTAATATATATATATATATATATATATGTATATATATATATATATATATAATTTACCCATTTATTGTTTATTTAGGGTATGTTCTCCCTCTCCCAATCTCTAAATATGACAACCACCAGAAGTTTGTCTGTTTCATTCATTGTTATATCCTAAATTCCTAGTAGAGTTCTGGGCCCTTAGTATGTGCTCAGTAAACATTTGGTGAATAAAATAAAATAAAACATCAAATGTTTTAATGTTTAGTATAAAAAAGTAGATAACAAGAGAAAAAAATTCTTTCTATTCTACTGCATTATCAGAAGTAGGAAGGAAATAAAAGTAGGAAATACTAATGGGTTATAATAATAAAGGAAAAGATAGGAGAGCATGAGATTAAAGAGGATTTGCATTTTTTGTAAAATGACCTAATTATAGCTGTCTTTCCTGACAGTATCATCCTTCCAAACAATGCATACACGACTGTCCTCATTCCTCTATCCATCTGTGACTTAGGACTTGACTTTTTTCCCCTAATCATCAATGTTAGAAAGTCATAATAAACTGCATTGTGATAACCTTATTAACTTATTAATGTGGATGTGGATAAAGAAAACATGGTCAGCTGCACTGGTATCCATACTCCCTTTCATTAATAGCAGATATAGAGATACTCTACAAGTCTTTAACTTCACAGAAGCACAGATTCTCAGAGTTTAAATAAATGTTAGAGATGTTCTAATCCCATTCCCTGTCTGATTCCTAAATCCCTTCAATTCACCATCTCTGAAAGCAGCCTATTATATTTTCAGATATTTTGCCTCTTCTTCATGTTGAGACAATCCATCAGCCAAACTAGTGGCTTCATACATGGGCCCAAGTTCTGCCCTCGAGGCATTCTTGATAAAGGCTCTTCTGTTTTTCCAAAGAACAGCTCTTCTTGTATTTGAAGACAGCTCCCATTTTGGCTTTAAGTCTCCTATTTTCCAGTATAGTTTCTTTAGAACACTATATATAATTCAAAGCTTCCTCAACTTTCTAAAAGACCTCTCCTACAAGTTTTAATTTACCAAGTATTGCTGATCAGTGCATAATCAAGCAAGACTATCACCTCTCTTGTTCTAAATATTGTGTATATTTCAATATGTATAACCAGCTATAATTTACAACATTTAACCACTCAGTTTATTCAGTAAAACACTTTAGAAGTTATAACCATGAGGGAGATCCAATTTCAATCATTATATCATGTTAAAGTCCATAAAGATACTGTAGTCTTAAAGAGACATCATTTATAAAACAGAAAGAATTCAGGTTTGTATCAGGTAATACTTGATCAGAATTAGATGAAACAGAATAGAGAAGCCAGAAATAGACTCCCATAAATCTACCTAACTGATCTTCAACAAAGAAGCAAAGGCAGTACAATGGAGCAAAGGTAGTCTCTTCAACAAGTGGTCTTGGAACAACTGGACATCTACACACAAGAAATGAATCTAGACATAGATCTTATACTCTTCACAAGAAGTAACTCAAAATTTACCATAGACCTAAGTGTAAAACACAAAACTAAAAATTCCTAGAAATAAAATAGGAGAAATCCTAGATAACCTTGAGAATGGTGATGCCTCTTTAGATAAATACCAAAGACACAATCCATGAAAGAAATAATTGATAAAATTAAAAAGTTCTGATCTGTGAAAGACAATATAAAAAAATTAGAAGACAAGCCACAGACTGGGAGAAAATATTTGTAAAAGACGCATCTGATAAAGGACTCTTATGCCAAATATACAAAGAACTCTTAAAAAAAACTCTATAGTAAGAAAAAAAAATACCTGATTAAAAATATGGGCCTAAGACCTTAATAAACACCTCACCAAATAAGGTATATACATAGCAAACAAGCCTATGAAAAATGAAAAAATGTCCCAAATTATATGTCATCAAAGAAATACAAATTCAAACATTAATGAGATACCACTACACATCTATTAGAATAGCCAAAATCTGGAACACTGACAATACCAAATGCTGGCAAGGATGTGCGGCAATAGAAACTCTCATTCATTGGTGGTAGGAATACAAAATGTTACAAAATGCAAATGGTACAGCCACTTTGGAAGATGTTTTGTTATTTTCTTGCAAAACTAAACATACTCTTTGCATTGAATCCAGCATTTGCACTTCTTGGTATTTACCTAAAGAGTCGGAAACATGTCTGCCAAAAATCTGCACTCAGATGTTTGTAACAGCTTATTCATAATTCATAATTGCTAAAAACTTAGAAGCCACCCAAGATGTCCTTCAGTAAGTGAAGGGAAAATAAACTGTGGGCTATTACTCCAGATGATGAGCTATTACTGAGCACTAAAAAGAAATGTGTTATTAAGTCATGAAAAGATATGAGGGACCTTATTTCTAAGTGAAAGAATACAATCTGAGAAGGATACACACTCTATGATTCCAACTATACTTGACCCTTGAACAACATAGGTTTGAACCGTGTGGGTCCACTTATATGCAGATTTTTTTACAGTACAGTACTGTAAATGCATTTTCTCCTCTTTATGACTTTCTTAATAATGTTTTATTTCCTCTATCTTACTTTCTTGTAAGAGTATATAATATATATAACATACAAAATATGGATGAGGAACCACCATACTGTTTTCCATAGTGATTGCACCAATTTACGTTCCCACCAACAGTTTCTTTTTCTCCGTTTCTTTGCCAACACAAATACCATATGACTTCACATATATGTGGAATCTAAAAGAAAAACAAATGAACAAACAAACATACAACAGAGAAACAGACTCATAAATATAGAGAACAAATTGGTGGTTGCCAAAGAAGAAAGGAGTGTGGGGATGGGCAAAATGGGTGAAAGGGATTAAAAGATACAAACACCCAGTTATAAAATAAATGTTACAAGGAAGAAAAGTATAACATAGGGAATATAGCCAACACTTTTGTAATATACTTATTGTGGTAAGAATTTTGTAAAGTATATAATTGTTGAAGCACAATGTTGTACACCTGAAGGTAATTTAATATTTGTCAACTATCCTATTCAATTACAAATTAAATTTTTTTAAGTTTGTATGTGGAGTTTTGACTGTGCAGGGGTCAGTACCCTAAACCCTGTTGTTCAAGCATCAATAGTATGTGACATTTTGGAAAAGGAAAAACTATGGAGACAATAAAAAAAATCTATGGTTGTCCAGTGAGGGAAGGGCGCAAAGATGAAAAGGCAGAGCACAGAGGATTTTCAGGGCAGTAAAATACTCCATATGATATTATAATAATGGATATACACAATTCTGGATTTGTCTAAACCCATAAAATGTGCAAAAGCCAAGAGTGCACTCCAAGGTAAACTGTGGACTTTGGATGATTATGATGTTTCGGGGTGGGTTCATCTTTGGTAAAAAACAAACAAAAAAGTACCATTTTGGTGAGTGATGTTCATAATGGAAGAGGCAATGCATTTGTGGGGACAGGTGATATATGAGAAATTTCTGGATCTTCCTCTCAGTTTTATTATAAACATAAAACAACTCCTTTTAGGGTGCCTGGGTGGCTCAGTTGGTTAAGCGACTGCCTTCGGCTCAGGTCAGGATCCTGGAGTCCCAGGATCGAGTCCCGTATTGGGCTCCCTGCTCAGCAGGAAGTCTACTTCTCCCTCTGACCCTCCCCCCTCTCATGTGCTCTCTCTCTCTCATTCTCTCTCTCAAATAAATAAATAAAAAATCTTAAAAAAAAAAAAAACTACTCCTTTTAAAAAAGGCTTTTAAAAAAGCTGAAGTAAACTTCTGAATAGTCTTTTTTATATAGAGTTTCAGCCTTGAAGGTACCAAGTCAATTACATTAACAATTGCCAGTATTAAGTGAGTATCTACTATACCAGGAAATGTGCACATTACACCCTTATGTGTATATTCTAAATAGTTGTATACCCTCTGTAGCCAATTTAACTGTTCTTCACAAGTATGCTGAAAATTCTTTCTTCCTCATCTTTTATTTTTTTTTAAAGATTTCATTTATTTATTTGACAGAGAGAGACACAGCGAGAGAAGAAACACAAGCAGGGGGAGTGGGAGAGGGAGAAGCAGGCTTCCCGCTGAGCAGGGAGCCCGATGCGGGGCTGGATCCCAGGATCCTGGGGTCATGACCTGAGCTGAAGGCAGACGCTTAACGACTAAGCCACCTAGGCACCCCTCTTCCTCATCTTTTAGACAGTTACAATTAATATTTTTCTCCCAAATATAAATGGATACCTCTTACATTTAAATTGAATGTAATTTTAACTCTCTACCACAAACCCACAAACCCAATGATGTGCAGTCAGTTTTATGGATTAGTTTTACCAAATACTTGATGAGCAATTAATCCCTGTGCTATGTACATTATTCCAGAGAATAGAATAAAAGGTATTCTTTCCCATTCCCTTTCAGGAGGCTAAGGTTGCCATATGATAAAGTTCTGGGCAAGTGAGAAATTTTAGCTGGTTACATTGCCACCCTGGACATAATCAAGATGCTTTAGGTAAAAAACCTGAATGGAAACTGGATGGCAATTATCAGTGTCTGCCCCCACCCCAAATTAGCAGATGGTGGAGAGGGAGGAAGGGATGGTAAGATATCAGAAGTTCAGTTTGAGACATGTTAATTTAAGTAGTCTGTGGGATATCCAAAGAGATTTGTCAAGTGACAGTTGGATATTTGAGTCTGCAGTTCAGGGAAGACTCCTGTGGCTCTTCAGGGTATACATGGTATGTAAAGCCTTGAAATTGGGTGAGATCACCTAAGGAATAAGTGGAGATAAGAAAACATATGAAGGAGGTTTCTCCAATGGAGAAACGGAACTGGAGCAAGCCAATATGTAGAAAATAAAAAGAGGAAGAGGCTCCAGCAATGAGACAGAATTAACATCAGGTGAGGAAGGGGACCAGAAATGAGCAGTGCCCTGGAAGTGAAGTGAAGAAAGTGCTCCAGGAAAGAGGGAGTTGTCAGATGCCAATGGGATATCAAGTTCAGTGAGAGCTCATAATTGAACCTTAAATCTGACAATATGAAGTCCACTGATGAACTTCAACCCAGAGATGAGTGAAGAAAAGCTTAAACTGAGTGGGTCCAGGTTAAAAAAAAAAAAAAAAAAAAAAAGGTATTAAGGATGTGAAGACAGATAATGTAAACAACTTTTGCAAGAGATTTTGCTAGAAAGAGGAGCAGGAAAATGAAGTGGTAGCCGAGTGGGGGATAAAATGAAGAGAAGGGGTGTTTTCCTAAGACTGAAAATATTTCATCATGTTCACATGTTGGTGGAAATGATCCATTAAGGAGTAAATAAATGATAATACCACAGAGGAAAAAACAGAGGAATAAAGGGCATCAGATCCAGGGTTCAAGTGAAAAGTTTTGGCCATTCAATGATGACCCATTGTGATGGGTGGGGAAACAGTGTTTGGACATAACTGCTCTTAGGCTAGGCATCTGTAGTAGAAGGAAAGGAGGTTTTCTTCTGATTGCTTCTAAAGAGAATTGGATGTAAGTTAGAGAGAAGAGAATGTGCAAAATAGTTGATTCAACAAAGTAGAAGACCAAATTAACTAAGGAAGTATAGTTAAGCCTGACAAGGAGATTTGTAGACATCTATTTAAAGTAAGCACAATCCACATGGTTGTGTTTTCTCCAAACACATTCTGCATATGCACAGCAGATAATTATGCATTAAATAAAGGTTAGGATTTTTACTAGGCCAATATGATGGAGGGAAAGAGAAATTGAAAATTACTTTTTAAATAATGATACAGATCTTTATTTTTTAACATGAAAATATGCCTTGGATATATTAAAGTAATTTAAAGCTATTTAGCCAACAGTATGTACCTATCTGTGTGTATGTATATGTATATATATGTGTGTGAATATATTATATATATCTCCTCTTTGTTTCTATTTCCATGTGAGTAGATGTGAGTATATACATGAGTAGAGAAAAAAGTTTAAAAATATACACCAAATTATTAATAATTATTTGTCTCTTCATTCATTTTAGAATGCTTGTCATAGCTGGTCTAAATAGTTTGCTATATGATTCTCAGAGGTGTTTGAAGAAAATATCCTCTGCTCTGATTCCACAGCACCAAGCTGAGAAGTGAACTCAAATCAGGCTAAATGAGCCAGGATTACCATTCTGATTGCTCCTAATATATTCTGTATTGCATTCCGCAGTCACATGATACATTGATAAATTCCAACATTTATCAGGTATTCATGGCCCAGGTAAAGCATTGCTCAGCACCCTAGTCATACAAGGCCATATGCAAGAATGCTCCAACTTCACAAATTTAAGATTTATGTATACAAAATGGAACCCAGAAGTAGAAAATAATGTTTCCAGATTTCATATGACTCATCCAAAGTTGTTGTCCACAAATCTGGGTTCCTTAACAAGATCTTTTTTGAAATGGACAACTTGTACTTCTTTCAGTCCTGGAAAATTTATGGTGATTTCTCAGCCATATGTCCTGATTGTAATACAGTATAATTCTGTATATTTTAGGAAAGAAAAACGTTTTTGAATTATAATAACTTTATGTATATATAATTTTCTAAATGACCACTAATTATTTTATATTCATCAATACAGAGTTCATTTATATAAATAGTCTGAAATATAAAATTTCTATTTCTCCCTCTCACACACATACAGCCTAACAATTCATTATCATTCTTATATGATCTTAACTTTTATAATCAGATAAGAAATTAAGCCATTTCCACCTTAAAAATAAAGACATAGAAAGTATTGTTTGAAATTTACTCAGGGTGGTAGAATTTCTAAGTTTTTCTATGATTATTCAAATTCTACTAATCATTTGAGGTCCAGATCAAGGTCAATCTAATCCATAAGCAACTTCCTAATTCTGTCTTCACCAATCATTTGGGTCTTTGACCTACTTCATCATCATCACCACAGCTATCACTATCATCAGTCAAAATCAATATGTAGAATTACATGCTAAAGCTCTTTTCTACTCACTGTGTATTCTTCTCAGGTAACAATAACAACAATAATGGCATAACTATAGTTTAAGAGATGTACACTGCCATGAATTGCCTTTTCCCCCGTCTTTCTATATTGTCTTGATTTCAAATAAATTTACACTTCTATATGACAAACACTTCATTTTACATTTATTTGGAATGGATTATCAGCTTTTGTCAAAGTGTTATTTAATTTTACCAAATCTGACATGGTAACATTGTCTAATACAGCTCATACACTAATCAGAAATCAGAAACTAATCAGTTTTTAGAAACTGATGAATATGCATATGTGTTATATAAACAGAACTGTATATGTGTACATAAAAGTAATAAATATAATAGCTGTACATACATACACATAATTGCATATGTCAGGACAAATGCATGAATTGTATTAAATAGACATACTAGAATTATATTTGACTAAAAGTGTAATTATTTTCATTTTATTTATTAACAGCTATACTGGGAACCTAACAAATTCATGAAACTGATGGTCTAAATATAGCCACCATGAATAATGTATGTCTAGGATGTACTTTGTTCATTTATTTTCTGTGCAATGTCTTATATGTTCATATGCACTTGGTTAACTTTAAATGACATTTCTCAGGTAATGAAGGCAATTGCATTACCCTAGTCTTATTAAAATAAATTTCCTCATGCCAGATAAAGGAGTTACCCAACTCCCTGTTAACTCTCATTACAAGTTTGCATAATTTTTGCTGGGTTCACAAAGGTCCTGACAGCATGGCTAATTAGATCCTACCAAACAGTTAAACACAATAGCAATTTCTTAAATTGCAGAATTTAGAATTGGAATGGTTTAGAGAGATCATCTGGTTTAACCTTCCACACAATGTTTCTTCAACATCCAAACATTTAAACATGGATTTTTTTTAGCTTGAACTTATTTTTCTTTAATTCATAAAGTGTACTTAATTCTTCAGTCTTCTCACTGCATATATAAAGCTGGGGAAAAAAACAAAATTAACTCAAGGCATGGAAAAAATAGCTCCTTTAAATTGGTGGTAATACAATAAAGATGATTTCTTCAAGGATGCATTTATCCATTGAACATAAAATCATGTTTAAAATGCTTAGTCTCTTTAGTATTTTCTTAATGTAGGCAAAAATAAATGATTTATTTTTTAAAAAATCATAAGGATGGTGGTTGATTTCCTTCATTTCCATCACTTCAAGTGATGACTGTTTTTGTTTGGGTTTTATGACAGTCCAAAGACAGAGAAAATACTCCCTCAACTCTTCACGGTTGGACAAACGACTCAGTCTGTACAACAAGATGGCCACGCCCCTGTGAACAGTGTGTCACAATAAAATACATGATAAAATACTGAAATGGTGATGGTAGCAGCTTGGTAATAACTATTAAACTAACTCATCTTACACATTAAAATCTATCAACCTATTTGTTGCTCTAATTATCAAAACCTTTCTCTAATAACTAATGAGAACATTTTTCTTAAAGTATGTTTAATCCAAGGACAAGGATTTTCCGTGTGTTCGTGTGTCTTGATGTGCTTTGTTTCTAAAATTTATCTTTCATCCTAATACTATTCACAGATTAGGTTTTCTGGCAAAACTCACCTGGAAAGAACACTTACTATTATCCAAGGTCAAGTTATCTAATCCTTTCTCAGACATAAACAGGTATCTTTGTAGGTACTGTTTGTCTAGTTTTGTCTTCTGGAAACCAGGACCTTAATTTTTTCTTCCTTGATAAATGTAACAAATCTGCCAGAAGAGGTCTCAACTTGAGTCTGTGAACAATAAAATTCTCTTTTACGAACTATAAAGTTAATTTTAAAAATTAAGTTATAGTCACACAATTAATATCACACTTGGTGGTGAAAAACCCTAAGATAAGGAACAGGACAGGATGCCACTTTTGCCATTAATATTCAACATTGTATTAGAAGTTCTAGCTAGAGAAATTAAGCATAAAAAAATAAAACAATCAAATTGGAATGGAATAAGTAAAATTATCTTTGCAGATGACTTGAACTCTTACGTAGAAAATTCTAAGATTCCGTAAAAATACTATTTAGCAATGTTGTGGAATGTGAAGTCAATACAAAACCTGATACACTTCTGTCCAGTAGCATGAACAATCCAAAGAAGAAATTAAGAAAACAATTCCATGTATAACAGTATCCAAAAGAATACAATATTTAGAATAAATTTAAACAAGGAGACAAAACTTACACACCGAGAACAACAAAACATTGCTGAAATAAATTAAAGAAGACATAAATAAGTAGAGAGACATTCTGTGTTCATGTATTGAAAGACTTAATATTATTAAGATGACAGTATTACCCAAAGCAATCTACAGATTGCATGCAAACCCTTCAAACTCCTAATGGCATTTTTTTGCAGAAATAAAAAATGATCTTAATTTTCATCTGAAATCTCCAAGGACCCTCTAGTCAAACAGGCTTGAAAAAGAACAAAGTTGGAGGGCTCACATTTCCCAATTTAAAAACTTACTATGAAGCTATAGAAGATTACAAAAGTAATCAAAACAGTGCAGTACAGGCATATAGACAAAGATATAGACCAACAGAATAAAAAATAGGCCCAGAAATAACCTCATATATATGGCCAATTGATTTTCTACAAGAGTGTTAAGGCCTTCCAATGGGCAAAAAATAATTTTTTCAACAAATAGATTTCCTTCTTTTCTAAAGCTGTATAATATTCCATTCTATCTCTCTACTATCTATCATATATCTGTATCACATTTTCTTTATCCATTCATCTATTGAAGGATACTTAGGTTGTCATGGCTACTGTGAATCAGTGATCATGGGAGTGCAGATATCTCTTCAAGATCCTGACTTCATATCCTTTGGATATGATTGCTGCATCATATGGTAGTCCTACTTTGAATTTTTGGAGAAATCTCCATATTCTTTGCCATAATGGTTGTACCAAGTTACATTCTCACCAACAATGCACAAAAGGTTTCCTTTTCTCCACATCCTCTCCAACACTTTGCTTTGACTTTTGGTAATAGATATTCTAATTGTATGAGATGATATCTCCTGATTTTGATTTGCATTTTCCTGATGATTAATGATGTTGAACATCTTTTCATATACCTGCTAGCTATTTGTATGTCTTCTTTAGAAAAATGACTGTTCAGGTCCTTTGCCCATTTTGTAACTGGGTTGTTTTTTGCTATTGAGTTTTATGAATTCTTTATACGTTTTTGGATTTTAACCCCTTATCAGTTATATTATCTGCAAATACTTTATCCCAAGTAATGCTTAACTTTGATAAATTTACTATGATTTAAGCCTGAGATCTAATTATTTAGGTGTAGACCTTTATAGATGGTTTATAGATAAACTTGTTCAAATACTACAGTTATATATAGGATGAACATATAATTTAATGTTCAAGCCTTAGGCACTTTTATAAATGGAAGAGAGCATTATTAATAATTATTAGGCAACTGGAATAAACCAGACCTGTCCTGGGCAAACCACAATGTCTACTTAACCTGTCATATAGTATACATGGAACAGGTTCTTTTTCTTAGAAGAGCAGTATCTCTTTGAGTTAAAGTATTAAGATTTCTAGTATGACTTATCTGCCTAGAAAAATGGTGAGGACAAATGAAAATTTCAATGCAGAAATTTGCTTGCTTCTATTACATATAATATTACTTAAATGCAAATATTTTCTGACTGGCATAATAGATGCATATGCTTCTACAGTACTTTGCTAAGAAAATATTTACCGAGTAGTTCTAAGGGCACAATTTGCAATTAAAATCACAGAGCAAATACATTATTACTTACTAGAAAGGCTTGCAAATGAGTAGAAATTTACTGTATGTCATTAATGTTTTAGTAAGAGCAAATCTTGCAAACTAAGCAATATAGAGGCTATCCAAATGGACTATGTGGGCTTTTTGGTAAAGCATATGTTTGAGGACAAAGTTGTTTTTTAAAAAATAATTATTTCTGATGAAGCACTACATTTTTTTAAAGACTTATTTATTTGAGAGAGAGGTGGGGGAGGGGCAGAGGAAGAGGGAGAGAGAATCTCAGGCAGATACCCCCCTGGGCACGGACCCTGAGATCATTACCTGAGCAGAAAAGAGTCTGACACTTAACCGACTGAGCCACGCAGGTGCCCCAAAGCACTACTTTTTAGCATTGTACCTTAGCAGGGCCATTTCCTAGGTAATTATTCCAGTGAAAAAGAATTTTTAGAATACATATTTACATGTACTTAGTCACCCCATAAATACTATCAGAGGGAGCATTTATGGAAAGATATAAACAAGCAGAGAGTTCAAAAGAATTAACAAACACTATGTGTCCAACTAGTACTCCACAGTTGTGAAATTAGAAATCTGGAGCAGGACAGAAGTTGATGTTAAAGAGAGATGTTTCGTCACTACTGCTGAGGACATTCCTCCCATGTGTAGAGAAAGCTATGAAAGTAGCTCCTGGCCTCTCTCTACCTCTTCACATATTCAATCCCAAGGGCAGTACTCAGCTTGCCATGAGGTTCTCCTCAGCATAGAGACTTCTACCTAGGATTAGTGAGGTAACTGTGTAACTCTGGGTGTCAATGTTTGGAAGTCTCTTAGATTCTACATCAAATTAAAGCCTCCAAGTATACTCAACCAACAATGGTCTGGTTATTCTGATGTCCCTCCTTCTACTCCTCTATTTAACTTCACAACTGGCTGAGAACAAATGTGATAAAGAGGTGTACTATTTATTAAGCCTCTCAGAGACCATCACACTTGAATGAGGATGATTTGTCATCTTGCAGCTGAGATTTGTGATGATTGGCAAGTGAGAAGAGAGTCTTGAATAGAGAGGAACTGGTCATGTGTAGGTTTTCCTCACTCCCCAGTGTATATTTTTAATCAAAATTATTTCCATATCTGTCAGCATCTTAGGCATTGGAATTTAGATGATAAGGAGAAAAGTAATTGAAGAAAGGAAAAGAAGAGAAAGGAAATATAAGAATTCAGCTCCTACATTGGCCTGTTACTTCAGGTATAAAATCTCAAATTCTCACAATAACATTAGCAACTAGTTATAATTGTCTCAAGTTCATAGATGGACATAGACTTTAAAATAACAAATGAATTTATTTTATTGCCGTGTAATAAATCACTCCAAAGCTGGAGGCTTAAAAGAGTAATAATGTAATAATGTATTAGTTCTCAAAATTCTGTGTTGTCTGGGCTCAGCCCAGTGGTTCTTCTGCTCCCTTTGATGAGGGCTGGGTTCATTCATTTGGCTGCACCTCAGATGACTTCATTCATGTGTCTGGTGTCTCGAATGAATGGCTAAAAACAGTGGAAGCAGGATGGGTTTCCGCTCCAGCAGGGTAATTGAAATTCTTACATGGTGGCTCAGGGCTCCAAGACAGTGAGAGCAGACACTGCCTGAACTCCTAAGACCTAGTCCCAGAACTGACACAGCATCCATTCAGCCATGTTCTATTAATCTAGCAAGTCACAAAGTGGGTTCAGTTTTAAATGGGGGAGAAACGATGCCTTTTGATAGGATGAGCAGCATGTATGTAAAGAGATAGTGGATACTGTTGGCAGCCCTTTTTAAAGACAAACTATTACAAAGAAATTAAAGGTCAGAGAAGTTTAATAATTTGTCCAAGATCACCCTGCTATAAAGCAGCAAATCTGGTATTAAGCTATCATATTTATCTGATTCTAAAGCAAGATCTCTTGATTTTAAGTTGTTTTCAAACTGTACTTCACCTTACAACCCCTAGGGGTCTCCATAAGTGCTTCAGGGCCCCTACGTGAACAACTTTACCTTTAGCTGGATGATAACGTATTCTTTACATATGAATTCCTTTGAAGGGAAGGTTCAGAAGCTAACCATATTTGAAAATCAGCACCTTATGCTGAATTTGCTTGTTTCTAGAGGTGAAGTCAGTAACTATGTTCTCAAGTACTTTACCATCACTCAGAAATGAGACAGCTGAATTTTGGTCACAAAAGAAAGAACTGGAAGATTCCTCCCTCAATCTTAAGAACTTTTATTGCCATCACTAAGGGTATAAGTAGAAAATTTCCTTCAATGTTTTGCCATAAAGTTTTAAAAAAGCTTTTCACATAACTTTTCCAGCAAAATTTGCCACCTAAAAACTTTACTCTTGATACCACAGTAGAAAATAATATCCTATAAAATTAAGTCATTTCCTAAATCAGCTTCATTTGGCACCTTATATGCTTCCAGATTATTTTTATCTTCTGGCAGTCGGTGGGTATTTAAAAAAATTAGTTTTTGAAAATTACATGGTCTGTAAATAAAAGAAAATACTTTGGCTTTAAAAAGTAATAGTTTATTGCATTTTAAAATCAGATAATTGCTTACATCAGTTCCTACTTTATGTAATCCCCACTATTGTTCTATTTTTTATATGGAAATACTCAAGAGATGACTGTAATTACCTCAAATGTAATTTTTATGGGAAAAATGAAAATACGTTTCTTGATGGATTAGATGTTTTTATTAATAACTCAGGTTAAATGAATATGGACAATATGATTAAATTCATCTAACCCAGTTTAAATTAATATGGACAAGAAGTTTTAGAGACAGACTTTTATTTTATTTATTTGTATTCTTTACTCATGAGAATAAAAATAACCAAAATAAAATCAACAAGTGAGGTATTTCCCTTTTTATTAAATTTTGTAGAATATGCATCATCATAGAGCTTAAAGAAAAATAAATACTTTTGAAATTTTTAGCAGATCACATTTATATCTGGAGAAGGGATTTTTTTTGGTGGATAATAGAATTGAATTTTAAAACAGCAAAACCAGAAAGAATATTAAAATCATCTGTTTATCTTTCTTTTTAATGTGGGGTAGCCTATATTCAAAGCCTTGATTTTTGCTTCAAGTTAAAGATCTAAGTTAGAAGAGATCTAAGAAAAAAATCTCAGGTCATCACTCCATGCTACTACATACCTTAGTTTTCTCTCTTTGTATTTCTCTTGTCGCTTAATAAATTTCAACTTGCATATCATAGTAGAAGGGAAGTTGAAACAACATAAGATAATTTGGATGTGTAGGGAAGCATACTTATCATAAATTACGCTTTAATAACTGACTTAACATATCCAAGCTGAAGCCTAAGTGGGGTACTATGTCATTTAACTAAATGCTGTCATGTTTTAGAATTTTTTTCTGTTCTCTAAGAAATGATAGAACACCATAATTTTATCCCTAAGCCTGTCATCGCATCCAAATTCTGATCTGAAGACTTTAAAATAACAAATGAATTGAATTGTGAGTAGGTTTGAAATAATGTTCTTTTATTTGATTGCATCAGAGTGTGCCTAGCAACCTATATGTAGGACATTAGCAAAGTAATTTCTACTCAGACACCTTTACATTTATTCTTTTCTTATATTTTCACATATATTATTCTCATCAGCTTAGAAGATGTTAGGTTTTCCTACTTAATACTGAAATACACACAGCAAGATTATATTCAACAAGGTTTACATAACTCTATCTACATAAATTTATGTATTAACATACCAAAACCTTAAGAAAATTCTTTTCTTCTATAACTGTATGCCTTATTAAATTAGAATGTGGAAATAAATAAATGCCTAAAACTTTTGAAGTTAAATATAATCTTTACTGAGGTTAAAAGAAAAAAAACCCTATTAATAACACACCACTCATATGATGCAACTGAGAATATGACAAATACAAAATTTTCTAATTGTCAGATTATCTAATATCTTCCTGATTACTGTTTCACTTCATAATAAGAGGAAAATGTTTGCTCTTCATAGATAACATTTCGAAGACAATCAAATAGTCTCCAACACCGTCTGCTCTGGAACTCTTTAAAATACTTATTTTGGAGGTACTCTCAGCATGTATCATTGACTTAGTTTTTATTTCATTTATTTATTTATTCAACAACCCCTTATTGTGTGACTAATATGTAAAAAGAAGCATTAAGATACAACCATTGCCTTTCATAAAATTACCATTGATCTAACCAAAGGAAATATTAATTGTTGCTCCATTAGCAACAAAACAACAAACTATAGTTCATTCTGCTTCCTGCATGGGTGGTATAATTTATATCAATGGAAAAATGAAGCTTTATATTCTTCTTTCCACTGAGATGAACATGGGTATGATAAAGCAAAACCTGAATTATCAGAGCCTTAGTGCTGCTAAAGAGTAAAGTCTGAAATGATTGGCTTTCTTCTTCTTTTTTAATGTACAGCATATTAATTAATTTTTGGCAATGTAAAATGAAGTCCTTAGCCAAGTACATGATAGAGGTGAAAATTAACTTTGTATGAAAATGAAAAGGTAGGAGTTTCATTTCAAGCTTTGGCAAATGATATGGTTCAGACCAACCTTCCTATTGAGAGAAACTAGAAAACCAGGACAAAATATACAATATATTTTGAACACACCAGGCATGAATAAAAATAACCCAGGGAAGTTAATCCAGTATTTGGGGCTGCTTTTCCTCCAGATGTCTCTACTGAATCTGAAGCAGATACTAAAAGACTGTAGGTTTCAAAAGACTTGTGGAGCTACCTGGAGAAATATAGATTTTAGAGCCAACAATAAGGAATGATTTTTATAAACCCAACAAAGTAAACATTTAAGAAAGCCTGATCTGGAAGTTCAACAAACAAAAACTAAAAGCCAGTTTTGAATCACTTCCAGTATTGACTGAGTTAAGATTATCTGATACTGCAACTGTCCCTCAAGTAACAGCCAACCAGAAATAAAATCATTCCTCTCTGGAGAAAGATAACATCATTCCTAGCCTTGAATTACCTCTTATTTTTTCCTATACCATGTCTGACACTCAATCAAAAATATCAGGCATATGAAAGGATAAGATCATAGAAGCCAAAGGAAACAACATGATATATAAACACATCCACAGGGGATCCAGAAAAAGAAGATTACACAGTTTTGAAACAATTTTGCTTTGTATGTACAAGGAACTAAAATATGTGATAAAAATTTTGTCAAGAGTACTGAAAGCTACAAAGCCAAGTATAAACTGAAAACTGGAAAATGTAAACACTGAAGCGGAAAACTCATGAGTGGTTTCTAGTTCAAGATGGCAATGTAGAAAGATCCTGAATTCTCCTCCTCCCATGAACACACTGAGTCTACAGCTACATATGGAACAATTTCTACTCAAAAAACCTAAAGACTGAGTGATGACTACACATCAGGAAAACAAGAAGGAAACTACATCAAAGCTGGGAGGAGAGGCTGGGACACAATCTAACCATAAAACCCACCCCCAGCATGGTAACCCACAATTAGGAGGGAACTCAAAACCCAGATCTTGTCTCTAAGGAATAAAGGGTTCAAATCCCAAGTTGGGAACTCCAACTCTTAAGACATGCACATGGGAGATGAACCCCCAAAACATCTAATTTTAAAATCCAACAGAGGCTCATGTCCCAAGACCCATAAGACAGTAATGATCAAAGGGCTCACTCACCCCAGAGCCCAGGTCAAAAATAGCCAGTCAAACCCAGACTTAAAGTGCTTATATTGAAACCTTAGCCTGAGGGGAATGCATTTTATTTAACACACATCTGTGGGCCTGCTGAAACACTCTCCAGGGATAGAGACTAACGGGTATCACCTTCTGACTTTTTCTTTGCCATGCTCCAGAGCACCAGTATTTCCCAGAAGAGACCTTTACATGCAACTGGCATCCTGAATTTTGTGGCTCCCACTCAGGGAAATACCTGTTAATCGCCTGGCAGCTGAGGAAGCTTGCATTACCAATCACATTAGACAGTAATGATCAATGTCACCAGAAAGTAGCTCATACCCTATCTGGCACCCCAATTATTGTGACTGCTGCCAAATGACAGCTTTACTTGCCTGGTTCTGGTGGCCAGTGGGACTTAAAGTTATGGGTCTCATAAGACTGCAAGCAGTGGAGAAAGAATTCTTTAACAGCTACCACTCCCAGGGCAGAGCAAGAGACAACAGCCCCAGGAACTCAATCTTTCTGTAAAGGACAGCTATTAGCTAATCATCATGACTGGAGCAGACTTCTAATTAAACATGCATCTAGGGGCTATTGTAACCCTTTCCAGATACCTCAGAAGGTAAGTGTTATAGTTATACTCATTCTCTGTTGCACTGTAGAACACCAGTGTCTCCTGGAGAGAAGCTTTTCACATGTCTGGTGCCCAGGTTTTGTGGCAGGGGACACCTCTTGATCAACTAGCTCTGGTGGCTAGAGGGGCTTGTGTTTGTGGGTCCCATGGGAATATGGCAAATGGGGGGACAGTTATTAGCAGGCTACCACCCTCCAAGCACTGCACAGATAGTGGACTGATGCACATGTCCCCCAAATCTTTCTGTGAAGGAGGACACTTTGCTTGTCCTGGAGCTTCAGACTGAGGGGCAGTCTTCAGGTTTGGCATAATTTAGTGGTTTACAGAACTGCTCTCAAGGAATATAGGCTATGGATACCATCTTGGTACTCTCCCTCTATCTTCCTCCAGCTAGCCAATATCTCTCAGAAGAAAATTTATACACTCTTCTGGAGCCCTGATTTTTGCAATTGCTACCCAGGGAACACATCCCTATCACCTGGTGGCCAGTGAGGCTTAAGCTTGTGGCCCTTCCAAACTGTATATATTTTCATATTTTTAAAACCTGCTGCCTGACTGTAATGCTTCCAATTAGCCAGAATCTAGGTCCCTGAGACCCTCTACTCTGGGACACTGACAGGTCTTGGCACATTCTCAAATACTGGGAGCTATTAAATGTATTATAGGCTATTTGTACATTCACAGAGGTTTAAGAGACAACCAAGAGCTAAGGCAGGGCTGAATGAATGTTTCATCTCCTACATGATGCTACTCCTTCAAGACTGGGAGGGATGGTTGTTTCAACTACAGAAACCAACTCAGAGAGTCAAGCAAAATTAAGAAACAAAGGAATATGTTCCAAATGAAAAAAATATGATCAAACCTCAGGAAAAAAAGAAAAAAACCTTAATGAAATGGAGGTAAATAATTCACCTGATAAAGAGTTCAGTGTAACGGTCATTAAGTTGTTCACTTAACTGTGAAGAAAAATTTATGAAAGCAGTGATAACTTGAACAAAGAGATGGAAAATATAAGAATGTACCAAACAGAAGTCACAGAGCTGGGGAATACAATAACTGAACTAGAAAATGTGCTAGAGGGTTCAACATAGACTAAATAAGACAGAAAAAAGGATAAGTCAATTGAAGACAAGGCAGTGGAATCCACCCAATCTGAGTGGATCTGAAAAATACACAAATATGTGGAGATTAAACAGCGTGATAGTAACACATGAGTGAAAGAAGAATTTAAAAGAGAAATAAAAAATACCTTGAGACAAATAAAAATGGAACTGTAACATACCAGGATTTATGGGATGCAGCAAAAACAGTTATAAGAGGGAAGTTTACATCCATAAATGCCTACCTTAAGAAATAAGAAAAGTCTCAATAAACAACCTAACTTCCCACTTTAAGAAACTAGAAAAAAAAAAGGAAAACAAAGTCCAAGTTAGTAGAAGGAAGAAAATAACAAATATTAAAACAGAAATAAATGAAATAGAGACTTAAAAGAAAATAGAAAAGATCAATGAAACTAAGAGCTGATTTTTTGAAAAGATAAACAAAATAAAGAAACCTTTAGTTATACTCATCAAGAAAAAAAGAGGGCTCAAATAAAATCAGAAATGAAAGAGATGTTACAAGTTATACCACAGAAATGCAAAGGGTCATGAAAGACTAAGAACAATTATATACCAACAGTTTGGACAACCTAGGAGAAATTGATACTAGAAACATACATCTGCCAAGACTGAATTGTGATAAAATAGAAAATTTAAACAGAATAATTACTAGCAAGCAGACTGAATCAATAATCAAAAACCTCCCAACAAACAAAAGTCCACAATCAGATGGCTTCACCGGTGAATTCTACCAAACATTCAAAGAAGACTTAATACTAATCCTTCTCAAACTCTTCCAAAAAAAAAAGAGGAAAGAATACTTCCAAACACATTTTACGAAGCCAGAATTACCCTAATACCAAAACCAGACAAGGGTGCCACAAAAAGAGAAAATTACAGGTGATAACCCTGATGAACACAGACGCAAAAATCCTTAACAAACAAATTCAACAATACACTAAAAGGATCATACACCACAGTCAAGTGGGATTTATTTAAGGCATGCAAGCATGATTCAACATCTGCAAATCAGTCAACATGATATACCACATTAACAAAGTAAAGGATAAAAATGATATGATCATCTTAATAGATGCTGATAAAGCATTTGACAAATTCAACATCCATTTATGATAAAAACTCTCAACAAAGTGGGTACAGAGGGAATGTACCTCAACATTATAAAGGCCATATATCACAAACCCACAGCTAATATCATATTTAATAGTGAAAAGCTGAAAGCTTTTCCTTTAAAATCAGGAGCAAGACAAGGATGCTTGTTCTCACCACTTTATTCAACATAATATGGGAGAAAAGGAAAAACAACAACAACCAAAAAACCCCAAAAAAACCAACATAGCATTGGAAATCTTAGCCAGAAAAATTCAGCAGGAAAAAAGAAATCAAAGACATCCACATTGGAAAGGAAGAAATAAAATTGTGACTATCTGCAGATGACATGATACTATATATAGAAATCTCTAAAGAAACAACCAAAAAGTTTTAGAACTAATAAATGAATTCAGTAAATTTACAGGATACAACATCAATACACAAAAATCTGTTGCATTTTTTTCATTAATAATAAACTATCAAAAAAGAGAAATTTTTAAAAATCCCATTTACAATTGCATCAAAAAGAATAAAATACCTAGGAATAAATTTAACCAAGGAGGCTAAAACTTTCCATATTGAAAACTACAAGACATTAATGGAAGAAATTGGAGAAGACACAAATAAATGAAATATTTTGTGCTCATTGATTGGAAGAATTAACATTGTTAAAATTCCATATGACCCAAAGCAATATATTCATATTCAATGCAATATATTCATTGCAAAATTCCTATCACAATTCCAAAGGTATTTTTCACAGATATAGAACAAACAATTTTAAATTTTCTATGGAGACACAAAAAACCTCAGACAGCCAAAGCAATCATGAGAAAGAAAAACAAAGCAGGAG
Organism: Phoca vitulina; assembly: GCF_004348235.1. NCBI lineage: Eukaryota > Metazoa > Chordata > Mammalia > Carnivora > Phocidae > Phoca > Phoca vitulina. Next base: position 17,949,626 of record NW_022589718.1, read on the forward strand.
GCATCACACTCCTTGATTTCAAATTATTTTACCAAGATATAGTAATCAAAGCAACATGGTATTGTGAAAAGAACAAACATATAGATCAATGGAACAGAGTAGAGAGCCCAGGAATAAACCTATGTACATATGGTTAAATAATTTATAACAAAGGAAATGAAAATGTACAGTGGGGAAAGGACAGTCTTCTCAATAGATGATGTTGAGAAAATTGGACAGCTACACACAAAAGAGTGAAACTGCACCACTATCTTACACCTCACAGAAAAATTAACTCAAAATGTATTAAAGACTTGAGTATAAGACCTGAATTCTAAAACTTTTAGAAGACAACATAGGTGGTAATCTCTTTAACATCAATCTTGGCAATGATTTTTTAAAAATCTGACCACAAAAGCAAAAGCAACAAAAAAAAAAAGTAAACAAGGAGGACTTCATCAAACTAAAAAGTTTCTGGATGGCAAAGGAAACCAACAACAAAATGAAAAGGCAACCTTCTGAATGGGAGAAAATAATTGTAAATCATATACCTAATAGAGGGCTAATATCCATAATATATAAAGAGCTCATACAACTCAATAGCAAAAACAATTACAAAATAGGAAGTCTTGAGCAGGCAGTTTTCCAAAGAAGACATGCAAATGGCCAACGGGTACATGAAAAAATGTTCAACATTACTAATAATTGGGGAAATACAAATCAAAACCACCATGAAATATCACCTTATACCTGTTACAATGGTTTTTATCAGAAAGAAAAGACATAACAAGTATTGGCAAGGATGTGGAGAAAAGAGAACACTCATGCACTGTTGGTGGGAATATAAATTGGCATAAACATCATGAAAAACAGTATGTAAGTTCCTCAAAAGTTAAAAATAAAAATACCATATGATTCAGCAATTTCATTTCTGGATATTTGTCCAAAGAAAACAAAAACGCTAATCCAAAAATATATCTACCCTATGTTCACTGCAGTGTTACTTACATTAGCCAAAATATGGAAAAAAACCTAAGTTGCCACTGATGGATGAATGGATAAAGAATTTGTGGTATACATATACAATGTATTGTTTATAAACATATAATATACTCAGCCATAAAAAAAAAAAAATGACATCATGCCATTTGTGACATGGATGGACTTGAGGGCATTAGGCTAAGTGAAATGAGTGAGACAGAGAAAGACCAATACCATATGATCTCACTCATATGTAGAATCCAAACAATAACAAGCTCATAGATATAGAGAAGACTGAAAGAAGACATAGAGAAGACATAGATATTTTCACAGACTGAAAAGGTAGGGGGTGTCAGGTGAGATAAAAGAGTAAAACACTTTCTTTTCTAGTTTAAATAAATTGAAAAATTTTTTTAAAACTCATGAATGGGTTTTATAGATTAGACAACTGAAGTGAGATTTGCTTAACTGGTATATTTATAAGATTTAAAAAGCCAGAGTGAAACATGGAAAACAGAAATGATAAAAATGTAGGAGGTGTTTGAATTATATGTGAACATGGTGAAAATGTCTTTCAGGATGTAGTTGGAGTCCCAGATTGATAATAAAGGTAAAGGATCAGAAATATTTGAAGAAAATTTCTGAGAATGTTTCAGAAATGATGTCATTATACTATAGTTTCAAGAAGTGCTACATGTTCCAGCTAAAGAACAAACATAAACACACACACACACACACACACACACACACACACTTAAACATTATATTACTTTCCTATAACTGTCATAAAAATATTGACACAAACTTAGTGGTTTCAAACAACATAAAATTTTTTCTCACTATTATGGATGCAAGAAGTCTGAAATCCAGATGTCAGTTGGGCTATGCTTCCTTTGAAGACAATATGGAAGACTCATTCCTTACCATTTCTTACCTTCTGATGTCTCCCAGCAATTCTTGACATTTTGTGACTTGTAGCTTTATAATTATAATCTCTCTTTCAACATGTGGCATTCTCTCTTCCTCTATTTGTCCTTTTCTATTATAAGGATATTCACATATCATTTAAGGCCTATCCTAATCCAATATGAACTAGTCTTTATCCTTACCTTAATTACATTTGCAAAGATGCTATTTCCAAATAAGATCAATGCTGAAGTTCTGGGAAAGTATGAATTTTGGGGAGGCACCATTCAATCTTATGTAAAAACATAATAATAAAATTACTGAAAATAAATAACAAAGAGAAATATTTAAAAATTTGCATAGAAATAAGACCGACAACTAACTCCTAAAGACAAATAAAATAGGTCAGAAGACAATAGAATATATTTCAATAGTGGTGAAAGAAAATTGCCAGTTGAAAATTCTATACTAAACAAAATATCGGGTTGAAACAAAGATTATTTCAGAAAAATTAAAGCTGACAGAAATTTTAACAAATACATATATATTAATGAGTTTGAATAAGTGTTCTCAAGTAGAAGAAAATTTATTCCAGAAGGAAGCTCAAAGATGCAGGATCAGATAAACAGCAAAAGAAAGAATCATTATGTGGATAAATTTATGTAAGTACTAATTGTATAGTAAATGTAATAATTTATGAGTTTAGAAAATACATATACATACACATGTGTGCACACACACTCATAGAAAAAAGTACGGAAACATTATCCAGAAGTAGTGAAGCTATTCAAATATCAAAGTAGACATTAAAACAAAACTCACCACTAGATATAAAAAGGACACACTATAAAAATAAAATAATTAAGTTGGAAAATGAAATAATTATAGATTTTTATGTACATAAATAATAATTGATTTCAAATATATAAAGCAAAAAATCTAAATAGCTAAAAGTTAGATAGTCAAATTAACTATCACAATAAATATTTTTAATACACCCATGTCAGCAACTGATATAAAAAGCAGGGGAAAAATAAGAAATTTGAACACTTAACAAAATAAACCTTGTCAATGTATAGTGCACTGCTCCAACAATTGCAGAATGTATGTATATTATTTCAAGTTCACATGGAACATTATAGAAATTATTATATGATCCATAAAGTCTCAACAATCAAAAATGGAACTTCAGAAAGAGAACATGCAGAATATATTTTTGCCACACTGAAATTAAGCTAGAAATCAATACAAAAAGAAAATATTAAATCCGCATCAATTAGAAAGTTAGTTTACTTAAAAATAACACATCAAGGGAGAAATTTTAATAAAAATGAGAAAATACTTGAACTAAATAAGAATGAAAACATGTCATAATAAAAATTGTTGGCTGCATACTTAGATGAAATTTATACCATTAAAATAAATATAATATGAAATAAGCTAAATTGACCAAATATCTATTAAAGACACTTTTTAACGTAGCAAATAAAAAACAGAGGTAAGTAGAAGAGAGGAAAGAATAAAGATAAATCAGAAAACAAAATGAAGGCAAAAACAAATATAAAATAGGAAGATCAATATATCCAAAGTTAACTTTTTAAAAAGCTATGAAACTGAAAATCCTTAGTGCATCAAATTAAGAAAAAAAAATAGAGTTTACTCTAAATACCTCACATAAGTGAAATCATACAATATTTGTCTTTGTGTAACTGGCTTTTTTAACTTAGCATAATGTCCTCAAAATTCTTCCATGTCATAGGATGTGTCAGAATTCCCTTCCCTTTTAAGGATAAACAATATTCCATTGTATGTATATACCACATTTTGCCTATCAGTGCATACTTGGGTTGCTTTCACCATTTGGATATTGTAAATAATGCTGCTATAAACATAGTTGTACAAATATCTTTTCAAGACTGTTTTCAATTCTTTTGGATATAACCCGGAAGTGTAATTGCTGGGCCATATGGTAATTCTATTTTTAACTTTTTGAAGAACTGCCAAGCTATTCTCCATAACAGCTGCATCATTTTTCATTCCCAACAGTGCACAAGGGTTCAATTTTCCACATCTTCATCAACATTTGTTATTTTCTGTTTTTTCTTTTTGATATCAGTCATCCTAATGGATGTGCAATAATATGTCATTGTAGTTTTGACTTGTATTCCAAATGGTTAGTGATGTTGAGCATCTTTTCATATGCTTGTGGGTCATATGCATGTCTTCTTTGGAGAAATGTCTATTCAAATGTCCATTCCTCATTTTTAATGGGATTGGTTTTTGTTGTTGAGTTGCATGCAGGAATTCTTTATATATTCTGGATATTGATCCCTTATTAGATTCTGCTGCTTCACTGAATTTGCAAATATTTCTCCCATTCTGCAGGTTGCCTTTTCACTCTATTGATTGTACCCTTTGATTCACAGAAGTTTTAACTTTAATGTAGCCCAGTTTATCTTTTTTCACCTTTCTTGCCTGTGCTTATGGTCTTATATTCAAGAAATCATTGGAAATCCAATGTCATGAAGATTTCCCCTATGTTTTCTTCTAAGGGTTTATAGTTTTAGGTTTTACTTTGATCTATTTTTGATTAATTTTTTTGGATATGGTAAGAGATAAGGATCCAACTTCATTCCTTTGCATGCCAATATACAGTTTCCCCAGAACTATGTGTTGAAAAAATTGCCCTTTCCTATTCAAAAAGCATTTGACCATATATGTGAGGATTTATCTGGGCTTTTAATTCTATTCTGTTCTTCTGTAGCTGTCTTTATGCTTGTATCACACTGTTTTGATTACTATATCTTTAGTAAGCTTTGAAATCAGAAAATGTAAGGCTTTCAACTGTGTTCTTTTTTTTTTTTTTCTTCAGGATTGCTTTGGATACTCAGGGTACACTGAAAATACATATGAAATTTAGAATGGATTTTTTTTTTATTTCTGCAAAAAATGCCATTGGGATTTTGGTATGGATAGCACAAAATCTGTGGATCACTTCTCATGTTATTGACATGTTGATGCTATTAAGTTTTCCAATCTATGAATACAGGATGTCTTTTCATTTGTGATATCTTTCAGAAACATTTGTAGTTTTCAGTGTATAAGTCTTTTGCCTTCTGCATTAAGTTTATTCCTAAGTAACTTACTCTTTTTGATATTATTGTAAATGAAATTGTTTTCTTAATTTCCTTTTCAGATTGTTCATTGTTAGCATACAGAAATGCAACTGATTCTTATATGTTAATTATTTACTATGCTACTTTACTGAATTCATTTATTAATTCTAACAGGTTGTGTGTGCGTGTGTGTGTGTGTGTGTGTGTGTGTGTAATCTTTAGAGTTTTAAGATCACGTTTTCTGTGAATAGAAATAATTTTACTTTTCCTTTCCAACTAAAAACCTTTATTTTTTCTTGTCTAATTGTTCTGGCTAGGACCTCCAGTACTATGTTAAGTAGGAATGACAAAACAAACAAACAAAAAAACAACAAAAAACAAGAATCCTTGTCTCGTTCCTTATCTTAGAGGGAAAGCTTTCAGTATTTCACCACTTAGTATGATACTGGTTGTGGGCTTTCCAAATATGGCCTTTATTATGTTGGGATAGTTTCCTTCTATTGTTGGTTTGTTAAGTGCTTTTATCATGAAACACTGTTGAATTTTGTCAAGTGCTTTCTCTACAATTGAGATGATCATAAGGGGTTTTTTCTGTCATTCTGTTCATGTGATATATTACATTGATTGATCTTTGTGTGTTGAAATATCCTTGCATCCCTCAATAAATCCTACTTATCATAATGTATAATCCTTTTAATGTGCTGTTGAAACCCATTTCCTAATATTCTTGTTGAGGATTTTTGCAGCATTGTTTATGGGGATATTGGTCTATAGTTTTCTTACAGAGTCTTTTCTGGATTTGATATCAGGGTAATGCTAGCCTCATAAGATAAGTTTGGAATTATTTTCTCCACTTCAATTTTTTGGAAGAGTTTGAAAAGTGTTAGTATTAATTCTTTTTTTTTTTTCCTTTTGTCTTAGTGTGCCTATCCTAGTAAGAAAATGAAAATAGTTTGGAAGGATTTTAGGGATTTGGGAGAAATGATGAAAAAGTGCTTGTTGGCTTTTCTGATTCCCATTGAGACATGAAGGTGACCTAATTACAGCTAGTGTCAGTTTGACACAGTGGCATTTTTTTTTTTTGGGGGGTCTGCATGGATCCTTTAATTAATTAATTAAGTAATTAAATTGAAGTATATTTGACACACAATGTTCCATTAGTTTCAGGTATACAACATAGTGATTTAACAGATATATACATCATGCTATGCTCACCACAAGTATAACCATTCTCTGTCACCACATACTATTTTAATACCGTTTAATATATTCCTTATGCTGTATGTTTTGTCCTCATGACTTATTCATTCCATAGCTGGAAGCCTGTACCTCCCCTACCTCTTCACCCATTTTGCACATCCACCTACCCTACTCCCTTCCGGCAACCATTAGTTTGGTCTCTGTACTTATGGATCTGTATTAATTCTCCTTTCAATATTAAAAAAATTCAGCAATAAAGCTGTCCCTGAGCTTCTTTTTCTTGGGAGGTTTTTGATTACTGACTTCATCTCCTGAGTAGTAGGTCTATTCAGAATTCTATTTTTCATGAGTAGGTTGTTTTTCTTGGAAATTATACAATTCATCTCAGTTATCTGTTTTGTCAACATACGATATTTTGTAGTATTCTCTTATGGTCCTTTTCATTTCTCTGAAATAGGTTGTAGAGTCCCCTGTTTCACTCTGGTTTTTGTTATTTTAGTCTTTAAATTTTCTTTCTCAGTGAATGTAAGTAAATATCTGTTGGTTTTTTTCAAAGAACTCTTGCTTTTGTGATTTTTCTCTATTTTTAATGTTTGTTTCATTTTCTCTATTATTTATCGCTGTTCTAGTCTTTATTATTTCCTTCCTCTGATAACTTTAGGCTTAGTTTGTTTTTCTTTTACTAGTTCCTTAAGATGAAAGCTGGGTTGTTGATTTGAGATCTTTTTTTCTTTTTCAATGTAAACATTTACAGTTGTAAATTTCCCTCTTGGCATTGCTTTCCTTGCCTTCCATGTTTTGATGTGTTGTGTTTTCATTTTTATTTGTCTCAAGATATTTTCTAATTTCCTTTCTGATTTCTTCTCTAACCCAATCTTCTTCTTCTTCTTTTTTTAAAGATTTTATTTATTTATTTGACAGAAAGAGACACAGCGAGAGAGGGAACACAAGCAGGAGGAGTGGGAGAGGAAGAAGCAGATTCTCCGCTGAGCAGGGAGCCCAATGCAGGGCTCCCAGGACCCTGGGATCATGACCTGAGCTGAAGGCAGCCGCTTAATAACTGAGCCACCCAGGCGCCCCTCTAACCCAATCTTCTATAGGATCCCTAATACATAGCAAGTCACTTTTTCTTTTGTTGTTTTTTTTAAAAAAAGATTTTATTCATTTATTTGAGAGAGAGAAAGAGAGAGAGAAGAGAGAGAGAGCACAAGAGGAGGGGAGATGCAGAGGGAGAGGGAGAAGCAGGCTCCCCACTGAACAGGGAGCCCCCACAGGACTCTATCCCAGGACCCTGAGATCATGACCTGAGCTGAAGGGAGACATTTAACTGACTGAGTCACCCAGGTACCCCTCTTTTGCTGCTTTGATATTATCTTTTTCTTTGATCTTCAACAGTTTGGTTATAATTTGTCTCAGTGTGGGTTTCATTGTGAATTTATCCTACTTGAAATTCATTGCCTTTCTTTTATTTTTTATTCCTTTCCTCAAATTTGGGGTGGGAGGATTGGTCATTACAATTTATTCAAATAAGCTCCCTACCTTTTTCCTTTCTCCTCCTTCTGAGACTCCTATAATGAGTATATTGATCTTTTTGGAGCTATCCCATAAGTCTCTTAGGCTCTGTTAACTTTTTTTTGTTGTTTTGTTGTTGTTCAGTATGCTCCTTTAATTTGATCATTTCAAGTAATTGAATTCAAGTTTGCTGATACCTTCTTCTGACTATTCAAGTGTGATAGTAAACTCTCCAGTGAATTTTTCAATTCATTTATTGTATTTTTGAGCTCCAGAATTGGTTTGTTTTTTTTCAATAATTACCTTTTCTTTGTTTATATTCTCATTTTACTCATGGTTTCATTTAGTTGTCTGTGTTCTCTTTTAGTTCATTAAATATAAACTGTTTTAAATTCTTTGTCAAGAAAGTCAGAGGCTTTTTGAAGATTTATTTTGCTCCTATGAATGGGCCATGTCTTCCTCTTTCTTTTTATGCTTTGTAATCTTTTGTTGGGATTTGGATATCTGAAAAATCAGTCATCTTTCCTGGTCTTTACAGACTAACTTTATGCAGAGAAAGAACTTTCTATTCATTCTGGCTTAAAGATGCATGATTTTCTCAAAGTATTTTTGGTGATGCATTATTCCCGGCCTCATGCACTTGTTTTTATTACATTTCCCTGTATGGCTGCTTTAAATGTGTTGATTTTCCTAAGAGTCTCACTCCTGTTTTATCGCTAAAGACTTGGATTTCCATTATATTCCTCTATATATAATCCTCTGTCTTTGGGTATCTAGGGCTCTGCAGACCTCCTGCAGTTCTAATCTGACATGATGCCTGCCAGTTTTCAGCAGTTTCCAAACTAATATCCATAGTATGCCACCATTCCAATCAATGCTCAAGTCATCTGAAACATAAATCAGTCCCTAAGGCATCCCCCCAAAATCCAGAACATTGCAAGCAAGTTCCAATATTTCCATTTTGTTTGGAGTAAAAAGCTGGAAAATAGGTAGCCTCCTCCTGATCACTCATTCTGCACTAGAAAAGAGGTGGGGCAAAATGAGCACTGTATCAGGGAATTTCCTATTGGTTTCAGTGCAATTTTTTCTTACTTAGGTGTTCACATGTTTGCTGCAGTTTTTTAGCTTGTTTCTGGAACCCTCACAAAGGTATTTTGATCCATTTATTGTTTATTTGATATCTCCATGGGAGAAAGGCCTGGAGCCACCTAATTCACCCTCTTGCTGACATCATCCCCATACAGTTTTTAAAGGATGAGGTTGAGTTTATGTAAACTATGTGTCCAACTATTACAAAATAAAAGACAGTGTTTAGATAATAAGAATAAGTTTATTTTTTTAGATGCATTATAAAGTGCTGCAATAAGCCAATGATTCTCAAACAGCATAATGTGGAATCCAGTGCTTTCTTGAAAATTCTCCATGTGTGGTCATGGGAAGCAAAGGGAGCTATTGACTCCCTATACCAGATCCAATCAAAGAAAGTTTTTAAAATTTAGATATTGAGTTCAAGCATAAATATAATTTAGAAAACAATATTCAAAGAATATTTAAAGAAGTATTTTTAATATTTAATAATTATAAAAATTTTAAAAATTAAAATAATTCTCTTTGTGTAAAGAAACTAATGGTTTTTGAATTGTATGACATTTTTATTCAAGTAGTCAGAAGATAGAGTCCTAAATTTGCTGAATCCACAGGGAACTTTAATAAGAACCATGCCAGATTTATGAAAGCATAAACTCAATGAATAAAAATATTTATACTTCCAACTGTAGATTTCTAAATAACATGGATTTTCAATTTTATCCAGAAGTTTCAAATAATAATTTGGTGCAATCAGTAAGTGCGATTATAGAGCTTTCCACAGAATACTATGGAAATATATGGAACACTTAGTTTTAAAAAGGATCAATATCTTCCTGGAGAGGATGACATCTAAAAGGAAGATTAAGTATTATCTAAGTACAGAAATATGAGAAAAAAAAGGATGCTTGCCCTTGGTATGTACTATGTGCACTATGTGCATACCAAGGGCAAGCATAAAATAGAATTGAACAAAAACTACCAAAATTTCTATTTTATTAAAGCATACAGTGTGAGAGAGTGATTGTAGAGAAATTGTTAGGAACCACATATGGAGTTTTTATATGCCATGCTTAGAGGTTTAGGCTTGAAATTACAGGGTTGTAAGAAAGGAAATTATGTTCTCTGATTTGTATTTTATATAAAGTGTTCTATCAACATTTTTAGTGCCTGGTTTGAGGAGGAAGATTGGAGTCAGAAAGACCAGATAAGAAGCTATTGCATTACACTAGATGAAATAAGATAAAAACCTAACTAACAGAGTATAAATAAGGATAATAAGGAAAATAAGAATGAAAGCATATTGAGGAAATAAAAATAGAACTTTTCTGAATGTGAGGGAAAATCAGGAGAAGGAATCTGGGATAACTTCCATCTTCCAGCTTAGCTGAAATGATCAGCCTTTTAGACCCTCAATTTCCTGGTCTGTAAAATTGTATAATAAGGTAAACATAAGAAAGGATTGAATGAGATTTCATATGCAAATCCCTTGGGGATTGCCTGGGACATACTAGGCATAGATAAAATACCATCCCTTTGCTTTCTCTTTCTGCAGAAATATATAGAGAAACACTGAAGAAGTTTTTCTGCTGCAATTTTATAGCCGTTCTCCTTTAGTTGGCTCTCTTACTGAGTAAGAAAAGTGAGGTACAGAACTACTGCTCATTTGATTCAATCCACTAAATTTATTGAATTTAATGAAAATATCTCATTAATAACTTGATACATGTAGTCATTGTTATCATTTAAATTGTTTTGCATAAAAAAGGTATGTAACTTGTTGAGTACTCTTATTAAATGCTAAAATATACAGTTTTATGCTGGTGAGAAAAAGGAATTGAGCCAAATTTCATTCCAATGAGCTTACACAAGAATTCTCAAATGTATAATCCCAAGTATAATGCCTTTTTGTTATATCTATGCACTTTGTTACCACCATGGTAAATATGTTAGGATTTAATTGGCAATTAGCTCATGGAATTTTATACAGCTGAGCCTTTGTTCTGAGACTAATATGACTTTATAGGAAAATAATTTTTAAACATACAATTTAAAGTGCAAATACATCTTAGAGAAATAAAATAGTAACATTATCAAGAGCTCTGCAAGAAACTCTTAAAATGAGAACATTATTTTAGCAATAACACAGCAATAACACCTCTAAATTGTCACTACCAAGGAAATATGAACGTATTTATAAGTTATAATTTCTGTTCAAATTATATATTAATGGTATTTTGGATGCTTATATTCTGAAATGATACTGTATCTTGATAATATAATTATAATCTCCTATGATAATAACCTCTGTGGTTTATACATGAATATTTTTTAGATATGCTTACCATAAATTTGTTATTATGTAATAATCACATGGTGCTGTTAAATAAATAAAAGACTAAATCTCATCCTCTACAAATAAATACTTCTTTTTTTTTTTTTTTAAAGATTTTATTTATTTATCAGAGAGAGAGAGACAGAGGCAGGCAGAGGGAGAAGCAGGCTCCTTGCTGAGCAAGGAGCCCAATGTGGGACTTGATCCCAGGACCCTGGGATCATGACCTGAGCTGAAGGCAGAGGCTTAACCAACTGAGCCACCCAGGCGTCCCTACAAATAAATACTTCTTAAGACTTCCACTTATTTACTCAATGTAAAATGGTCTGAATTTTGTTTTTGGTTGGTAAAGATTTGAAGTTTCAGTATACTTAAGCTAGCTCTTTAGTTTTATTTTTGTTTTTGTTTTTAATAAAAAAAGAGCTTCCAAACTTTATAGAAATGCATATATTTTTTAATCCTTATGTTTTGGCCTATAAGCATACAAAGAAAATATAAATATAAGTTTAGAGCCTATATAACCTAGATGTAGTAAATAATCAATGAGTATTTAATTTAATCTAATCTCCATTGGTTTGTCTTACTGAGGACCAATCAAGAATCTGTTTCTTAAAGAAAAGGAAAAAAATGCAATAAGAAGAAAAAAATATATAGTATTTTTAAAGTGTTTAGTTAATTTTTTAAAAGATTTTATTTATTTATTTGAAATAGAGAGAAAGTGAGTGAGAGAGCACAAGCAGGGGGAAGGTCAGAGAGAGAGGGAGAAGCGGACTCTCCTGCTGAGTAGGGAGCCTGACAAGGGGCTCGGTCCCAGGACCATGGAATCTTGACCTGAGCTGAAAGCAGATGCTTAACCACTGTGCCTCTAAACTGTTCAGTTAATTTTTTCTTAAGATAAAGACAAGTTTTACAACATTTAAAAGAATTCTTATCAAGATGAGGAGTTAAGAACAGGCTTCTAAATTTCTCCCATTTTTATCCAAAATCCCAATAAAATCTTAAAAAGTTGGTGCATTGGACTTGAAACCTAAGGAAGGGTCCCCCTGTGCCTCACATTTAGAAGACTTTCTGCTAGAAATGTGGTACAAATAAAAAGGTTAAAATTAGGAGGTATACAAAGATCAAAGATAGATACACAATTCCATTTTCTGAAAAAGCAGAGTACAGGGGCACCTGGGTGGCTCAGTCAGTTAAGCATCTGCCTTCAGCTCAGGTCATGGTCCCAGGGTCCTGGGATCGAGCCCCATGTTGGGCTCCAGCTCAGCGGGGAACCTACTTCTCTCTCTCCCCCCTGCTTGTGTGCTCTCTCTCTCACTCTCTCTCTCTCTCAAATAAGTGAATGAATGAATAAATAATAATAAAAATAAATAAATAAATAATAAATAAATAAATATATAAATAAATAAATAAAGCAGAGTACATCCCTGAAAAGTGATGAAGTATTTTTGCTTGATTTAGTTTTAAGGACGAAGGCCAGAGGAGACATCCTTCTAGAATGTGTTCAGCTACAACATATCATCAGTCTTCAAAAGTAACTCTTCTTGAGACTTAAAGTTTTAAACAGGTATAAGAAGTGAAAAATTGGAACAGTGGCAGGGCTTTTCTTGGAAGAAACAAGACAAAATATGATGCAACTGATTATCAGTGCTAGGAAGGAGTCCAGAGAAAGCCACATCATGTTGTTGGGGTGTGTCTGACTCTTGATTTCAGCTCAGGTCATGATCTCAGTGTCCTGGGATCAGGCCCCACGTGGAGCTCCATGCTCAGTGGGGAGTCTGCTTGAGGATTTCTATCCCTCTGCTCTCTCCCTCCCCAGCCCCGCTCATTCTCTCTCTCTCTCTCTCTCTGTCTCTCATATAAATAAATCTTTTAAAAAAAAGAGGAAAAGGATGAAAGATATGAAAACAGAAAATAGCTATTTGACAATGTGGGTAGTAGGAATTCCTGAGAAAATGATAATAAAAATTAGAACAGAAGAAAACATGTAGTAGATGAAAATATGGGTGAGCTGAAAAAAATTCCCATTTTTACAGATAAAAAAAAAAAATCACCATGATAGGGTGACTCTATCTTTGGGTTTTCCTGGAAGGCCTGTAAATGGTATACTAAGGAGGGAGGAGAGAAGGATCCACCCTTCCTGGCCTTCTCATACCTAATTTTTTTTTTTTTTATTTTTTTTATTTTTTAAAAGATTTTATTTATTTATTTGACAGAGAGAGAGACAGCGAGAGAGGGAACACAAGCAGGGGCGGTGGGAGAGGGAGAAGCAGGCTTCCCGTGGAGCAGGGAGCCCGATGCAGTGCTTGATCCCAGGACCCTGGGATCATGACCTGAGCCGAAAGCAGATGCTTAATGACTGAGCCACCCAGGCACCCCATCATACCTAATATTTTTAAATAAAAGTTTATTCTATCTTTTTACTGGTTGGTTGATTCTCTTTTACAATCTTTAAATTTTAATTTTTTTCTTTAAGTGTTAATTTTTTATCTTAAAACTTAAAAAAAAAACAACCATATCAGTGAAATAGAGTTGCATCAGCTTTACAGTTTATCGATTGTCTAAACTGTACCTTTTACAGATGTTTTGGTTTTAGTAAAATTTTAATTATTAAGACTACTACTGAATGGTCAAAGTTCAAGTTTGACTATTCAGTAGTTGTTGACAGTAAAAACTATTGAATATGGGCACTTGGTGGCTCAGTTGGTTAAGTGTCAGACTCTTGATTTGGGCTTGGTTCATGATCTCAGGGTCATGAGATCGAACCCCACATCAGGCTCCTTGCTCAGCACAGAGTCAGCTTGAGATTATCTTCCTCTCCCTCTGCCCCACCCCATGTACTCTGTCTCTCTCTCTCAAATAAATAAATCTTTAAAAATTATTGAATAAATAGTTGTGCATTTTTTTACTGCAGGAACTTGGGTTCTGCACTTTTTTTTTGCAATATGAACAACTGCTTCATACTTATTCTGAACAAATTTCCTTAAAAATTTTGAAGTTGGATATCTGTGCCAACATGAAGTGGCATTGACCAGAACCAGTGTGGGTTCAACAAAGAAATATTTTTATAAAGCAGAAAAGGATGTTATTGGAGCAGTATTTGAATATGGTCATATCTAGTTGAAAACATATAATGTCTTCAACATCACATACTGTTAAGAAAAGTTCTAAAGAAATTCAAACTAGCACATCCAGAGAATGTATACTAGAAATGAAAAAAGCTTCCAATGTCACAGGGCTGAAAGATGACAACCTTTTTATAAGCATTGATATGATAAAGAGTAAAGAAATTTTAGTATGGTTTATTATGAACAGGATTAAAAACATAATAATAAAGGAGAAGAAAGAGAGTAGATAAGATTTTCTTGACCATTTTATATTTGTTGCATTATATAAACTTTTTTCAAAATTATGTTAATAAGCAATCTTTAAATAACTAAAGTAAGATAGACAAATATGACTGTACTGTATATTGAAGATAAATACTCAAAAAGAAGATAAATTTTAACAAAATTGTCATATTTGCAGAGGTCTCAAAAATAGAAATCACGATGTATTCATTATTGCAAAAGTGCATACATAAATTATTCCCTTTTCAGAAAAAAAAGCATTTTAATGTAATTTAATGCAATTAAAACATTTTAAAAATGCTTTTTAATGTAATTAAAAATGTTAATCCTTATTCCTTTTTGTAGTACAGTATTCCTTTTATTTTTCAAATTGTGTGTGTGTTGGCAATTTATCTTTTTATTGAATTTAATTCCAGTATAGTTAACATACAGTGTTATATTAATTTCAGGTATACAATATAGTGGTTCAACAGTTCTACACTATACTCAGTGCTCCTCATGATAAGTGTACTTTTTCATCTCCATCACCTATTTCACCCATCCCCCACCCACCTCCCCTCTGATAACCATCAGTTTGTTCCCTATAGTTGAATCTGTTTCTTGGTTTATTTTTCTCTTATTTTTCCCTTTGCTCATTTGTTTTGTTTCTTAAATTCCACATGAGTGAAATTATATGTATGACTTATTTTGTTAAACAGTTGTGAGGTGATATCTCATTGTAGTTTTGATTTGCACTTCCCTGATGATGAGTGAAACTGAGCATTTTTCATGTGTCTGTTGGCCATCTAGATGTCTTCTTTGGAGAAATGTCTCTTCATGTCTTCTGCCTATTTCTTAATTTGATTGTTTGGCTTTGGGGTTTTGAGTTGTATCAGTTCTTTATGTATTTTGGAACTAACCTTTCATCAGACCTGTAATTTGCAAATATCTTCTCCCTTTGTGTAAGCTGCCTTTCAGTTTTGTTGATTGTTTCCTTTGCTGTACAAAAGCTTTTTATTTTGATGAAGTCCTAATAGTTGATTTTTGCTTTTATTTTTCTTGCCTCAGGAGACATATCTAGAAAAATGTTGCATTGGCCAATGTCAGAGAAATTACTGCCTTTGCTGTCTTGTAGGATTTTGATGGTTTAGGTCTCACATTTAGATCTTTAATCCATTTTGAGATTATTTTTGTATATGGTGCAAAAAGTAGTTCAGTTTAATTCTTTTGCATGTAGCTGTCCAGTTTTCCCAATACCATTTGTTGAAGAGACTTTTTCCCATTGTATATTCTTTCCTTCTTTGTTGAAGATTAATTGACAGTATGCTTGTGGTTTTATTCCTTGGTTTTCTATTCTGTTCCATTCATATATGTCTCTCTTTTTGTGCCAGTACCATACTGTTTTGATTACTACAGGTTTCTAATATAACCTAAAGTCTGAACTTGTGATATCTTCAGCTTTGTTTTCCTTTTTCATGATTGCTCTGGCTATTTAGGGTCTTTTGAGATCCGTACAAAATTTAGGATTGTTTGCTCTAGCTCTGTGAAAAATGCTGTTGGTATCTTGTTAAGGAATGCATTAAATCTGTAGAATGCTTTGAGTAGTATAGATATTTTAATAATATTTGTTCTTCCAATCCATGAGTGTGGAATGTCTTTCCATTTCTTTGTGTCATCTTAAATTTCTTTCATTAGTGTTTTATAGTTTTTAGAGTACAGGTCTTTTACTTCTTTGGTCAGATTTATTCCTAGATATTTTATTATTTTAGGTATAATTGTAAATAGGATTATTTTCTTAATTTCTCTTTCTGCTGCTTCATTATTAGTGTATTGGAATGCAACAGGTTTCTGTAGATTGATTTTGTGTCCTGTAACTTTACTGAATTCATTTATCAGTTCTAGTTGTTTCTTTGGTGAGTCTGTGGGGTTTTCTATATGTCATATCATGTCATCTACAAATAGTGAAAATTTTAATCTTCCTTAGCAATTTGGATGCCTTTTCTTTCTTTTTGTTTTCAGATTGCTGTGGCTAGGACTTCCAGTACTATGTTGAATAAAAGTGGTGAAAGTGGACATCCTTGATCCTGACCTCAGGGGAAAAGCTTTAGGTTTTCTCCCCATTGAGTGTGATGTTCACTGTGGATTTTTCACATAAGGCCTTTATTATGTTGAGGTATGCCCTCTAAACCTACTTTGTTGAGAGTTTCTATCATGAATGGATGTTGTACTTTGTCAAATGCTTTTTCTTCATCCATTGAAATAATCATATGGTTTTTTATCCTTCCTTTCTCTTATCGATGTGATGTAATTGATTTGTGAATATTGAACCACCATTGCAGCCTAGGAATAAATCCCACTTGATTGTGGTGAATGATTTTCTTAACGTATTGTCAGACTTGGTATGCTAGTATTTTGTTGATGATTTTTGTGACTATGTTCATTAGAGATATTGACCAGTAATTCTCCTTCTTTTGTGGTGTATTTATCTGGTTTTCATATCAGGGTAATACTGGCCTAATAGAATGAATTTGGGACTTTTCCTTCCTCTTCTAATTTTTGGAATATTTTGAGAAGAATGGGTATTAAGTTTCTTTAAATGTTTGGTAGAATTCGCCTGTGAAGCCATTTAGTCCTGGACTTTTGTTTGTTGGCAACCTTTTGATTACTGATTCAGTTTCGTTGCTGATAATCAAATCTGTTAAAATTTTCTATATCTTCCTGCTTCAGTTTTGGTAGGATATATGTTTCTAGGAATTTATCCATTTTTTCTAGGTTGTCCAATTTGTTGACATAAAACTTTTCATAATATTCTTACAATTATTTGTATTTTTGTGGTATTGGTTGTTATTTCTCTCTTTTTTTTAAAAGATTTTTTATTTATATTTGACAGAGAGATAGAGAGAGAGCACAAGTAGGCAGAGCAGCAGGCAGAGGGAGAGGGAGAAGCGGGCTCTCAGCTGAGCAGGGAGTCCGATGTGGGACTCGATCCCAGGACCCTGAGATCATGACCTGAGCCAAAGGCAGCTGCTTAACCGACTGAGCCACCCAGGTGCCCCTATTTCTCCTCTTTCATTTGTGATTTTTTTTTTATTTGAGTCCTCTCTCTCTCTCTCCTTCTTGATGATGAGTTTGGCTAGAAGTTTATGAATTTTGTTTATCTTTTCAAAGAACCAGCTCCTGATTTCTTTGATCTGTTCTATTATTCTTTTAGTTTCTATATCATTTATTTCTTCTCTAATCTTTATTATTTCCTTCCTTCTGCTGGTTTGGGGTTTTTTTTTTGTTCTTTTTTTCCCTAGCTCTTTTAGGAATAAGGTTAGGTTTTTTACTTGAAATTTTTCTTGCTTCTTGAAGTAGGCCTACATTGCTATAAACTTCCTTCTTTGAACTGCTTTTTTTGCATCCCAAAGATTTTGGATCATTGTTTTCATTTTCATTTGTTTCCATGTAATTTTTTTTTCTTCTTTGATTTCTTTTTTTGACCCATTCATTATTTAATAGCATTTATTTAATGTCCACGTGTTTATTCTCTTTCAAGGTTTTTCTTGTGACTAATTTCTAGTTTCATAACATTGTGGTCAGATATGTATTTATTGCCATTTGTTACTTGTTTTGTGGTTGTTTTTGTAGTGATCCTTTCTTCTCTTGCTCTCTTTCATGGTTTTCTGGCTTTCTTTATTGATATAGATGGATTCCTTTATTTTTATTCTTTGCAAATCTATTATTAGTTTTTGATTTGTGGTTATCATTAGGTTTATATATAACATCTTATACATATATAACACTCTGTATTAGGTTGATGTTAACTTAATTTTAAACATAATCTTTACTTCCCCTCCCCCATGTTTTAGGTATAGGATGTCATATTTTACTTCCTTTTATTTTGTGAATTCCTGGACTATTTTGTACAGATATACTTACATTTACTGCTTTTCTGTTTTTTACTTTTAATAGTCTCACTTCTGGTTTTTCCTTTCTACTTAAAGAGGCCCCTTTACTATTTCTTGTAGGGCTGATTTAGTGGTCATAAACTCCTTTAGTTTCTGTTTGTCCAAGAAACTCTTTATCTCTCCTTCTATTCTGAATGATAGCCTTGCTGGATAGTGTATTCTTGGCTGCAGATTTTTCCCTTTCAGTACTTAGAATGTATCA
The DNA here is from genome assembly GCF_004348235.1 of Phoca vitulina. Lineage (NCBI taxonomy): Eukaryota > Metazoa > Chordata > Mammalia > Carnivora > Phocidae > Phoca > Phoca vitulina. Next base: position 17,968,219 of record NW_022589718.1, read on the forward strand.
TGCCCTTCCCTTCTGGCCTGCAACATTTCTGGTGAAAAATCCCCTGATAGCCTTTTGGGGTTTCCCATGTATGTAACTGTCTTCTTTTCTCTTGCTTCTTGTAAGTTTTTTCCTGATCACTACATTTTGCCATTTTAATTACTATGTGTCTTGGTGTGAACCTCCTTAGGTTGATTTTTTAGGGGATCTCTGGCTTCCTGGATCTGGATATTTGTTTCCTTCCTCAGATTAGGGAAGTATTCAGCTATTATTTCTTCAAGTAAATTTTCTGCCTGCTTTTCCCTCTCTTCTTCTAGGATCCCTATAATGCAAATGTTATTATGTTTGATGAAGTCACTGAATTCTCTGACTATTCTCAACTTGCTTAATTTCCCCACCTCTCATTTGCTTAGCTTGATTATTTTCCATTACTCTGTCTTCTAGGTCATTGATTCATCCCTTTGCTTTGTCTAGCCTACTATTTATTCCATCAAGTGTTTTTTTTTTTTTTAAGATTTTATTTATTTATTCATGAGAGACAGAGAGAGAGAGGCAGAGGCAGAGGGAGAAGCAGGGAGCCCAATGCAGGACTTGATCTCAGGACCCTAGGATCATGACCTGAGCCAAAGACAGACACTTAACTGACTGAGCCACCCAGGCATCCCAGACCCTCATCAGGTGTATTTTTAATTTCACTTATTGTGCTCTTCATCTCTGATTGGTTCTTTTTATCTCTTTGTTAAGGGTCTCACTGATGTCCTTGGCTCTTTTTTCAATGCCAATGAGTATGTTTATTATCATTATTTTAAATTCTCTATTAGGCATGTTATTTATATTATTTCACTTAGGTCTCTTGCTGTCTCTTTAAGGGTGGGGATTCAGTCCTCCAACACCCTCCAGTCTCTCCCAGAGCTGAGCCTGCCAATACAATATGGAAGAAGAGTACACAACAGTATGAATACTAAGAGGCAAGGATTATTGAGTACCATCTTAGAGACTTTCTACCACATGGCAGATGTTGACAAATTATCTGCTTTGAGGTTTCAAATATCCTAGGTATGTCACTGGTTCCAAATTGGAATAATTACTACTATTCGTTATTTTTATTCTCCACTTCCCATTCCGTGTTTCATTTGTTCAGTCAGTATCTTAGCCAGTCAGTATGCTTTTGCAGACTAACTCAAATTTTTATTTCTAAAAGATGTCAGCTTTTGGTAGCCTTTCTGGTTTGTGATTGCTATAGTTTCTTATTCTCTGCACATGGCAAAATTAGAAAGTGCCCCAGAGGAAGCACTAGAACTGGGCAGATTTTTTCTTCTCCCATTATGTATAAGCAAACCTATTACTTCCTGCTAATTAAGATTATACTGTAATTCTCTTTGTTATTTGTCCAGTTAGTACATGAGGAGCAATACATGGCACGTGGGTAGTTGGGCTCCAGTTCCCTGGATCATTATTACAAGCCTGCTGAAAACATTCTTTTCTTGGAGACAGGGACATAAAAAGAGAAAAGTTCAGGGTTGCAGGGAGAGAAAACAAAAAAATATTAGATTATTTTTTGTGAAGTGTGAAATTCCATTTGCATTTATATCCCTTGTAAACTGGTGTAGTTAACATTGCTGTCCTTCCACCCATGATACTTTCAAAAGTAGGTTGAAGAGAAAACTTCAGTGTGAGCCAGAGTGGCATAGAGGGTTACTATTGACAACAGCCAAAATCAAAAACAAACAAACAAATATTTTGAACTTTTCAAAGTATAGCCACAAATGCGCTGTATGGCTCAAAGTAAAAATCACTTATTGCATGGGTTATGACTAATTTTCCAATTTAGATACACAGGAAAAAAATTTGTGTCCTATACTAAAAGGAATGAATTCCCATGGATCAAAAATAAGTTAAGAATACTGACCCCTTTATCCATTGTCATTTTTCTTAGGTTACTGAGCTCAAGTAAAAATAATATTAAATATCTCTTTTTTAATTCTTCTGTTTGATTCTCCAATGTAAGATATGCTAGAGACTGATTTTTTCTTCCCCCATCTCTTTTCCTTCAATACGTGACAATAATTCTAGAAATATGGTGATAGAGCAAAAAGACATTCTAAAATTAGCAAAACTTCAGAGTTAACTTTGAATAGTTTTTGCTTTATCACTATCTGATTCTTGGCTTTATTATGTCTTTTTGATATCAGTTCCATAATTATATGTTTAGATGGATTTTATATTTCCTTCTTTCTTCTCTTCAACCAATTTTCTCCTGTCACATGACAGGATTGCTTTCTTAATGAACACATAACATAAACTCTGAGTTAATAATAGTAGGTATAAATTGTTCAGGGGCAAGGTCTTGTAAAATATATCCATAAAATCACAGTTCTATTTGGTTTCCTGTTCTCCTGTAAGAGCTACATTAACTTTAAAGTTTAAACCACTCATTAAATCCAGTTACAAAAGATGAAATCACCAGTTAATTATTTTTATAGAATTTTGGTAAGGAATTTTGACACTATTTGGTAGATCATTACCTCTAACAGTAGATTTGAATCTCCAGAAAACAGAAACAAGCAGAGGTCCTGGCAGTGGTAATTACTCAAAAGTACTGGTTGACTAAGTGAATGATTTATTTAATTAAGTCTCCTAGTTAATGATGAAGGAGAGTAGTCTCCCCTTGCCTGGAGATCCAAACATTTAACAAATATCCTGAGATATGCTTATCCTACTCATCATCTGCTCCCAGCATTCCTAAAGGAAAATAACCAAGGTCAGGGCTCAGCACAGCCTGAGCAGGAAAACAATCTATAGTACAGGAGAAAATATTTCTAAAATAAAAGAAATTTAGGATCTGGCTAATGAATGCCACAGAATCCTTGGGACTGAATGTGAGATGGCTTTGGACTGGGGTGGATGTAGACTATACGATGGATAAGGGAGAATTTATTGAAATAATTCAGTATTCAACATTATGGCAAGAATACTTGCAATATTGCCTAACACTGCTGGCATGGCTATTTAAAGTTCGGATGTGACAATGGGCTATAGTAAATAAGGTGGAAATTAGATAATTGTTTTAATAGAGCACTCAGAAGTAGGTCAAAGTTCTCAGAGTGGTGGGATTGTGAGGAAGGATTTATTATATAAGAAGGAGGTATTCTTTGCTTGCTTTTCTATGTTCAATGGGATGGTCCAGTGGATAGTTGGGAAAAAAAGGTTACACTGGTAAAGAGGACATTAGCATCTTTGAGAAAGTTGATAATGGTAGCCTTCTGTAGTTTCCAATAGAACATTCTCTCATGACACTGGGCTCCCTAGAATCATTGGGAAGATCAGATTGCAGAATGGCAGAGCCAAGAGGTAGTACTGAAAGTCAAAAACAATTTCTTAATTTGTTTTTTACCTTTTATTTTGAAATAACCTTACACATACAAGGAAATTACAAAAATAGAACATAGATATTTTTAATAAATGGCATTGGGATAACTGGATAGCCACATGCAAAAGAATGAAATAGAACTCCTACTTCAAAACATATACAAGAATTAATGAAAAATGAATCATTAATCTAAATGTAATAGCTAAAACTAGAAAACGTTTACAAGAAAACATAGAAGTAAATCTACATTACCTTGGATTAGGAAATGTTTCTTAGATATGATGACACCAAAACCTCAAGTGAGAAAAAAAGAAAAAAATAGGGATGCCTGGGTGGCTCAGTCAGTTAAGCATCTGCCTTCAGCTCAGGTCATGATCCCAGGGTAATGGGATTGAGTCCTGCATTGGGCTTCTTGCTCAGCAGGGAGCCTGCTTCTCCCTCTGCCTGCTGCTTTCGCTGCTTGTGCTTTCTGTCTCTCTCTCTGACATCATGACCTGAGCTGAAGACATATGCTTAACCAACTGAGCCACCCAGGCATCCCAAGATTACTTAAGAAGTTTAAAAATAAAAAAGTCTCCTAATAGGGGCCCTCACTGGCCATGTAGTGAAACATTATGCAACAGTATACTATGAATACTTCTTCTGCCACTTCTCCTTGTACTATGATGGAGTCCATCACAACCATCAGTTAATTAAAACACAGAAAAATGCTTTAAGTCCAAAATAACATGTGAGAGAAAAATGTAAAGTTCATAAAAAAGAGTGAATAAAAATATTATAATATTTTACTGGCAAAAAAAAATAAAACAAAATAAAAATGGAAAAAGGATTTGAATAGCCATTACTTTAAAAAAAGAGATATGCACATGGCCAATGAACACACAAAAAGATGCTCAACATCATTAGTCATTACATAAATGCAAGTCAAACCCAAAGTGAGTTATCACTTCACATCCACTAGGATGGCTAAAGGTTAAAAGTCAGACAATAACAAGTGCTTTGGAGGATATGTAGAAATTGATACCCCCATATTACTGGTGAAAATATAAAATGTTGCAGCCATTTTGGAAGAGTTTGACAGTTTGAAGTGTTAAACATGGAGTTACCACATGATCTTTCAATTCAACTTCTAAGTATATACCCAACATAATAAAAAACATATCTCCACACAAAAACATTCACATGAGCTAAAGACCACTCTGATCAAGAATGTTTGGGTCAACCAGGAAATCAAAGAAGAACTTAAACAATTCATGGAAACCAATGAGAATGAAAACAAATCGGTCCAAAACCTATGGGATACTGCAAAGGCAGTCCTAAGGGGGAAATACATAGCCATCCAAGCCTCACTCAAAAAAATAGAAAAATCCCGAATTCACCATCTAACTCTACACCTTAAAGAACTGGAGAAAAAGCAACAAACGATGCCTAAGCCACGCATTAGAAGAGAAATAATTAAGATTAGAGCAGAGATCAATGAATTAGAAACCAGAAACACAGTAGATCAGATCAACGAAACTAGAAGCTGGTTCTTTGAAAAAATTAAGATTGATAAACCACTGGCCAGACTTATCCAAAAGAAAAGTACCCAAATTAATAAAATTATGAATGAAAGGGGAGAGATCACGACTAACACCAAGGAAATAGAAACAATTATTAGAAATTATTATCAACAACTATATGTCAATAAGATGAGCAACCTGGATAAAATGGATGCCTTCCTGGAAACCTATAAACTGCCAAGACTGACACAGGAAGAAATTGACAACCTGAATAGGCCAATAACCAGGAACGAGATTGAAGCAGTGATCAAAAACCTCCCAAAAAACAAGAGTCCAGGGCCTGATGGATTCCCTGGGGGAATTCTACCAAACATTCAAAGAAGAAATAATACCTATTCTGTGAAGCTGTTTTAAAATATACAAACAGAAGGAAAGCTTCCAGACTTATTCTATGAGGCCAGCATTACCTTAATGCCCAAACCAGGCAAAGACCCCATCAAAAAGGAGAATCCCAGACCAATATCCCTGATGAATATGGATTCCAAAATCCTCAACAAAATCCTAGCTAATAGGATCCAACAATACATTAAAAGGATCATCCACCACGACCAAGTGGGATTTATCCCCGGGATGCAAGGGTGGTTCAACATTCGCAAAACAATCAATGTGATAGAACACATTAATAAGAGGAGAGAGAAGAACCATATGGTCCTCTCAATTGATGCAGAAAAAGCATTGACAAAATACAACATCCTTCCCTGATTAAAACTCTTCAGAGTATAGGGATAGAGGGAACATTCCTCAAGTTCATAAAATCCATCTATGAAAAACCCACAGAGAATATCATTCTCAATGGGGAAAAGCTGAGAACCTTTCCCTTAAGATCAGGAACACGTGAAGGATGCCCACTCTTGTCACTATTGTTCAGTATAGTACTAGAAGTCCTAGCAACAGCAATCAGACAACAAAAAGAAATAAAAGGTATTCAAATTGGCAAAGAAGAAGTCAAACTCTCTCTTTTCGCAGATGACATGATACTTTATGTGGGAAACCCAAGAGACTCCACCCCCAAATTACTAGAACTCATACAGCAATTCAGTAATGTGGCAGAATACAAAATCAATGCACAGAAATCAGTTGCTTTCTTATACACTAACAACGCAACTGTAGAAAGAGAAATTAGAGAAATGATTCCATTTACAATAGCACCAAAAACCATAAGATACCTCGGAATAAACCTAACCAAAGAGGTAAAGGATCTATACTCTAGGAACTACAGAACACTCATGAAAGAAATTGAAGAAGACACAAAAAGATGGAAAAACGTTCCATGCTCATGGATCAAAAGAATAAACATTGTTAAAATATCTATGCTACCCAGAGCAATCTGTACCTTCAATGCCATCCCGATCAAAATTCCAATGACATTTTTCAAAGTGCTGGAACAAACAATCCTAAAATTTGTATGGAATCAGAAAAGGCACCAAATCACCAAGGAAATGTTGAAAAAGAAAAACAAAGCTGGGGGACATCACGTTGCCCGATTTCAAGCTATATTACAAAGCAGTGATCACCAAGACAGCATGGTACTGACACAAAAACAGACATATAGATCAGTGGAACAGAATAGAGAGCCCAGATATGGACCCTCAACTCTATGGTCAAATAATCTTCGACAAAACAGGAAAAAATATGCAATGGAAAAAAGACAGTCTCTTCAATAAATGGTGCTGGGAAAATTGGACAGCCACATGCAGAAGAATGAACCTTGACCATTCTCTAACACCATACACAAAGATAAACTCAAAATGGATGAAAGACCTCAATGTGAGACAGGAATCCATAAAAATCCTAGAGGAGAACATAGGCAGTAACCTCTTTGACATCGCCCACAGCAACTTCTTTCAAGATACATCTCCAAAGGCTAGTGAAACAAAAGCAAAAGTGTTTTTCCACTAATGAACTTTTGGGACTTCATCAAGATAAAAAGTGTTTTTCCACTAATGAACTTTTGGGACTTCATCAAGATAAAAAGCTTCTGTACAGCAAAGGAAACAGTCAACAAAACAAAGAGGCAACCCACAGAATGGGAGAAGGTATTTGCAAATGACACTACAGATAAAGGACTGGTATCCAAGATCTATAAAGAACTTCTCAAACTCAACACCCAAAAAAACAAATAATCAAGTCAAAAAACGGGCAGAAGACATGAACAGACACTTCTCCAAAGAAGACATACAAATGGTAACAGACACATGAAAAAATGTTCAGCATCATTAGCCACCACGGAAATTCAAATCAAAACCACACTGAGATACCACCTTACACCAGTTAGAATGGCAAAAATTGACAAGGCAAGAAACAACAAATGTTGGAGAGGTTGTGGAGAAAGGAGAACCCTCTTACACTGTTGGTGGGAATGCAAGTTGGTACAGCCACTTTGGAAAACAGTGTGGAGGTGCCTCAGAAAATTAAAAATAGAGCTACCCTATGACCCAGTCATTGCCCTACTGATTATTTACCCCAAAGACACAGATGTAGTGAAAAGAAGGGCCATATGCACCCCAATGTTCATACCAGCAATGTCCGCAATAGCCAGACTATGGAAAGAGCCTAGATGCCCTTCAACAGATGAATGGATAAAGAAGATGTGGTCATATATACAATGGAATATTACTCAGCCATCAGAAAGGATGAATATCCAACTTTTACATCAACATGGATGGGACTGGAGGAGATTATGCTAAGTGAAATAAGTAAAGCAGAGAAAGTTAATTATCATATAGTTTCACTTATTTGTGGAACATAAGGAATAACATGGAGGACATTAGGAGAAGGAAGGGAAAAATGAAGGGGGAAAATCGGAGGGAGAGATGAACCATGAGAGACTATGGACTCTGAAAAACAAACTGAGGGTTCCAGAGGGGAAGGGGGTGGGAGGATGGGTTATCCTGGTGATGGGTATTAAAGAGGGCACATTCTGCATGGAGCACTGGGTGTTATACACAAACAATGAATCATGGAACACTACATCAAAAACTAGTGATGTAATGTATGGTGATTAACATAACAATAAAAAATTTTTTAAAAAGGGAGGGCACATACTGCATGGAGCACTGGGTGTTATACGAAAACGATGAATCGTGGATCACTACATCAAAAACTAATGATGTATTGTATGGTGACTAACATAATAAAATAAAATTAAAACAAGACAAAACAAAACAAAAATTCACATGAATGTCCATAGTAGCAGTGTTTGTCATAGCCAAAAAATGGAAACAGCCCAATGCCCATGAACTGATGAATAGGTAAATAAATATGATGTATCCATATAATACAGTGTTATTCAATCATAAAAATGAATGAAGTATTGGCACATGTTGCAATATTAATGTTTCCTGAAAACATTACAGTAAGTGAAAGAAATGAGTCACAAAAAAACACGTATTATATGAATGTCCACGAACAGGTAAATTCATAGAGACAAAGTAAATTAGGTGTTGCCAAGGGATGGGAGGTAGGGAAGAGGATGACTGCTTATGAATATGGTATCTCTTTTCAGTGTCATGAAAATGTTCTGAAATTAGATAGTGGTGATGGTTGCACAATTCTGAACTGTATATTTTAAGAGAGTGAATTTTATGGCATGTGAATAACATCTCAACAAAGCTATTATTTTAAAAAAAATAACACAAAATCTAAAATCGTGGAGGCCCTATATCTATCAAAGAACTTTCTACAAAGTAGTACAGAAAATTTATGTATACTCTCCACTCAGATTCCTTTAATGTTAACAACTTAGATAACATTAGCCCAATTATCAAGACCAGGAAATCAACATTGGTATAGTACTAGTAACTAAACTACAGAGCTTATTTAAATTTCACCTGTTTTTCCACTAATGTTCTTCTTCTGTTCCAGGATCCAATCCAGTCAGGGAAAAGTATGTCTGGAACCAGTGGATACCCAGGGGATGTTTTAAATTTAAAGAAATTTAAATATTTTTAAAAGATGTATTAATTTATTTGAGAAAGAGAGATGGGGGAAAGAGGGAGTGGAGGGGCAGAGGGAGAGAGAGAGAGAGAATCTCCAGCAGACTGCATTGAGCACGGAGCCTCATCTGGGGCTCGATCTCAAGGCCCTAAGATCATGACCTGAGCCAAAATTGACAGTAGGCAACTCAACCGACTGAGCCATCCAGGTGTCCCTAAATATTTTTTTTTTAACTCAGAGATTAAGAATTAAGGCATTCTTTGAGACAGTTGGAATGGGGGAGAGGGGAGGAGGGAGAGAGAATGGGAAGACAAGGAAAGCCCTGAAGACAGAGGAATAGAGTTTAAGTGTAATGAGTCAAACAAGACAAATACTGTATGATCTTTATCTGGCCCCATGCAGTAGGTCCCATTGGCTCATTCCATGTGGCCTCCCACCTCATGTCAACCACTCTGATGTATCTATATCTACCATCCTTAGGGCCTTAAAATTTTAGGTGTAGCTGGGGGCTCCTGTGTCTAGGAAGCAGTTCCCTTACATATAACAGTGCCAACATTGAAATCTTGGCACTTATCTTGGATTCTTTTAGAGAATGAGAAACAAGTCCCCTCCTCTTGCAGCATCTACAGAGAGAAATCTGCTTAATTTCCAAGGCTATCCTAAAGTCATTTTTATCTCACTGTCTTTGGTGATTTTAGGTTTTAGTCCTGCAAAAATGCCCAAGGCAAAACATATGCAAAGGATCTACCTTTTTACCGGGAGAAGGGAAATGAAGCAGAGGAAATACAAATCATAGTAATAAATATACAATTTTTCCTGTTCCTCAGACAAACAGGGAGTTCAAATAGAGGTAAAATATGATTGGAGAATTATCAAATGTTATAGAAATGTCTTTAACCTGGATTGGAGAGGTCAGGGGAATTTCATGGAAGAAGTAATGTCTCAGCTGAAACCTGAAAGACGAATAGGAGTTAACCAGGGAAGGAGAGGGGGCTGGGAAGCTAGTGTGTAGTCTCTGGGGAAAAAAAAAAAAAGCATGCTTGAAACATGAGAGTGAATTCCGTAAGACTACAGATCACAAAATGAGATAAAACATTGAGTGATGAACTGAAGAGTTGTATAGGTTAGATTGTTGTAGAAGCTGTAAGCCATGGTAAAAAGTCTGGTTTTTACTCTGTGAGCAATAGAAAGTCATTACAATGTTTCCAATCTGGGAAAGACAAAATAAGAATTTCATTTTGAAAGATCATTTTAGTTTTAAAGTAGACAGTTGGGGATAGAGGGTATCCCTGGTGGCTAGTGAACAATACTACAAGTGGAAGGACCCATTATAAAACTCTTAACAGTAATCCTCAGGAGAAATGATAATAGTGTGACTTTGAGAAGTGGCAGAGAAAATGGAGAAAAGTGGACATATTTCAACGATATGAGGTTGTACAATCTACTAAATGTGGCAATATTATATTTCATGAAATCTAAAACTCCATTGAGTTAAAATATAGCATTTTATATAGCACTAGGAAGGAAAACCTTGCTAGCTAATAACATATGATCTAACACCATTGATGGTTAGAAGCACCACAATTTCAGAGATATAAAATGTGTGGGGAAATGTACATTGTGGAATCAGTGAAAGACAGTAGATTGGAGGTAGGAAGAAAGGAAGGAGTCAAACCTGGGAGGAGGCAACTGCATAGGAAATGAATGGGCAACTGAGATAGAAATGTGAAGATTGGGTAGGAGAGGCATGAGAAATAATGAACTCAATTTTGAATATGTTATATTTGAAGTGTCTGTGTGAAATCCAAGGGGAAATGTCTAGCACTCAATTTGTTTTGTGTGTTTAGAGTTTAAGTAGAGGTCTGAATCAGATCTAAAAAGATCTACAAAAGAATGAAAGTGGACCACTTCCTTACATTGTATACAAAAATAAACTCAAAATGAGTTAAATAACTAAATGTGTGACCTGAAACCAGAGAAGTCCTAAAAGACAGCACTACCAATAATTTCTTTGACATCAGCTATAGCAACATTTTTCTAGATGTCTCCTAAGGCAAGGGAAACAAAAGCAAAAATAAAGTCTTGGGACTATATCAAAATAAAAAGCTTTTGACTCGCGGGGCGCGGCGCGGGGCTGCGGAGCCCGGCCGCACGCCCGCTCCCGCTCCCGCTCCCGCTCGCCGCCGTCGCCGCCGTCGCCGCCGCGGGCCCTCCCGCTTTGGTTCGGAGCCCTGGCCCCCAGCCTGCGCTGGACTCCGATTATGAAAGGGAAAGTGGCCCTTTCACCTCCCGGCTCCGAGGCTGGGAGCTTTTGTTTAGGAAAGGATGCAAATGGCCTTATCCGTCCCCCCACCTCCCGGGCCGAAAGAAATGAGAGCGAAGCCTGAGAGGCTCTCAAGTCCTTTTGGGTCTTGCGCTTCGTTCCCTGCTTCCTCCCCATCCCGAAGTTGCGAGCTTTCAGCCGGGAAGTCGTGCGGCCGCCATTGTCGCGGCTGCTCCGGGGTAGGGGAGGCGGCTGCCGCTGCTTATGACTGGCGTGCCCCTGATCAGGGTTATTCTGATCTGAAGAATTTGGTGTTTAAAGCATTAAGATAATAGCCTGAGTTGTTCATGGAGTTTTTCATCAGTATGTGTGAGACCATTAAATATAATGACGATGATCATAAAACTCTGTTTCTGAAAACACTAAACGAACAACGCCTGGAAGGAGAATTCTGTGATATTGCCATTGTGGTTGAAGATGTGAAATTCAGAGCACACAGGTGTGTTCTTGCCGCCTGTCGCACCTACTTTAAAAAGCTTTTCAAGAAGCTTGAGGTTGATAGCTCTTCAGTAATAGAAATAGATTTTCTTCGTTCTGATATATTTGAAGAGGTCCTGAACTACACGTACACAGCAAAGATTTCTGTGAAAAAAGAGGATGTTAACTTAATGATGTCATCAGGTCAGATTCTCGGTATCCGGTTTTTAGATAAACTCTGTTCTCAGAAGCGTGGTGTATCTAGTCCCGACGAAAACAACGGCCAATCGAAAAGTAAGTATTGCCTCAAAATAAATCGCCCCATTGGAGATGCTGCTGACACTCAGGATGATGACGTGGAAGAAACTGGAGACCAGGATGACAGTCCCTCTGATGACACGGTAGAAGGCACCCCCCCGAGTCAGGAGGACGGCAAGTCGCCTACGACGACGCTCAGGGTTCAGGAAGCAATCCTGAAAGAGCTGGGGAGTGAGGAAGTTCGGACGGAAGCTTAATTGCTACGGCCAGGGAGTAGAATCCATGGAGACCCCAGAATCGAAAGATTTGGGGTGCCAGACCCCTCAAGCCTTAACATTTAATGATGGAATGAGTGAAGTGAAGGACGAACAGACGCCAGGCTGGACGACAGCGGCCAGCGACGTGAAGTTCGAGTACTTGCTCTGTGGCCACCATGGGGAGCAGATCGCCGGCCAGGCGTGCGGGAAGACCTTCTCCGACGAAGGCAGGTTGAGGAAGCATGAAAAACGCCACACGGCCGACAGGCCGTTTGTTTGTGAAATGTGTACAAAAGGTTTTACCACCCAGGCCCACCTGAAAGAACACCTCAAAATCCACACGGGCTGTAAGCCGTACAGTTGTGAGGTGTGTGGAAAATCCTTCCTCCGCGCCCCGGACTTGAAGAAGCACGAGAGAGTGCACAGCAATGAGAGACCATTTGCCTGCCGCATGTGTGACAAAGCCTTCAAACACAAGTCCCACCTCAAAGACCACGAACGAAGACACAGAGGGGAAAAGCCTTTTGTCTGCGGCTCCTGCACCAAGGCGTTTGCCAAGGCGTCTGATCTGAAAAGGCACGAGAACAATATGCACAGTGAGAGGAAGCGGGTCACCCCCAGTGCCATCCAGAGCGAGACAGAACAGTTGCAGGCGGCAGCGATGGCCGCCGAAGCGGAGCAGCAGTTGGAGACGATCGCCAGTACCTAGAGGTGACAGGACAGGACCGCTTTGCCTGAGCCCCGGAGGCGGGACTGCACGGGTCCCAACACACGAGCGCCAGTCCCTGCATTTCTGTGGAAACTTACGGAGCATTGTCCTCACTGGACTTAAGGCAGTGCTTGGTTAGGTCTTTTGCAAACTTTGCAAGGAAATAGTGTTCCTTGCTTCTGACCGAACAGTCTCACTGTCCCGTCTGGTGTCTGGTAGTGATGTTGCCAGTAAGCCCTCCCCCCCCCGCCCCCCTCTTTTTTTATGATTTTAATTTGAGAACTCCTGTGTCCAGTTCAGAAGTGAGAGACTTCTATTCCAGTTTTTGTAATTCCTCTCTACACTTGCTGACTGGTGTCACAAGTGTACTGCACAGAGCGATAATTGAGTAAATTGATTTCCTAATCATCACGATTCTATGGGACTTAGGGTCAAAACAGCATTTTTAATAACTCGATCAAAGTACTTCATGCAGATGCAGAAAATACTGGTGGGTGGCTGACCAAGAACCCTGCGCAGATAGGAAAACAAGTTCCAGAATTGCAGAGCGGTATTGGATTTATATTTGGTTTGTTAATTTTATATCACTGTTTTTCACTGTTGTTGTGCACAAATGATGGTTGCTTTGCTAAAGTGTTTCTTCATTTTGATTGCCCACACCTACCTCAAAAGATGGAGTCACAAGTCCTGAACAGAGGCTGAGCAAACCCACAGGGATGATGGTGGTCTGGGGGCTGAGTTCTTTTTGTTCCTCTTTTTTGGGGTATTGCCACTCTGCAACAGATGCGGTTTCTGGGGTAGACCAGTTGTTAGAGGGATAGCAAAGGGGGAATAGGATCCTGGCTCTCAGGGACGAGGTTTTCACGTTTGCAACAGTTCCAAGATTTTCTAGATCAAAATAATTCTTAATTGATTTTGAAATTGGATTTTTATTTAGGATCAAAATTAGGACAAGAACAGGTATGCTTCTTCAGATACATTTGTGTCACTTAAGAGAATGTCATCAAGCTTTTGGGCTCTCTGCAGCACGTGATTTATCCACAAAGGAGATGTAATATTGTTGCTTAAATTAATAAATTGAAAATCTTTTTAAGTGTGTAAATAGTGTAGAAGTGTTGGTCTTATGTATTTCAAGTAAAAGTAGACAGCTGCACCTTTTTTTTGCACATTGGATTAAAATAACTTCCATGAGCAAAAAACATCGGTCTGGTTTTTAACCAATATTAAAGATTGTAAGACCAAAAATAAATAAATAAATAAATAAATAAATAAATAAATAAATAAAATAAATAAAAAGCTTTTGCACAACAAAGGGAACCATCAACAAAACAAGAAAGGAACCTACTGAGTGAATGGGAGAAGACATTTCCAAATGATTTATCTGATAAGGGATTAATATCTAAAATATATAAAGAACTTATACAACTCAACACCAAAATTAATAATAATAATAATTAATAATAAAAACAACAATCTGATTTAAAAATGGACTTGAATAGACATTTTTCCAAAGAAGACATACAGATGGGCAGCATATACATGAAAAGACACTCAACATCACTCATTATCAGGGAAATACAAATCAAAACTACACTGAGATTATTGCCTTACACCTATTAGAATGGCTAGAATAAAAAACAAAAGAAATGACAGTGTTGGTGAGGATATAGAGAAAAAGAAACCCTCGCACACTGTTAGTGGAAATGCAAATTGGTGCAGCCACTGTAGAAAATACTATGGAGGTTCCTCCAAAAATTAAAAATAGAAATACCATATGATCTAATAATTCCACTCCTGGGTATTTACCCAAAGAAAACAAAAACATTAATTCAAAAAGATATATGCACCCTTATGCTTATTGCAGCATTATCTACAATAGCCAAGATATGGAAGCAGCCCAAGTGTCCATCAGTAGATGAATGGATAAAGAAGATGTAACACATGTATACAATGGAATATCATTCAGCCATAAAGAAGAATGAGATCTTGCCATTTGTGACAACATGGATGGACCTAAAGCGTATTCTACTAAGTGAAATAAGTCAGACTGAGAAAAACAAATATCATACGGTTTCACTTATATGTAGAATCCAAAAAAAACAAAACAAATGAATTTTTTTAAAAATTAAAAAAAAAATTTAAAAATAAAATAAACACAAGTGAATATACAAGTGAAAAGGATAATCAGATCTATAAATACAGAGAACAAACTGATGGTTTCCAGAAGGGAGGGGCATATGGAGATGGGCAACATGGGTGAAGGAGAGTAAGAGGTATAGGCTTCCAGTTATGGGATGAGTAAGTCACATTAATAAAAGCACAACATAAGACATATAGTCAATGATATTGTAATAGTGTTGTATGGTGACAGATGATAGGTACATTTGTGGTGAGCATGGCATAACATATAGAGGTGTTGAATCACTATGCTATATGCCTAAACTAATATAATATTGTATGTCACCTATACTCAAATAAAAATATATAAGTAAAACCTAGACATTGGGAAAATTTCAAAATATGCATGAAAATAAAACTGATATAAGAAATTTGAGAATGGTCAACAATGTCAGATAGTACTAAACAATTAAATAAGATGGAAACGGGTGCTTGAGTGGCTCAGTCAGCTAAGCATCAGACTCTCGGTTTTGGCTTAGGTCATGATCTCATGTCATGAGATCAAGCCTCGCAATGAGTTCTATGCACTGAGCCGGAGTCTGCTTAAGATTCTTTCTCCCTCTTCCTCTGCCCCTCTCCCTGCTCGTGGGCTCTATAAATAAATAAATAAATAAATAAATAAATAAATAAATAAAATCTTTTAAAATAAATAAATAAGATGGAAACTTATTTGTTTCTACTAGGTGTTTTTTTCAAACGGGCAGACCCTGATTGTAGAACCTGGGGACGAGTTAGGTCCTCAGTAAGGAAGACAAGATAGTTGAACCTACAAGAAAATAAGGAATCGACAGAAGAATAAATTTACTGGAGATACCAATGTTGAAAGAAGATGAAACGATGAATAAAGAGAGGAAGACATTAGAAACAAATTTTACATAGTTCACATATTAACCAAGATGGAGCCTAATGAACATGTCCAAAATCCAGGGCACTGATTTTTTTTTCTTCAGTAAGAATTCTGTTGCATTTAATTTTCATTTAATCTTCAATTTTGTAATTTGCTAAAGAAGATTTTATAGTCATAAGGGAGTGGAAAACCTTATCAATGAAATCTTATTTGCAAGTATGTTATGAACTGAATTATTTTCCCCCAAAATTCAGAAGTTGGAGCCCTCACCCCCAATATGACTGTATTTGGAGATGGCACCTTTGATGAAGTAATGAAGGTTAAATGAAGTCATAGGGGTTAGCCCTAATACAATAGGGCTATGTCCCTCTAAGAAGAGGAAGAGGAACCAGGGATGCATGTGCACAGAGGACATAGCAAGAAGATGGCTATCTGCAAGCCAAGAAGAAAAGCCTCAGGAGAAAGCAACCCTGCTAACACCTTGATCTTAGACTTCCAGTCTCCAGAACTGTATGAAAATAAATCTCTGTTGTTTAAGCCACCCAGCAGGAGAGATGGTGGGAAGGAGGGAGTGTGGGAGGGAGGGAAGGAAGGAGGAAAATTAATGCTGCTAAATTTCCATTCATAGATCACAATAATGGTCAAACTTCACTAGCTCTTTCCCCTTAAGTTAGAATTTAATATTTAATTAAAACTTGATTTTCGTATGTTCTGTTATGAGTTTCATTTAAATAGCTTCTATTAATATATTAAAATCTAGTGCTTAAGCCAAGGAAATTCTAACTAGAATTATTCTAATTAGAATACCCCAAAATATTCAGCTTATTACCTGGAATACTTAGCTTAGATATTGCTGGACATAACTTTCGGCAGAAAACTAGAATTGCTTTCCAAAATATCAAAAAGTAGCAATATATTTTTATAATTTCATCGATATGAACTTTCCTTACCTCGTCAATACTAAAACTATCATGGAACTCACTGGACAACTAACTAGGCATGAATTTTAAGATTTGATTTCTATTGACTCAGCACTTCTATTTGGTGTAACCTATGAACTCAAAACCAGTTTCTGTCCTCCTTTCCAAGATTCAAGTCAATAAATGCCTACAAGTGTGCAGAACAAGTTGAAAAAGTCTACTTGGAACATTAAGAATTTGATACTACATTTAGAGGCATTTGTTTTGTATGTGACACACTTATAATGATTATGCTATAAGCGCATCAGTTTTAAATGCATCTATCGCTGACCAGTTCAGTTGCACAGAATTCTCCGTGAAAGGGTACGTCACATACAGCATAAATATGAGGCATTTACACTTGGATATCATTCAGATCTGAAATGTATGCTATCCTCATTCTAAATTTCCGTATTATGCAGTTATGTAATGGAATTCTATTTCTGACTGTTATAAGTATTGAAGCTAGTCCTTGTCTTAAGAATGGGAAGCATTTTGGAAAGAAATCTGCGAATATAAAATAGTACTTTGCTTGAGTAAAATTAATATTTTTGTGAAACTTTTCAACAGTGCAGTTTAAGGGAGGAAAGACTTTACATTTTTTCGGTAGGTATCTTGGTACCCATGTATTTGGGTGAGCAGGGGGAGGAGCAGAGGGAGAGGGACAAGCAGACTCCCAGCTGAGCGCAGATGTGGGGCTCGATCTCATGACCCTGAGATCATGACCTGAGCCAAAATCAAGAGTTGGGTGCTTAACCAACTGAGCCACCCAGGTGCCCCTGTTTTAATTAACTTTTATTTTAGAACAGTTTTAGATCCACAGAAAAATTGCAAAGATAATGTAGAGAGTTCATATAAACTGCACACCCAGACTCCTTCATTAAAACACCAACAGTAGTATAATACATTCGTCACACTCAGTAAACCACTATTAATACATTATAAGTAGCTAATAAGCCCATACTTTATTCAGATTGCATTAGTGTTTTCCTAATCCTTTCTCTGTTCCAGGGTCTCATTCAGGACATCACATCCTAGTTAGTCATCATCTCTTCTTAGGCCCCTCTGGTCTGTGATGGTTTGTCAGAATTTTCGTTTTTTTATGACCTTGAGAGCTTTGAGTGGTATTAAAATGGTGTTTTATAGAGTATCCCTCAATTGGGATTTATCTGATGTTTTTTTCTTATAATTAAACTGGGCTTCTGAGTTTGGGGAGGAAGCATACAGGGCCGAGTCCCATTCTCATCACATTATGTCAAGTGTTCATACTATCCACTGACGTATCACTATTGAAGCAGACCTTGTTCTCCAACTAGGCTGGAGGATCAAATTCATTGCTGTTATAAAAGAACGAGAATTAGGACTACCTCTGATTTAAACAATGTCTTAAAACATTTGTGTGAGGCACTTAAGGAATGAGGAGTTATGCTTTTCCTCCTTGAGAGTGGAGTATCTGCATAAATTATTTGTAATTCTTCTATGTGTGATATTTGTCTATTCTCCCTCATTTATTTATTCATATAATCATTCACTCCTATTTATTTATTCATCTAATTATTAATTTGTATCAGCATGGATCATGAATAGTTTATAAAAGGGGTTATCAGCCAATACTACCAATATTACTTTATTGATTTATTATTTCAGTTTTGGCCATTAGGTCCCTTTGAGCTACCCTACTGTGTGTGTTCATTTCCCTACATTCTGGCAATACAAGATACTCCAGACTCATCTTGTATATTTCTTGTTATGGTCCTATAAGCAGCAGTTTCTCTGAGGAGCCCTGGTTCTTTTATTGCAGAATGGTAATAGAGGCCAAGATCATCATGTTAGGTATGCTCATTGTTACTGGAGTCTCATTGCTTCTAGGCTCTCTCAACTGACAGAGCAAGGAAATATATGTGTATACAATAAACTCATGCATATATAAATATCTATTAAAATTTATTTACCTAACCATGTATATAGATACAGATGCTAGATTAAGTAACAAAATTTTTAATTAATGAAGCATAACTTATTACATCAAATAATATGAAATTGCTATTTTGTATTTCAAAAATTATCAAATATCAGCAAGTTTATATGGCTCAATCTAATACATACAGAAAATAATATAAAATAAAAATGTACAGTTTATCAAATATCCATATAACTCCTCTCAGTAAAAAGGAAAAAAGAGGGCGCCTGGGTGGCTCAGTCGTTAAGCGTCTGCCTTCGGCTCAGGTCATGATCCCAGGGTCTTGGGATCGAGTCCCACATCGGGCTCCCTGCTCGGCAGGAAGCCTGCTTCTCCCTCTCCCACTCCCCCTGCTTGTGTTCCTGCTCTCGCTGTCTCTCACTCTGTCAAATAAGTAAATAAAATCTTTAAAAAAAAAAAAAAAAAAGGAAAAAAGAGCTTTGCCAACATATACATCCCTTCTATAGACTCCTTCTCCCTGGAGGTATCTACTCTCCTAATGTTTGTAATGATTATTTTTTATTCACTTTATCCATAGAGTAAGCTCTAACTCCTAAGTATGCATTTCATATATATATATATATATTAATATATATATATATACAGTTTTTCCTGTTCTTACTTTTATGTAAATGAAATCATAATACATATAACTTTTTGTGCCTTGTGAGATACATCATGGGTTACATGTAGCTTTAGTTCATTCATTTTCGTTGTGTATAACAATTTATGGTATAAATGTATAATAATTTATTTATCCATTTTCCTGTTGATTGATATTTGGTAATATTGTTTTGAATAGAGAATAAAAAAGCAGCATAATTGCATTTTGACTGATCATCAGGTTTCTTGTTATCATGAGACTGAATTCATGGCCACTTTAAAAGAACCAAAATTAGGACTACCTCTGATTTAAACAATGTCTTTTTTTTTTTTTAAAGATTTTATTTATTTATTTGAGACAGAGAGAGCACGTGAGAGGGGGGAGGGTCAGAGGGAGAAGCAGGCTCCCTGCCGAGCAGGGAGCCCGATGCGGGACTCGATCCAGGGACTCCAGGATCATGACCTGAGCCGAAGGCAGTCGCTTAACCAACTGAGCCACCCAGGCGCCCATGATTTAAACAATGTCTTAAAACCCATAATCACCCAGAAGCCTTCTGATTATAATTTGGCCTCTCCAGTAATTCTGTCTACGGAGAGAAAATTGTATGATCCATTACAAGTATTCTAGTTTCTGTGACAATTGGACTTCTCATTGTGAATGAAATAAATTGGCAGTATGTTTTTATACATCTGTCTCAGGAGTTTGGTTAATGAGTCCATCTCAAAGAGATGGATATCCTTTTGGTATGTTGATAAAATCAGGTCTTAAATTGCAATGAGACCTCTTGAGAGGCAAGCAGGCAGCCTTCCACACCCTTCAACTGTGAATGTGAGCAAACAAGAGCCTAATATCCTCCTTGAACTTGTCCAATAGCTAACTCCTATGCTCCCAGCTGTGGGAAAAGTAAGTAAGACAATTCAATAACATTCCTACTGGAAATTTATTACTGTTTCTTATTTATAAGTATTTTTATAATATTCTGTCTTTCAAGTAATCTCTACTTTCTATAATTTACTCATTTTCTTTTACATGTCCTAATTATATGCTATTGTCTGTGACCGAGCTTTTTTAAGAGCACAAAATTCAACGTACAGCATTTCAGGAAAACTGCATTAAAGATTTTAAAGAAAAAAAATAGATAACTGTATTCCTAAAAGTGCTGTGTGTGTTCAAAATACCTTCAGGGGGTTGCATTTAATGCAGAGAAAAGTAGGTCAACCTTTCTAAGATCAATTTATAATCAAATAGCTACTCTGTACTCTTATAATATGTATTTTATAGCTCTTTCATTAATGTCATTCCATATTTCTCTACCAAACAAAATTACATGACTTTTATGTTAACCACTGCTAACATTTTTCATTTCTTGTATGGATTTGTGTTGTTAAAACAAAAGCAAAAACAATTTACCTTTAAAATAAATTGTACAGGAGGCTTTAATTTTAATTCTGCCTAAATGTACTTTGATTATTTTTATAAAAAATTCTGGGAAATAGAAAAGTAGAAATCTATTTCTTTAGTCCCCTTTTCTCACATTAGGCTCTTCAAAAGAATGGATCTTACAGATGTAAAAAAATCTATATGAACCCAATCAGATAAGTTTAATATACTTCAAATTTTTAGTCTGTTTCTGGGGCAATTGTGTAGTCTTGTTAGAAGGCATCCAAATTGGAAGGAAGGCTGAGAAATGCGGTAACTTGGCTCCAACATAGCTGTCATTCACCATATATCGTCATCTTCTGGCAAGATTGGGTACTGCAGTGGTGTACAGGCCCACAGTTTCGTGTAGCTTGAAGGGGGGGAAAAAGCAAGGATTAAGTTTGAGAATATCAAATTTCTTAAATGAATTCCATAATTAGAATAATTTATGCTAAATATTAAATATTATCTTTCAATAATTATATTCAATGGTCATTTAAAAGCAAAAAAAGGTAATTGTACTTTACATGAAAACTCTACTATGCCTATTTTTCAGTCCCAGAAGGTGATGCCTCGTAGTTTCCAGTTAATAGTAGGCATTCAAAAAGTAGGTGTTAAGTGATTGAATGAATGAATGAATGAATGAATGGTAGCCACTATATCCAAGAAGTCATTTATCGACATATTTCTTATGGCCCAAATTATTTCTGTAAAATGCAATTTGAAAGAAAAGCACTAACTAATTGAGAGCACCCTTCATTTCTGCTATACTGCTCCATAGACTAATTTTGGAGCATATGCATATAAAATGAGTATTACCAAAAATGCAATGGGATTTCATTAAAATTTTAACACTATGAAAGACTTTGAAATGATTAAAAGATTTCCATGAAATAAAAATGATGCAAATTTGTGAGATTATGTGAGTGATCGAAGTGTCAAATTGAATTATTTCCATGCCCAAAGACCTTTAGATAAACTCAGAATAATATTAATGACTCACTTACATGTTTATAACTTTGAGCCTATTATAGACTAGGACATAAAGAGAGAATAAGCTATCTGACATATATGAGCTGAGATTTTTTTTTTATTTGCAATGCTAGTGTTTCCAATAAAAACAAGGTCAATAATTCTTCTCCAAGTGCCACATCTTGGTGACCCAGCTTCTAATATAGGGCCTAGCATAGAGTAGACACTCCAGTATTTATTGAGTTATTTGAATTGAATTTAGGTACTGTATGTAAATGTCCAATGCAAGTAATATGTGGACTATTTACCTATCCTTTCCATCAATAAAATATACAAGTTTACTGAAAACAGAAAATATGTATTAATTTGTTTTCTATATCCAACAGACTCCTTAATGCTGGTAAACAGTAAACAATAAATGCTTATAATTCACAGCCAGTGAAGGGAGATTGTAAAACACTTTAGGAAGTAAATACAGATTGTCATTAAGATGGAGCTAAGTGGAATGATGAGCTTACTTTTGGATACAGAATACTGTTATTTTTTCTAGAAATTTAGCATTTCTCATGTTAGCATGATACAATGGAGACTAAAACTTAGTTTGATTAAGGTCATGCAACCAGGAAGATTTGAGACTCAGGTCCAAGTGTGCCTGATGTCCCTCCCCTCGCATTCCACCCCCACACCATTCTCCCATCTTCTGTATCCCACTGCACCACAATTCCCCGTCACACAGCTACCCAACTGTTTGACAATGCACTAAATTCCACAAGTTCTAGTTCTTGGCCAAATGCCTCTTTTTATCTTTCTAGTTCCTTCCCTTAGAAAGCAAGTACATGCTAGAAATAGGTAACAAATGTTAGGGTAGGTGTTGTATAGGCAAGTCTTACAGCAATAAGTCACAACAAACTTTCCTCTTACTCTAGACATGAAGAACCAATCTCCTTTTCTGCCAAACATTTGTGCGCTGCTAGAGAAAGAGGTCATGCGTTTCAAAGGCATCATTCATTCACCTTCTCACTTCAGCATGGCTATAGCAACACATCATAACGTACAATGTTACAACATAATATTTAAAACTGCCTAGAAGAGTTAATTGATTTACTGGCCAATTCAAACAATCACTGCTATGCACTGAATTGTGCCGCCCCCCCCCTCCTTAATTTATATGTCGAATCCTTAACACCTAGTACCTCAGAATGTGACTGTTTTTGAAGACAGGGCCCTTAAAGAGGTAATTAAGGCTTAAAGAGTCATAAGGATGGGCCCTAGTCTTTATAAGAAGAGACATCAGAGATGTGCTCATTCAAGGGGAAGGTTGTGTGAGAACACAGAGAGAAACCAAATCTGCCAACAGCTTGATCTTGGAGTTCCAGCCTTCAGGACTGTGAGAAAATAAATTTGTATTGTTTCAGCCTCCTGGTCTGTGGTATTTTGTTATTGCAGCCCTAGCAAACTAATACAACCAGGGAGGTTCTAATTTCACCCAAATCTGTGGCCTTTTGTTACACAGATGATAAAAATATATATGTATGTGTGTAAGAGTGGGGGGATGTTGGTTGGTTTTATTTCTATTGAATCTCTAGAAAGATACTGATAATGATCAGTATTCATTTCCATGATTTGCATGTCCTTTATTTATTACATACCTGAGAATAACTTATATTAATTTCACCATTGCTTGCTGTAAATGAAACCCTTAAAGAAGCAGACCTGTTTTTACAAAACTGTCATCAACTTATGATAGACATAAAATGTGCCTGCTAGTTGTTTGTCAGTCCATTTCTTGGCAACTCAATGGCTTTTGGAGTGTCAAATGATTAGGTAGAAGAAAAACAAGGCTTTGTTAAAATACAATGAAAGCTGAACCTATATTATGGGAAATGGGAAATACGCATTTATAATTTTGCAGTTATTTCGAAGATCCAGATCAAATTCTGCGAAATGAGGCCATACTACCAAAATTAATTTCTTCCTTTCCAGCACAGGTTTTGGAATGCTATGATTTAAGTTATATGTTTTGTCAGTAATTTTCCCTACTTCTCCTTTCATGTCAGTGTGCCTGTAGTGAGCTCCAAACCTCCAGACAGAGGTGAGGATTGTCTTCTTCCAGCTCCAGATCAGCTCCCGACCCGTACGTGAGTAATCCTGCACATCCTGAAGACACTCAGTAAATGTTGGAGAAAATATCATGATGCTAGTGTTTTGGAATTGAGCTTCAGTTACCTAGACAAGTCCTCTGAATGTAGATAAAGGGGGAGCAGCAGGTAATCAGGAATCAAGTTTTCTAGGAAAAGTGGAGTCTTGGAGATATAATGACCTAAGCTGAAGTAAAGGAATATCCCCCTAATTCCAATGCTTATACAAAGCTTAAAACTATGAAAGTTTACACCAGATTGGTTTTTGTATCCTGGCAGAAATTTGTTCATTCTTGTATTACTAATGGTGTGAAGTGCTGAGTTATACCTATTGTCCCTGGTGGGGAGAAGAATATGATGGATATGACTCAAAAGAGGTGTCATAGCATTAACCAGCAGGGGCAGGGAATTGTTTTTAGCTTGAATCCCAAAGAAAAACCTATCTTCTCATTCAAAAGGAGCTAAATAAAATCTCCTCTTTTGAGATAAAAAAAAGATAAAATAAACAATGAGCTATCAGAGTGTAGCTGACACAGGATAGAAACAGGATTGAGTACTCAGCTTAGAAAAAATGCTGGAGAACCAAACAAAAACAAAGCCCTGTCTAAGGACAAGCAGAGCAGGCAACAAGCATTTTGCTGAGCAAGACTGGAGGGGAACTAGCCAATTAGATCCCCGAACACACTTTGCTAGGAATCTACCAGTGGTGGTTATATCCCTAGGATAAACCACAGTACACACACACACACAAAAGTAAGATAGAAAATAGCATTTAGATAGTGTTACTCTGGCAAAATGTTGTGCAGACTTGAGGCACATCTCCTGTTGTGACATTATTTTTATCTATTTATCTTTTTAAGTTGGGTATTCTCAGATGAAGGATAGCCTGCACTGACTTCTCTGACTTGTCTGAGAACACTTCCGCACACCCGTTAATAGCTGGCTTTTAATAATATCCCATGGAGAGTTCTATGCCACGGTTGCCTTTATACTAAACCACCCTACTAAGAAATAGTTACGAGTTCAGAAATGCCCTTGGTCAAGTTCTACATTGGCATTTCATCATAGGCAGGCTTTTTCTGCCTCCCCCGGGACAGAATCAGATGTCACACTTCTGAAGCAGACTTCAGTGCTGTGTTTTGTCCTTTTGAAGCAGTCCTCTCTCTGAGATCTCTCTGATTTATGTCTCTGTAGCCAAAGTCCATTTCCCTTCTGATCCACTACCATTGGTGAGAGCGGTCGCAGCTCTTTCTTCAAGCTGCCCTTTATTATAGCAGACATCTACGGTGAGTTCATTCGGCTTGGCTGGTGTCAAATCAGCCATCCATTCATTCAACGAGTATTTGAGAGCTTACTATCTGCTGAATACCACACTGAGACAGGCACGATGATTACACAAGACGCTACTTCATACAATGGATTCAGAATTTAAAATTTAAAACTCAGAATTCAGAGACCCATCAACACGCGGAAGGCAAAGTGGTTCCTTCTGCCCGAGGGAGCCAGGTAGTGCTTTATGGAGTGCTTAGTCCTTAGTCTGGGTCTTAAAGGATGAAAGGAGACATTTTGAAAGCTAATTCTGGCATTTAAATGAATGAGGAGGATAAAGAAAAGTGAGAGGGAAAATGGTGGGAAGGAGACAAGGAGGCTCACAGTGTAGCAATTTGAATCCGACTGAGCTGTGAGGAACAGGCATCACCAGACAGGAGCTGAAACAACTATGTAGGAGCAAGGGGTCCAGATCGCTCAATGTTCAGATTCAATCTGTCAAAGGCCTCAGGGACTTACTCTCTTTCTGTGTGGCTGCTTTGCTCTATGTGGACGCCATTACCAAAACCACATCGAGGTTCAACCAAGATGGATGTTTCAAACCCAACAATATGTTCTCATTCCAGCCAGAACAAGGGGCAAGTTCCATATATGCCTCTCCCTCTCTTGAACTCCCCTTTGGCGATCACTTCTCTCATTCTTCCACAGACAGCTGCTCACATTCTGATGATCAAAGTCAAGATCTTTTGCTGCATCCCCTCATCTCCAGTGCATCCCACTCCCTGGCCTCCACCGGCCCACTTCCCCAGGTGCTTCCTCTAAGGCGTCACTGGCTCTTCCACTTCTCCAGTCTTTACAATTACCCTTCATCCCCTCAAGTCCCCAGTAACCGCCTCGTTCAGCTCAAAACTCACTGTCAAACATAATCATCCCTTGCATGCAGCTCCAACTTGCTTCCTCTCTGTCAATGCCATGCTTGCTTAGCAAAGCCGCCACCCTGGGTAAATTCATCTTTCTGCCTTCTCCTTGTCTGCCCCTACACAGCTAAATATAGTTGGAGAAAAACAACTACCATATGTTGACTATAGTTGGGTTGGGTTTGGTTCATGTAAAAACTCAACTCAATTCTTCTCACCTTCAATAAATAGCAAACTGTTTGCAAAGCACGTACACTGTAGTGCCCTCACCCATTTGTTCTCCCAAGGTCTCAGGCCCTATTTTATACCTCGTCTTGTGTCCTCAGATCTCCACCCCTTCCTCTGCGTCTTCTCTCTCAGCTGCCGACCTGACTTCCACCACATTCTCCCACCTATCTGTACCCATCCACTCTGCATTCCTGACTCTTCCATCTCCTGTCCAAGGCTGCTTCTTCCCTTATTGACTAGACCCCAACCACTGTCTTTGTGGTGAGCAACTCTGCCTTCTCTGCCCTGTGTGATCAGTGTTTGCTTCTACACTGGTTCATTCCCAAAGTATTTTCTTGATTCCAATTTCCCCAAGAGTTACGGAACCAGTCTCTCTACTTCTCTATAGAAACCTTGCCTCCCTACTGCTCCTTGGATATAGTAGACATGATTGTATAATGACATTGGCTTTTGTTTTGTCTGGAATTCTCTTCCTCTAGGTATACATTAAATTTACTAATTAATTGGGATTATGTTTTATTAGCTATCTCGCCCAAGTAAAATATAGATTTGAAAAGGACAGAGATTTTTTTAAAATCCCATGTTCTGGAATAGTGCTTAGAACACGTCTGAAACTCAGAGCTACCATATGATCCAGCAATTGCACTCCTGGGTATTTACCCCAAAGATACAAAAGTAGGGACCCCGATGTTTATAGCAGCAATGTCCACAATAGCCAAACTGTGGAAAGAGCCAAGATGTCCATCAACAGATGAATGGATAAAGAAGATGTGGTATATATATACAATGGAATATTATGCAGCCATCAAAAGGAATGAGATCTTGCCATTTGCAACAACATGGATGGAACTGGAGGGTATTATGCTGAGCGAAATAAGTCAAACAGAGAAAGACATGTATCATATGACCTCACTGATATGAGGAATTCTTAATCTCAGGAAACAAACTGAGGGTTGCTGGAGTGGGGGGTGGGGTGGGAGGGATGGGGTGACTGGGTGATGGACACTGGGGAGGGTATGTGTTCTGGTAAGCACTGTGAATTGTGCAAGACTGTTGAATCTCAGATCTGTACCTCTGAAACAAATAATGCAATATATGTTAAGAAAGAAAAAAAGAAGAAGAATGTAGCAGGAGGGGAAGAATGAAGGGGGGAAAATCGGAGGGGGAGAAGAACCATGAGAGATGATGGACTCTGAAAAACAAACTGAGGGTTCTAGAGGGGAGGGGGGTGGGAGGATGGGTTAGCCTGGTGATGGGTATTGAGGAGGGCACGTTCTGCATGGAGCACTGGGTGTTATGCACAAACAATGAATCATGGAACACTATATCTAAAACTAATGATGTAATGTATGGGGATTAACATAACAATAAAAAAATTAAAAAAAAAAAAAAGAACACGTCTGAAACTCAATATTTGTTAAACACATTGAATTTACTTTCAATTTCCCAAGCCCCAGTGTTCAGATGGAATAATGTGCTTATATCAGATAAGACTCCTGATTTCAAGTGGCAGAGCCTAAATCCAACCAACTGAAGCAACAATGATTCATTTGTTTATTGTTTGTCTCTGTTTTGTTTTGTTTTGGTCTGGTCTGGTTGGGTTGGGTTTGGTTCATGTAAAAAGATGGTCCAGGATTTATAGTTGTTACAGTCTCAACTGAATCCACGTCCTCAAAGAAAGTGTCAGAGCCAGTCACACTCTGACAATAATATGTTAGGGCTAGGCCTGGATCACAGGCCCCACCCTAAGAGCCTGGGAAGAGGTGAGACTCAATCAGAACAAATATGTCAGGGTCATGTGGATGGCACGAGCTTTCTCTAGAAAGGGGAAAAGAGAGGTGATTTCCCTAAAATACATTGCTGGACAAATTTTAATCTACTGTGGAACTAAAGAAGACTTAACAAACATTTATATTTTGTTTCTTTGTTATTTTTTTAACATGAAATTCAGCCCCTGGAAAATCTAACATTAAAAAATAATCATTATTTGAGTAATACCATTTCAAATTGGCAATTTACCCCATCTGAAATGTTTCTAAAAGTTTTAAACCAAAAAATAAATATTTTTAAATTAATTTTTTGTAATTTCAGAAAAAAAGCAAAGCATGGAAATCTAAAGCAAAAGATGTAGCTTTTTTCCTTAGCAAAAGAAAAATCACTTTAACAAAATATTTTTCAAAATTTTATTATAAAATGGAATTAAGTTACACATGACTTAGTTGAATATCAAGTCTTATATACTCTAGAGATATTTTTCAGTTACATACGTCTTTTGCCTACATGTTGCACATGAGATTTAGATAATCATATTAATAAATAAGATAAAGTTTTAGAAAGCTCAAAGAATAATAATTAGTTTCAAAATTAAGGAAATGTGTCTGGATTTCAGCCAGTTTTAGAAAACAATTATTCTTTGTATTTAACCATTATATAATGAAGGGAATACTATTATAATTTGCTAAAATAGCTATAATCTATTTATTTGCTTATTAGGGATCATTAATATGTATAAAAGAATTGTTTACCATTAGTATCACATAATTAGCATTCTCTGATCTGCAAAAATACCATTGCCTTAAAAGACATTAATTTACTTTTAAATATGCAAATATTTTATCACTAATTAATCAAAGGATTTATTTTAAAATACTTCTTAAATGAGTTCTTCCCTAAAATATATAACCATTATAATATAGTAAAGATCATAATTTAAACTGTATAGGGTTTTCCTGTTAATTAAAATTCTATCTATGGCACAAAATAATTATAACTTTAAAATAGTCTAAGTAACATTCTGTGCCCTCAAGGTTAAGTGTAAATTATAATTGGATATATGTAAAATAATTGTGGGAGAAAATCTAAAATGCTGATGTACCACACTCTATGCAAAAAATACTTTCTTGGAAAGTTGTGTGTAAATTGAACTATCTCTGAAAGGATATATAAGGAAAACTTACAACTGATAGCTCTATAACATAATTTTTTTAAGTTTACAATGTCCTTGTAAAATGCAGGAATTTCTGAATTTTCTTAAATAAGACACGCATGGAGTAGTGTTCTCTCTCAAGCCTTGAGCACAAGGACTGATGCTGGACCCACCAAGCTCAGAGAGGAAGGACGTGGGCTCAGCCTGCCTGGGTGTTGGGGTTGGCATTTATAAGAACAAAGTTGTAAAAAACAAATAGCATGTGATATTTCCAGATTATAAAAATATTACCAAGACTCCTTGGAAAAACCTTTTCATGGGTTCTTCAGGTCACTTGCCTGCCTGTCCTGAACATGTGAAGGCTTAGAGAACTACCCTTAGCATACAAATTTTCTGTAAACAATAAGCTCTAAAGATGAGGCATAAAATGCCAGGTAGTACTCACATAATTTTTACTATAATTAGCTTTCAACAAAATACGTACTTACCCTTTTGTATCATAGAGATAACATTATCTCAGATGCAATGGAAAAACATGAAAATTATTATGTTGAAAATTCTAAAACTTTTTCATTCAGATAAATGAGTTTGATACACCTGACTCAAAGGCTAGATCTAAGTTTGTTTTGTTAAAACTAACTTGTGTGCATGTAACCATATGATCTTTCTTAATACTTCTCCCATTTAAATATAAAGTGCTCTTTAGAAATCTTATTTGGGATTAAACATGTATGCTTGATATTTGTGAGATTTTAAAATAACAATATAAAATGTAATGGGTTCCCAATTTTTGAAATGTAGTTCCAATATTAATTGTGAAATACAGGGTTTACCATTAACACCCTCTTATTTCAAAGAGCCTATTGCTTATGTGAGCATTTTTTTCTAGCTTTATTGAAATATAATTGACATAAAACTTGGTGTAAGTTTAAGGAGTACAGCATGTTGACTTGATGCACTTCCATATTGCAATATGATTACCACCATAGCATTAGCTACCATAGCCATCACTTCTGTGTAAGCATTTTTTAAAAATTCGTGCTGAGGAACATGAGCACTGTAGAATGTAAATAGCTGTTGCAGAAAATGAGGGTCTTGTGATCCATCAAGTTAGAAAACATGGGATTAGATAAAGACATTTCTTTACTCTAGAATCTTTAACATGGTAATATATAATAGGAAGTTCCAAAAGAGGTATAAAGAGAATTTTCCAACTTTATTTGTTAAGAATTTCTCCTTTTTTCCTTTTTTTTAAAGAAACATTTGTTTGTGGACCTTGTGCTTTTCAGAACAAACTTTGGGACTTGTGGGCAGTCAGTAAAAATGCTTTATGATACCAGGAGGGACATGGTATCTGAGAATACCGTCCCTGCCGTTAGCCACATCTACGCTGTTTTCACACGGTGCTCGATTGTGATGCAAGGACTATTTAACGATTCATAATTTGGACCCTGTAGTCCTGATACACTTTGGAAATTGTTTTCTTTATGTTTGTACCTTTATATAGAATAGCGGCTGGCACATGGAATGTGATGGTTATTTGCTTAGCAAGTAACCAGGATTTGAGCCTCAACTCAACCACTTTCTATCCATGTGGTTCTGGACATGTTGATCTCTATAAACCTCAGATTATGCATTTGTAAAATGGAAATAATAATAGTACTGTGTTAGTCTATCAGGATTGCCATAACAAAATAACACAGACTGAGTGGCTTAAACAACAAAAAAATTACTTTCTCACAATTCTGGAGGCTAGAAATCCAAAATGAACGTGTCCCTGGGGTTGGCTTAATTCTGATGCCGCTTTCCTTGGCTTGTAGTGGCCATCTTCCCCCTTTGTCTTCACATGGTCTTCATCTGTGTCCTACAGAGAGAGAGACACCAGTCATATTGGATTAGAGCTTACCTTATGACTTGATTTTACTTTAATTACCTCTTTCAAAGCCCTATCTCCAAACACAGTCATATGATTTGGAAAGGCATATAATTCAACCCATAGCAAGTATCTACCTCACTAGGTTACCATATAGATTAAATAAAATAACATTTATACAAAATTTAGCACACAGTTTGGAATATGGCAAGAACATATTAAAAGTTATTTTTTTATTTCTATCGGCTCAGACCACCTCCATTTGAAAATGTAATGTTCTAAGATTTTCAAATGAAACTCAAGTATTTTTGAAAATAAAATAACAAATTGTAGGAAAAAATACGATAAATGATACATAGTTTTGACCACAAAGAAATAGATTTTGAGGAAAAAAATTCATAAGCTTAACAATTGTGACAGTCCTGAACTCATGCTGAAAATCATCTATATTTTAACTGTAGCGTCTTCTTAAAACTTATAAAATGTGCAGTTCCTAAAAGAGTTGAAAGTATAATCTGTGTATACAAGTCATTCTTTTGCATGATCATTTAGAGTTGTATGCTTATTTGGGCCAGATTTGTCCAGTTACCTATCTCCTATAATCAATGGACACATCAAGTAACAAAATATGTTCAATTAACTGGAAACCTGAATCTTTGAAAAACAGGTACTGGATTTATTTTCCAAAAGTTATTCATGGATTAAATTTGACCTTAAGCAGGAAAGTCCAAATACCTGCTAATGAAGAGAAACTTAAGTATTAAAAGAAAGTTAAAGTAAACCAAGAGGTGAACAGTAGATGAGCATGAATTGAAGATATCCAACTTTTAGCCAAAAACATATATAATCTGTCATGCTACTTATGAATGAACTATATTGCATTCCAAGTTTTGACAGTTTAAAACATTTTTATATTTTTATGACTAAATTTCCTAATAACTGGTGACTGACTTGACTGACTTCAATATTTAACTCAAGAGGAAGAAATGTTTATTACCAAGTAGAACAGCAAATCAACCAAGAACAAGGAGCAGGCCTGTTGTCACACACAGTTTTTATGAATATCAATGATAGCTGCTGACCGGACTAATTATTAAAAAGTGTTTAAAGAACTACCATGCTTATACTCAGATGAATAACAATAAAACCTAAACTTTAGAACTCAAGCAATTACATATTGTGTTAAATAAACTTGTAAACTAGCATCAGGGTCCACGGCCTGACGTATCTTGTACTAATCAGGACTACCAATCAGAGTTTCTAACTAAAGACTATACCTATTTTGTAAAAAGATTTTATTTATTTATTTGAGAGAGAGAGAGAGTGTGAGCAGGGGGAGGGGCAGAGGGAGAGAGAGAATCTCAAGCATACTCCCTGCTGAGCATTGAGCCCTAGGAGGGGCTTGATCTCAGGACCCTGAGTTCATGACCTGAGCCGAAATCAAAAGTTGGCCACTCAATGGACTGAGCCACCCAGACACCCCTAAAGATTATAATTTCTAACCATTCAAGTCAGAAGTCCATTCTCCTACTACCTAATAGCTTTCTGTTTTCTGACCACAGTGCTTCGGTCCTCTTGGACATTGTCTAGCCCTGAGGTATTTCTAAACTGCCATTTCAGTGTCTTCTCTTTCTTTCTACCTATGGCTGCATAATTTTCTCAGTTAGGATGACATGAATGAACAAGTAGAACCAGTGTTGGGCCAGTGAAAGTTTAATGGCTGACTCTTGGCCGGGGGGGGGGGGGGGGTCCTGATTGGTAGAGTTGCTGATTTCTGTGATGTAATCTGGCAGATTTCCAGCTACCAACGTGATGTCAACTGGCTTGCTAAATCCCTGGAATTTGAACAATCTCTTCTCACCAGGCAGAGCAAGCTGACTCAGCCATTCTACCAATAAAGGGCAAAATTAGACTTTCCCCCATGTCTCCAGCAGAAATGATTTAGGTGCTGAAGAATTCTAGAAACAAACTTAGAACTAGAAGGGTCTTTGAAGGGGGCCATTCCCCCTCTCTTATTTTACAGGTGAAGCAATTGCCGTCCAAAGAGGTTAATCGTTAATGTTCCTTATACTGTATTTTTATGACCATTGTCTTTATGCCAGTGTGGCTTAGTGGACTGGAGAGTGCGCAAATGTTCTTTCCTCATGGTACTGGATTAAAGATCAGTCTTTGATTTGCAGCTCCTGTCACTATTTGCTGAGCTTTTGCTGCTTATCACTCAAAATAATAAAATTATGAAATCTCTCTGTTTGCTGTGACTCCAGAGCCTACCTCTTGCACAGGGCAGTCCTTTCTGTACCCCCTCAGGCATATGATCATCCATCTCTTATTTAAAGTACTCTGCCTTTTTCATTACTGGTCAGCCCAAACTGGGAGAACATTCTTTTGAAATAAGAGACAGGTAGCAATAACCCAAATTTACAAATGAGAAAGCAGAGAAGAATCCAATAAGCCCAAGTTCAAATGAAAGCCAACAATATAACTAAAATTAGAACCCTGAATATAAATCTAAGCCAGTAATCTTTCTCTTATACGTGTAATATCTCACCTGTTCCAGCATATGATTTGGAGAGGATAAGGCAGAGATTGTGCTACGTAGTTTGCTTCTACAAAATAGAGAACTTTTCAAAAGTTCAAGGCGGTTTTCTATTCATATATATGTGTCTGGTTAACAAAATATGCCAAAGACCTAGCTAGGTTCCGTACAGCGTGCAAACAAATATAAAAGGGCTCTTCCTTTAAAACAAACAAACAAAAAACAATGATCTAGTTGGAGAAATGACAAATATATGGGAAAAGATAACTGATGGCAGAACACTATAAATAATAAATGTCTATGAATAATACAGATACAAAGTGTTACTAGGGGTCAAAGGAAAAAAAAAAAGATCTTACCTTGAGTGGATACAAAATGCCCAGAAGATTTGGACTGAGACTCTACAACCTGATCTCAACCTAATTTTCCAGAATTATTGTTTCTTTCTTTCCTATACAAAGAGCTCAAAGCAAACTTGTGTTGAAGTGCCTACCATTTTCCTTCCTCTGGGTGTGTACTTACTCTGTTTCTGACTCTAGAAATACATTCGCTGCTCTTCTCTATGGTCCCTATCCTAGTAATTTTCAAACTGCAGATCTACTGGTATCTCCTTGTATATGCCATCCTCATTTAACCAGAGGAAGTCATTTCCAAACATCTGAAATGCTGTGAACCTTCTTCATAACTTTTTAAGGATAATTTTCTTTTCAACAAAACATCACATTTGCATATACCAACAAATATTTTTCCACAAAGGAAAGCCTAGGGAATGTCTATGTATTTATTACAACAAGGTTACCATTGCTTAAAACTTTTTTCTTTTAAATTCTACCTTGGAATTGCCATCACAGCGAATTTTAAAACCAAAAGAAATTATTGTTATTTTTTTTATAGTCATATCATTATCTTAAGACAATAGTAGACCATAGTCTTCCTGGATTAAACTTCATGGGTTTTTTTTTTTCTGTTCTCTACCATCACCCTATATTCATGAATTCCTGTGAAGTGATGCCCTTAAAATGATTCTGAAGATAAAGCCTTTTCTTTGTGCTGGTTTAAACAGAGTAGAGATCTTTAGATTTAAAAAAAAAAAAAAAAAAGAATGTTGAAACTGATAGTGAATTAAATCAATGACGTGATGAGTGTACCATATACTTTGTATAGAAACAGATAAACGAGATTTATGAAACTATTACAGTGAATGCTGCAGCCAGAACAATAAATACACAACAACTGATAGATAAAACTTGGAAGAAAGTTGAATTGGAGAGTTATCTTACTTTGATAGAAGTATTATTTAACAGAAAATTTTGGTATTTGGTATTTAAATCACTTTATATATTCATTAAGGGTACAAAGGAGTAATTTCCTGGATTTTATGAAGGAAATTACATATCTACTTCAGTAGCTCTCAACCCCTCAACTCCTTTGAGGTTAAGAGGACTCATCTGAGAGCACCTGGGTGGCTCAGTCGTTAAGCGTGTGCCTTCGGCTCAGATCATGATCCCAGGGTCGTGGGATCGAATCCCACATCAGGCTCCCTGCTCGGCGGGAAGCCTGCTTCTCCCTTTCCCACTTTCCCTGCTTGTGTTCCCTCTCTTGCTGTCTCTCTCTCTGTTGAAAAATAAATAAAATCTTAAAAAAAAAAGAGTACTCATCTGAGAAAAATATTTCTGTATACAAAATTTTATACACAATTTTAGGGATTTTACAGATCCTTGAGATCACCCATGGACCCAAGATATAATTTATCACTAAGTTATCACTAAATTTCTCACTAAAAGTTTATCACTAAATTTTACATTTATGTAGGACACAGAATAAATACCTCAAAATACCAAAGGGCTTGCTCTACTTTATATTTCCTATCATAATTAGTACATTGCTTTGTTATCGTATCCAGGAATATTGTAACAACTTCGTATGGCAACATCTTTTGTGTCTAATCAAGAGATATCTACAAGTAATTTCCAGTAAATTTTGTTCCTTATATTTAGTTAATATACAAAGTATGATCCTTTTAAATTTGATCATGGTCTATATAGTTACAGGTGGGTAACCCGTTATTTTCTTCTCTTTCAAATACTGAGAACTTCCAATATGAATTCATGATTGTAAGATTAAGTGAGACAGAGGCCATAAGACATGATTAACAGCTTGCTCTTTTGTATTAAGTGGTCTCCACCATTTTTTAATCTACTTGACATGCAGTGACAACACATTAAAATTATTAAGATTAATGGCCTAATGATTAACACTAGAGTGCACATTTGTAATCAGTCCATGAGGAAGATTGTAGTGAAGCATGAGGGAAACATCTGGAACATAAATTCACTAGTGGAGCATTTGCACCACTGTACACAAGTTAATGTACAAATGAGATCAGGTGTGTGAAAGTAGTTCACACTGTAATATGAAATCTATAATAAGAAGTTTTTATCATCATTGCTTTCTCACCAATTTAGCATTTCATACTTACATGCATAAGTAGCAAAATGAAATTTGAAAAAGTTTAAGTAAAGTCTTTAAATATGAAATGGTGCAGATTCATTTATTGGCTAATCTCATGAATGTTACTCTAATACACCAAAAGGAGTATGATCTGGTTATAATCCCATGAATATAGACAGTAAATTCTAGGTTTTTGTCAGTCAATAGCTTTCCTATTGCAGTTGTTGGGGAAAGACGTCATCAGAGGACAGACATGTAGCACTTGCTCAACTGATAGATGTTGTTAGAAAGTTTTTTCGTGGCTTATTCAGAGAGATTCTTCAGATAGAAAACAAATAAGTTTTAAAATCCACAGTAATTTGTTTTAATTGACTGATCAAAGTGCTAGTAATCATGCCCCTTGGTTGTCTGAAACAGCTAAAGTTATAGCACCAGGTGCAGTCAGGTCAAAAAGCCCTAATTTGGATTGAAATAAATGGGTAGAAACCACTTTTGCAACATGGAGACCATGAAACCGATTTACATTTTTTTTCAAAATAGCTTGGAAAAGAATAATTGGAATTCACTAGAGAAGATTTTATCACTAGCAAACCCAAAGTACAAATGTGTTTTTGCACTGTAAATACTTCACTGGCTTGAGAATGGAGTAAGCTTCCTTTTTTGCGTGGGGGGGAAACAATCCGCAAGGCAACAATGAAATAGACTTTCCTATAACTGCTTGTCTTAAGTCCCTTAATCAGTAATGAGATCCTGGTAGCATTCTTTTATCATTTTCAATCTGTATAGGATAGATGTTTTAACTTGACATTTGGGTGAATATGATTTAAAAAAAAAAGAACTTAGAAGTGGGTAAAATTGTATTTATATTCTTATGTAAGTCCACTCTAAAAGACCTATGCCTTGATAAGACTCTCAACCCTTTTATTTGAAACAGGAAATAATTTGAGGCTTATCCCTGTAGGTTTGAGTATAACTTTTGCCTTGAAGAAATCATCTAAACTCAGATCTTTTTGAAGACAGTTACTCACTTACTGCTGCTGATAGAATACAAAAGAAAAACAAGAATCTTGAGTTAGAGATTTTCTATATAAAAAGAAGAAATGATTCACCTCCCCAGATATTACACGTTCTTTTTTTTTTGATTTCCTATCCCTGTACTTGTTTCCTCTTCACAGCCCCTCTTTAATTTTCCCATGCCTTTCCAAAATTTAATTTTTTAAAAAATTCAATTAATTAACATATATTATTCATTCCAGAGGTAGGGTTCAGTGATTCATCACTCTTATATAATACCCAGTGCTCATTATATCACGTGACCTCCTTAATGTCCATCACCCAGTTATCCCATCCCCCCTCCCCCCTCCCCTCCAGCAACCCTCAGTTTGTTTCCTGAGATTAAAAGTCTCTTATGGTTTGTCTCCTTCTCTGATTTTGTCTTATTTTATTTTTTCCTCTCTTCCCCTATGATCCTGTTTTGTTTCTTAAATTCCACATGTCAGTGAGATCATTTAATTCTTTCTCTGATTGACTTATTTCGCTTAGCATAACACCCTCTAGTTCCATCCATGTCATTGTAAATAGCAAGATTTCATTTTTTGATGGCTGAGTAGTGTTCCATTTTATATATATACAGCACATCTTCCTTATCCATTCATCTGTCAATGGAAATCTAGGCTCATTCCATAATTTGGCTATTGTAGACATTGCTGCTATAAACACTGGGGCACAGGTGCCCCTTTGGATCACTACATTTGTATCTTTGGGGTAAATACCCAGTAGTGCAATTGCTGGGCCATAGGTTAGCTCTACTTTCAACTTTTTGAGGAGCCTCCATACAGTTTTCCAGAGTGGCTGCACCAGCTTGCATTCCCACCAACAGTGTAGGGGGGTTCCCCATTCTCCACATCCCTAACAACATCTGTCGTTTCCTGAGTGATTAATTTTAGCCATTCTGACTGGTGTGAGGTGGTATCTCATTGTGGTTTTGACTTGTATTTCCCTGATACCAACTGATGTTGAGCATTTATACATGTGTCTGCTGGCCATTTGTATGTTTTCTTTGGAGAAATGTCTGTTCATGTCTTCTGCCCATTTCTTAATTGGATCATTTGTTCTTTGGGTGTTGGGTTTGATAAGTTCTTTATAGATTTTGGATACTAGCCCTTTATCTGATAAGACATTTGCAAATATCTTCTCCCATTCTGTTGGTTGTCTTTTGGTTTGGTCAACTGTTTCCTTTGCTGTGCAAAAACTTTTATCTTGATGAAGTCCCAATAGTTCATTTTTGCCTTTGTTTCCCTTGTCTTTGGTGATGTGTCTAGGAACAAGTTGCTATGGCTGAGGTCAAAGAGGTTGCTGCCAATGTTCTCCTCTAGGATTTTGATGGATTCCTGTCTCACATTTAGGTATTTCATCCATTTTGAGTCTATTTTTGTGTATGGTATAAGAAACTGGTCCAGTTTCATTCTTCTGCATGTGGCTGTCCAATTTTTCCAACACCATTTGTTGAAGAGACTTTTTTCCAATGGACATTCTTTCCTGCCTTGTCAAAGATTAGTTGGCCATAGAGTTGAGGGTCCATTTCTGGGCTCTCTATTCTGTTCCATTGATCTATGTGTCTGTTTTGTGCCAGTACCATACTGTCTTGATGATGACAGCTTTGTAATAGAGCTTGAAGTTCCGAGTTGTGATGCAACCAGCTTTGCTTTTCTTTTTCAACATTCCTCTGGCTATTCAGGGTCTTTTCTGGTTCCATACAAATTTTAGGATTATTTGTTCCAGCTCTGTTAAAAAAGTTGGTGGTATTTTGATAGGGATTACATCGAATATATAGATTGCTTTAGGTAATAGACACATTAACAATATTTGTTCTTCCAATCCATGAGCATAGAACGTTTTTCCATTTCTTTATGGTCTTCCTCAATTTCTTTCATGAGTGTTCTATAGTTTTCAGAGTGCCTCTTTGGTTAGGTTTATTCCTAGGTGTCTTATGGTTTTTGGTGCAATTTTAAATGGGATCAACTCCTTAATTTCTCTTTCTTCTGTCTCATTGTTAGTGTATAGAAATGCAACTGATTTCTGTGCCTTAATTTCATAACCTGCCACTTTCCTGAATTCCTGTATGAGTTCTAGCAAATTTGGGGTGGAGTCTTTTGGGTTTTCCACATAGAGTATCATGTCATCTGCAAAGAGTGAGAGTTTGACTTCTTCTTTGCCGAATCAGATGTCTTTTATTTCTTTTTGTTGTCTGACTGCTGAGGCTAGGACTTCTAGTACTCTGTTGAACAAAATGGGGAGAGTGGATATCCCTGTTGTGTTCCTGACCTTAGGAGAAAAGCTCTCAGTTTTTCCCCATTGAGAATGATATTCACTGTGGGCTTTTCGTAGATAGCTTTTATGATATTGAGCTATGTTCCTTCTATTCCTACACTGTGAAGAGTTTTAGTCGAGAAAGGATGCTGTGCTTTGTCAAATGCTTTTTTTGCATCTATTGAGAGATCATATGTTTCTCGTTCTTTCTTTTATTTATGTAGTCTATCACATTGATTGATTTGTGGATGTTGAATCACCCTTGCAACACAGGAATAAATCCCACCTGGTCATAGTGAATAATCCTTTTAATGTACTGTTGGATCCTATTGGCTAGTATCTTGGTGAGAAATTTTGCATCCATGTTCATCAGGGATATCGGTCTGTAACTCTCCTTTTTGGTGAGGTCTTTGGTTTGGGATCAAGGTAATACTGGCCTCATAGAAAGAGTTTGGAAATTTTCCTTCCATTTCTATTTTTTGAAACAGCTTCAGAAGAATAGCTGTTAATTTTTCTTGGTAGAATTCCCCTCGGTAGCCATCCAGCCCTGGACCCTTGTTTATTGGGAGATCTTTGATTACTCCTTCAATTTCCTTGGTGGATTTGGGTCTGTTCAGGTTTTCTATTTCTTCCTGGTTCAGTTTTGGTAGTTTATATGTCTCTAAGAATGCATCCATTTCTTCCAGATTGTCTACTTTGCTAGCATATGGTTGCTCATAATATGTTCTTATAATTGTTTGTATTTCTTCAGTATTGGTTTTGATCTCTCCTCTTTCATCCATGATTTTATTGATTTGGGTCCTTTTTCTTTTTGATAAGTCTGGCCAGGGGTTTATCAATCTTATTAATTCTTTCAAAGAACCAGCTCCTAGTTTCATTGATCTGTTCTACTGTTCTTTCGGTTTCTATTTCATTGGTTTCTGCTCTAATCGTTATCATTTCTCACCTCCTGCTGAGTTTAGGCTTTATTTGCTGTTCCTTCTCCAGCTCCTTCAAGTGTAAGGTTAGGTTGTGTATTTGAGAACTTTCTTGTTTCTTGAGAAAGGCTTGTATTGCTATATACTTCCTTCTTAGGACTGCCTTTGCTGTATCCCAAAGATTTTGAACAGTTGTGTTTTCATTTTCATTTGTTTCCATAAATTTTTTTAATTCATCTTTAATTTCCTGGTTGACCCATTCATTCTTTAGTAGGATGCTCTTTAGCCTCCATGTATTTGAGTTCTTTCCAACTTTCCTCTTGTAATTGAGTTCCAGTTTCAAAGCACTGTAGTCTGAAAATATGCAGGGAATGATCCCAATCTTTTGGTACTGGTTGAGATCTGATTTGTGACCCAGGATGTGATCTATTCTGGAGAATGTTCCATGTGCACTCGAGAAGAATGTATATTCTGTTGCTTTAGGATGGAATACTCTTAATATATCTGTGAAGTCCATCTGGTCCAGTGTGTCATTCAAAGCCCTTGTTTCCTTGTTTATCTTTTGCCTAGATTATCTGTCCATTTCAATGAGGGGGGTGTTAAAGTCCCCTACTATTATTGTATTATTATCAATGTGTTATTAATTGGTTTATATAATTGGCTGTTCCCATGATCCCTTTAATTATGATATAGTGTCCTTCCTCATCTCTTACTATAGTTTTTGGCTTAAAATCTAATTTGTCTGATATAAGGATTGCCACCCCAGCTTTCTTTTGATGTCCATTAGCATGATAAATGGTTTTCCACCCCCTCACTTTCAATCTGGAGGTGTCTTTGGGTCTAAAATGAGTCTCTTGCAGACAGCATATCGATGGGTCTTGCTTTTTTATCCAATCTGATACTCTGTGTCTTTTGATTGAGGAATTTAGCCCACTTATATTCAGAGTAACTATTGAAAGATATGAATTTAGTGCCATTGTATTGCCTGTAAGGTGACTGTTACTGTATATTGTCTCTATTCCTTTCTGGTCTATGTTACTTTTGGGCTCTCCCTTCGCTTAGAGGATCCCCTTTCAATATTTCTCATAGGGCTGGTTTAGTGATCCCAAATTCCTTTAGTTTCTGTTTGTCCTGGAAGCTCTTTATCTCTCCTTCCATTCTGAATGACAGTCTTGCTGGATAAAGTATTCTTGGCTGTATGTTTTTCTCATTTAGCCCCCTGAATATATCATGCCAGTCCTTCCTGGCCTGCCAGGTCTGTGTATAGGACTGCTGCCAGTCTAATGTTTCTGCCCTGGTAAGTTATGGACCTCTTGTCCCTAGCTACTTTCAGGATTTTCTCTTTGTCTCTGAGATTTGCAAGCTTCACTATTATATGTTGCAGTGTTGACCTATTTTTTACTGATTTTGAAGGGGGTTCTCTGTGCCTCCTGGACTTGAATGCCTGTTTCCTTCCCCAGATTAGGGAAGTTCTCTGCTATAATTTGCTCCAGTATAGCTCTCCCATTTCCTCTTTTTCTGGGATCCCAATTTTTCTAATATTGGTTTGCTTTATGGTATCACTTATCTCTCAAATTCACCCTTTGTGATCTAGTAGTTGTTTATCTCTCTTTTTCTCAGCTTCTTTATTCTCCAACATTTTGTCTTCTATATCACTAGTCTCTTTTCTGCCTCATTTATCCTAGTAGTTAGAGCCTCCATTTTTTATTGCATCTCATTAATAGCCTTTTTTATTTCTACTTGATTAGATTTTAGTTCTTTTATTTCTCTAGAAAGGAATCCTCTAGTGTCTTCTATGCTTTTTTCAAGCCCAGCTAGTATCTCAATAATCATTATTCTGAACTCTAGTTCTGACATCTTATTTACGTCCATACTGATTAGGTCCCTGGCAGTCAGTGCTGCCTCCTGTTTTCTTTTGGGGGGTGAGTTTTTCCATCTTGTCATTCAAGAGAAGCATAGATGAACAAGAGAACAAGATACTGAAATGTCAACAATGACCCCAGAAAAATATACACTAAAGAAATCAGAAGAGACCCGAAACAAAAAAAAAAATTAAATTAAATTTAAAAAAGAGAGAGAATAGAATCAGATAGGTGAACAGAACAATACACTGGATCCTGTGTGTATTTTGGTCTGTTTGTTAGAAAACTAGGTCCCAAAATTATAAAGAAAAAAAACTTATATATGTACAAAAATAAAATTAAATACAATGAAAGGATAGAATGTAACTGTGAAAATGAAAATTAAAAGACAAAAAAAAAAAGGAATATAAACAGACTGGTGAACAGAACAGAGCAATACACTGTATCCTGAGTGTATTATGTAACTCTAAAGTTGAACATTTAAAAAAGACTTAACAACAACAACAAAAAGATGAAGAGGAAGAAGAAGAAGGAGGAGGAGGGGGAGGAAAATGAGAATATGATCAGACAGGTGAGGAGAACAGAGAAATATACTAGATTCTGGGTGTATTTTGGTCTGCTTGTTAGAAGAAACTGCATCCCAAAATTGTAAAGAAAGAAAACTTTTATATACACAAAAATAAAATCAAATATGGTGAAAAGATAGAATGTAACTGTAAAGATGAAAATTTTAAAGTTTTTTTAAAAAGTCGATAAAATCAATTGGTTGAAAAAGGAAAGAGAAAAAAATTAAAATTGAAAGACTGAAGAATTGTGGGGAAAAAAACATGAATTCTTATACTATTTTCCCCTACTGCTGGAGTTTTGCAGTTGTGTGTGATTGCTAAACTTGGTCTTAGCTGGATGTTCTTGCTAATCTTCTGGGGGAGGGGCCTGTTGCACTGGTTCTCAGGTGTCTTTGCCCCAGGCAGAATTACACTGCCCTTGCCAGGTGGCCAGGCTAAGTAAGCAGCTCCAGATTGCTGTATGTGAATTTTCTTCCCTGAAGGCTTTCCATGCCACTTTAGAGGATGAGAATGAAAATGGCTGCCTCCCAGTCTCCAGCCCTAGTGCCGAAACTTGGGACCCCACTCCTCAGTGCACCCTCAGGGAAAAGCAGTCAATTATTCCTGTTTCCCTGTCTCTGACCACACTCCGGCTCACCCGGCCTGTGACTGAGCATTTCCATCTCAGGCACGTGACCCTCTTTTGAGTCTTCAAACCCTGCAGACTCCTGCGACTGCTCCTGTGCCACTCCTCCTGGGGGAGGAAGGAGGATCTCGCTGGTTCTGCCACTCACTGGGCCCCTGCTCAGAAAGCAGTACCAGCCCATGTTGCGGTTCAAGGTTTATGGCAACCCTGAGCTGAGAGCCCACTCCTGGGCTCACTGATTGCAGCCAGCTTCCCCACTCCGATGCTTGGGAACTTTGCCGCACTCAGACACTTCTCATTATTTCTGTGACCTCAGGTATCCTGAGACCACACTGTCCCACCTAGGATTCTGCCCTGCTTTGCCACCTGAGCACCTTTCAGGCAGGGATGACCCTCACTGGAACAGACTTCTGTGAGTTCCGATTTTGCTCTCCACTGCTATATTACTTTCTGGTGACAGCTTATGGAGGCTCCCTCCCCCTCGGTTTATCTTCCTATATGTCACCTCAGATTCACTTCTCTGCACCTCCTACTTGCAGAAAGTGGTCTCTTTTTTATTTGTAGAATTGCAGCAATTCTTTTCTTAGATATCTAGCTGAGTTTGCAGGTGTTCAGAATGATTTAATAGCTATCTAGTTGAATTACTGAGACCACACAAAACTAAGGTCTCCTACTCCTCCACCATCTTGGACTATCCTACACACATGTTCTTGATTAATATTCTATGCTATTCTTATTTCAACAACTGGAAGGAGATAAAAATGAAGCAACTTTCCCAATGCTGTAAGTAGCAGTGTCATCTAGTAAACTAACTGGCCACCATACAATAACTGATGGTAATTCCACTTTCTCATCCTGAGGCAGTATCACTATTATGGGTTGAGGCTGCTCAGTCTACATAAACGTTACACCAAAGATCCAGTTCAGTAGTGTCAAGTGCCTATTGATTCCTCATCCCCTTAAATATCCCACGATCATCCCAACATCATTATTTCCAAAAGTAAATTCAGTTGCTCACTCACCCCTTAACTCATTCTCCTTACCAATTACTCTAGTTCATCATCACCTCCAACTTCTTAATATCTGCCCTGAAATGTTAATTTTATCTTTCATCTCCCTAATCAACCATATCTAACTAGTCACAAAATCCTGTCTTCTTTTGAAATATTTCTAACATTTGACTCCCTTCCTATGGTTTATTGCAATGATTATGGTCATTACTTCACTGATAATCCTAATAGCCAACTAACAGTTCTCCCTATGGTCTCTCCTTTTTATAA
This sequence comes from Phoca vitulina, assembly GCF_004348235.1. Taxonomy (NCBI): domain Eukaryota; kingdom Metazoa; phylum Chordata; class Mammalia; order Carnivora; family Phocidae; genus Phoca; species Phoca vitulina. Next base: position 18,012,866 of record NW_022589718.1, read on the forward strand.
TCCAACAAATAAAATGGCTTCATCTGTCTCATTATTCAAATGGAATTACAGACCATTGTAGCCACACAGACCATACACATATCTAAGTTTTTTTTAATTTTATTTTATTATGTTATGTTAATCACCAAAAATTACATCATTAGTTTTTGATGTAGTGTTCCATGATTCATTGTTTGTGTATAACACCCAGTGCTCCATTCAATACATGCCCTCTTTAATACCCATCACCAGGCTAACCCATCCCCCCACCCCCTCCCCTCTAGAACGCTCAGTTTGTTTCTCAGAGTCCATAGTCTCTCATGGTTTATCTCCCCCTCTGATTCCCCCCACTTCATTTTTCCCTTCCTACTACCTTCTTCTTTTTTTTTTTTTTTTAACATATAATGTATTATTTGTTTCAGAGGTACAGGTCTGTGATTCATCAGTCTTACATAATTCACAGCGCTCACCATAGCACATACTCTCCCCAATTTCTAAGATTTGAACATCAAATTTCTTTCCTTCAAGCACATACTAATGAAGCCCTATGTGTAACCAGAGATGTTCTCTCCTTCCAGAACTACTCTGTGATTCCAGAACCACTCAGAACTGTGTTTAAACAATTTAGGAGTAATCTTAAACTCTCCTCTCTTCATCCCCTTACCTTAAGTCAATCCCTAGCCCTTTCCCTAATTATCCCTCAAAGTAATCTTTCCTTTCTAAACCCTCTCAACTACTTTAGATCAAACTTTCCTTTTTTTCTTTTTGAACAATTGAAATAGAATTCTGTCTTCTCTCCCAACTTTTGCTTCATCTCTAGCCTCCTCCAATCCACTCCCCACATTACTATCAGACTTGCTCTTCTAAAATATAAATCTGATTGTGTTGTTTTCTTACTGAAGTCCCTTCAATAGTTCATCATTACCTACATCATTTTCTCAAAACATAGCCAAAGATCTGCATCTGAAGAATCTGTGATGCTTATTGAAAATATAGATACCCAGATCCTACTTCAGACTATTGAACCCAAATTTCTGAAGAGTGACTCTGAAAAAATAATTTTAACAAGACCTCTGATGTCCTCTGGGTTAATGTCTAACACACATGGTACCATGATCTTGTTCCTATTTTCTGACTTCCTACTCTCCTGTACCTTCAACCTATACCTATATTACAACCTTTAAGAATTGCTCGTGTTCCCTTCAAATCCTATGCTCTTTCATACATCTGGGATTTCAAGTATAGTGTTTCTTCTGTCTTCTGCCAGCATGTCTGTATAATAAATATCATCTCTCAAGATCCAGTGAAAGCAATATGTGTCCCTATAACACCACTGCTTACATGTTTGTTTCTTTTAGGGGACCATAAACTTCTTAAGAACTGCTAATGTATCTTACTTAAGTTTATATTTTTAGTACTTACCTCAATAAACATTTGTTAAATGGATGAATTCAGTAAATAAATGAGTGAGGGAGGGAGGAAGTGAAGTTAAGAGTAAGTGCATGAGTGACCTAAAAGTATTTAGTAAAAGTGTCTTACCAAAATATCCACTGCACATTGTTTTATGGCATTTAAATTGAACAGTAAATATCCATTTAATTCAGGACTATTAAACTCATAATTATTTTTTGATTCTCTCCCCAATTTCTTTTTTCCCATCTGCTAGTCTGGCATAATTACATTTCCTACCTCAGGGTAGTGAAAATTAATTGGCTTGTAAATAATAATAAATTAGTCAATGTTCATAAAATGCTCTCAAGATGAAAAGCACTCTAACCATCATCTCTAAGCATTTTTATTTATTAGAAAATAAATTGATGCATTATCAATATCTAGACCACACCTATGATTTATGCCCTAAATAACATTAAGCTTTTTATCTATCTAGTTCTAAAATGGTCTTTCTTTCATTTTGTTATGTAGAGTCTTACATCACTGTCACTGTGGTAAGGCATATGATGAAATTAGTTACCATATACAGAATCTGAAACAATTATTTAAATCTTAGAATTTAGAGTAGTCAGCATATTCAGGCACTCATTCTGACTGTGACCTTCTGGGTTAGGTTTAATCCCCAATCTTGGAAGGTCTGAGGCTAGTTAGGATAAAGTAGAGTTGTTCAGGGCTAGTTTGGGAAATACCTCAAACTCAGGATATCTCAGGACATATAGAAACTCACAGGTCTTGGCAAAGTGAAAACACCATTCTAAGAAGGAGACATGGGGTTTATGAAGATCCTCTCTCTGAAAAGGACCAGAACATGTTCCAAAGAATACCACACCAAAGGGCGTATATAACTCTACATGACTATATAAAGATAGATATATAAACACATGACAGAAAGAGAGCTGTATAAAATTGCCAATTCTATATTCTATGTGTTTGGTGTTAAAACGTGATTTCACTCATGAAATTGAGGCAGTAGTAGATGATCTTACTTGGCTAAGCTTTGTTTCTCTCTCTTCTCCCATGTTTTTGTGTTATTTTAGTGACTCACTAAATTAAGGTTTTGGGAAACAACACAACATACCACTTAATGCTCACAGCTATTTTGTCCATTCTACAGATGAGGAAACTGAGCCTTTGAGAGATTTTTTTAACTTATCCAAACATAGGTAGTGAGTCAGTAGAAAAGCAGTTCTCAAACTCACAAATGGTTTAAATCTATGTCCCTCCTCCCTGCTACTATACTATGCTTACTTTATGACAAGATGATAAAAGGCCAAACATATTAATTAGGTCCCATGTCAAGGGCCAACACTGTGGGGAACAGGGATTCTCAGGACAACTTGTAAAAATCCTTCAGAGTGTTCCTACCCCAGTTTTCTTGAACTACTTTTTGAGCTCTAGAACAAGCGGCATGTAATAAAAGATTTAAAAATATGGACTCTACAGTAGTGGGTTAGCATTGTGCAAGCAGCTTTCATCTGCTACTCTGCATGCAGATATTGGGTTCTCTGGAAGACACTAGTCTGCCATCACAGGCAGAGCCAGAAGTGGAGTCAATTTTAATAAACACCAGCATAAGCAGCATTGTCTTTGGAGGGCATCTTTGGTGGTAACACAAGCAATGCTTCAAAGCTTCCGCTTTGGGCTCCAAGATGAGATGGGAGGAGAGAAGGAAATGTCTGGTGCCGTGGCAAAGCCAAGAGAAGTTTTTTCACAAAACCCACGTGAGCTATTTCTGAAAAGACCCCAAAATTATCTGAGAAGAATTTATTTTGGAGGCAGATGTTCTCATAAAAATGAATGATGTCTGAGCTAGAAAAAACATTGTGACAGTTTGTAGCATAGCTGTTTTACTAGAACGATTCCAGTTTTTATTATTTTGAAGGTTCCTTTTAGCTCTAACATTTTATAATTTTTAGATATAATATTTTATTTTGTTAGTGCCCTCCCACTCAAATCAATAATATTGTTAGGATCACCAAGTCAAAAAAGAAGAAGACATCAGAACAATGTTGGACTGCAAAGCATTCAAAGGATAAATGAACCGTCACATTTGAATTTTCTTTAGGTACTAGTGCTAAACAATAAAAGGAAAACTTGAGTTACCAGTAGGGTGTGTTTTTCACTCTGAAAGACTAGGAACTTTAGAATGATCAGTTATTCCCTATGTATAATAAATTGTGCAACAAGTTATGTAATTTCATGTCAATCTTTCTACATGAAGTATTTGATGATCAAGAATAGGTATTAAGACCATTTGCTGACCCAATCAGCCCATGATTTTATCATTTCCTTTCAAGAAGTGTGATGTATGGAACATCTCTGTGTGGCCTCTTAGGGCAAGCCAATCCCCAAAAGAGTATAATGCATGTTTTTCAGAGTGGAGAGCTCTTCACAGCAACACTTATAAAGGAGAGAAAGAAGCAGAATTTGACAGAGGGAAAGACTGAATAGCAATGCTGTTGCAGAGTTCTCAGTAGATTCTCTGGGGACATCTGAAATTAGAATGGCCCGTCAGAGTTGTCCTGAATCAAAGAAAGGGATTTGGGACTTGGTACCATGCTTGATTAGTCACTAATTGCAGACTAACCCCTGCAAGGGGATGCCCCCATGACTGCTGCAGTATCCTTATCAATAAACAGAATCCAACTTCAATGATTCAAAATATTTTAAATAAAAGAATATTTACAGAGGTATGAACAGTGCTAAAGGAATGGACAAAGAACTTGAGATGCTCAAAGATCACCAAGATCAGAAAGCCATTGCCACCCTTAGGAGTAAAGGGTTAAAGAGAGCAAACAGTATTATTGGACCCCAGCAAGTACTGAAGCTGTGGAAATGGGCCACACAATAGATGTGGTAATCAAAAAGAGATGGTAGCCACTTCCAGAGACATAGCCAAATGTGGGCCAAGATCAGGAATACATACCCTAATATCTCTCCTCTTTTTCTCTGCTTGTGCATCCTGCTGGTCAAATCCAGCTGGAATCCAGGTAGCAAGAGAGTATGAGTGATGGAGTTTCAGGGTGTCAACATTTTGGGGCAGAAAGAAAAGCAGGGAAAGGTCAAAACTAGATTTTGAGTGTTTGTGTTAAGGGATGGAGGATAGGAGTTGGGAACAGAGAATAGTCAGTGAGACTTGAAAGAACTAAACAATACTGTAGCAGAGATTGATCTGCTCCCCTCCCCATGCAATCACACAGGAATATAGTGTTAACATCATGACACATATCCAATGAAGGGAAGAATTAAATCACTTAAGCTTTACACAGTTTTAATGTTTAATTTCATATTTTTATTCTCATAATTAAAGCATTTACAGATATGGGAGAAAAAACTACCATAAAATGCAATTCCGTGTATATTCAAAATGTGTGACATTTGGAGGAAAAAAGGATTTGGTGAGGATTTAATAGCTAAAAATTACTTCATGCAGGAGTTGGGATTTGATATCTCTCAAATTATGGGAAGAAGGTAATGAAAAGATTGAAAGCCAGAGGGTATTATAAGCAGAAGGGCAATTTGAGACAAAATATGGATACAACACTTATGGTTTTTATTTTCATTAATTCATTCACTCTATTTGTTCATCTATTCCATTAATCCACACATATTTTTATATACTGTCTCCATGCCAGGGGACTCTGGGATCAGTGAGAGACCCTGATGCATTGGCAGACCAAAAGACATATACCTCTGTCCCTTAAGGCTCATATTTTAATAGGAGAGTTAGGTTGGTCAAATAATCACACCACAAATGTATAATTGTCATTGCTCCGTGTCCTGTAAAAGAAGTTAATGGGTCTGTGGGAGGAGAATTGAGGTAACTAGGCAAAATGTGAAAGAATAGTCTTCCAGTTTAAGCAATTGGCATGTGCAAAGATCTATGCAGAGAAGGAACAAGGTGGGTACAAGGGACTAGAAGCAGATCTATGCATCTGGTTGGAGGAGGGAGTGGAAAAACATGGGTTTCTATGGAATGCCATCTATTGCCATCTTAGCCAGCTTATTATTAGAAGCACTGGAAATCAATAGATACAGCAGGCCAATAAGAAACAGGAAGGAAACTGCCAGAGCCCCCTTCTGTTTTTGTAAACCAAACAGCCCTTGGTCAGAGTTTCAGCCCCAGGAAATACCATTTCAGACCATAGGCTGAGAGAATAGAAGAGATGAGTCCTTACCCCAGTGTGCTATAGGGGAATTTTGCTCACTAATGATTCCACAGGGGAGGAAGAAAGAGCAGTATCTGATGTGGAAACGAAGGACCAGCTCTCTGGAGCAGAGCATTTGAATTTCACATGCATAGAGTACAGCATGCTGGAATCCTCTCCTAGCATATCCTTTTGGTTTCCAAAATGCATGAATTTATTAAGAATGCAGATGACATGGTTATAGAAAACAGTTTCAGCATTTGGTATAATTAATGTAAATATTGCATGCAATAGAAAAATAATCTAACACCTTCTTTATTTAAAGCAGGTTTAATTAATGTCAAGTGCTGTGACAAGTGGTAATCTCCTCCGGCCCGCCTCTCTCCTCGCCCTGCGCGCAAATGTTCCCTCCTGCCTTGTTTCCCTGCAGACTTTAGTGTCTAAACGCACAGGAGGGAGTTTACGCTTTATTTCTAAAGCTTTCTCTCTTCTTTCCTTCAGAAATAGCTTCTTTCTTTCAGTAAGAGAAACTCTTCCCAAAGCCTCTTGAAAATTATTTTCTCGCAGACAAGTTCTATGTCTTGCACTCCTTGCAACGACCTACACAGACCCACTCCGGGTTTATGGGCCTAACCGTTGGGAGCCGGAATGTAGGTCATCTATATCGGCCACCGCCTAACGACTGGACTCCTTTCTCCTTTCATTCTGCCTTCAGATTGACTCCACGGGGATCCTAAACAAGACAAGAACTTGGGTGGGTTGTCAAAAGCAAATGTCAAGAAAACAGAAAGAATTGTATTAGGCTTACAAAATAGCCGAGAGGGATTCTTCCAGTGAACTGCCTTCCTTAGGAGTGAAATGGCATGCCCGCTTAACATCAGCAGTTTAACGTTAGCAGAGGGGCTGAAGCCACTGCGTACTGTGTCTCTCTATTACGCATTTACATCATATTTTATCATTGCTGAAGCAAGGCACATTAATTTTCTTAGTGATCTTCTATACTGTATTTTTAGACTTAGACCCTCATTAAAGAAGTCTTAGGTATAATTGACGTACCATTCCTATTAATCTCAGGTATATATCATAGTGATTCGATATTTTTATACATTACAAAATGATCCCCACGATAACCCTAGTTACCACCTGTCACCATACAGATTTAGTACGATATTCCCTAGGCTGTATATTGCATCTCCATGATTTATTTATTTTATAACTGGAACTTTGTACCTCATGACTCCCTTTACCTCTTTTGCCCATTTCTGACCCCTCTCTCCTCTCTCTGGTCACCAACAGTTTGTTTCCTGTATCTAAGAGTCCTTTTCTGTTTTATTTGGTTTGCTCATTTGTTTTTTTTGGATTCCACATATATATGAAATCATACAGAATTTGTCTTTCCCTATCTGACTTACTTCACTTAGCGTAACACCTTCTAGATCCCTCCAGTTTGTCAGAAATGGCAAGATTTCATTATTTTTTATTTTTTTATTTTTTTTTTAGATTTTTTATTTATTTATTTGAGAGAGAGAGAATGAGAGAGAGCAAGCACATGAGAGGGGGGAGGGTCAGAGGGAGAAGCAGACTCCCTGCTGAGCAGGGAGCCCGATGCGGGACTCGATCAAGGGACTCCAGGATCATGACCTGAGCCGAAGGCAGCCGCCCAACCAACTGAGCCACCCAGGCGCCCAAGATTTCATTATTTTTTATGACTGTTAATATTCCCTTGTATATGTGCACCACATCTTCTTTACCCATTCACCTATCGATGGACACTTAGGTTGCTTCCATACCTTGGCGGGTGAAAATAATGCTGCAATAAACATAGGGGTGCATATATATCTTCAAGTTGATGTTTTTTGTTATCTTCAGATAAATATCCCAAAGTGGAATCGCTGTATTGTATAGTAGTTCTATTTTTAATTTTTAAAGAAACCTCCGTATGATTTTCCACAGTGGCTGCACCAGTTTACATTCTCACCAACAGTGCACAAGGGTTTCCTTTTCTCCACATCCTCGCCAACACTTGTTATTTTTTGTCTTTTTGATAATGGCCAATCTGACTGATATGAGATGATATCTCACTCTGGTTTCATTTGCAGTTTCCCTTTTTTTAAAAAAAAATATTTTATTTTTTTATTTGACGGAGAGAGAGCGAGCAGCAGAGGAAGAGGGAGAAGCAGACTTCCCACTGAGCAGGGAGCCCAATGCAGGACTTGATCCCAGGACTCCAGGATCATGACCTGAGCTGAAGGCAGATGCTTAACTGATTGAGCCCCCCAGGTGCCCCACATTTGCAGTTTCCTTATTGCAAGTGATATTGAGCATCTTTTCACATGTCTGCTGGCTATCTGTAAGTCTTCTTTGGAAAAATATCTATTGAAGTTGCCTACCCATTTTTTACTTGGGTTTTTTGATTTTTTTTTATATTAAGTTGTGTAAGTTCTTTACATATTTTGGATATTAACTCCTTATATGATTTCCAAATATCATCTCTCATTCAGTATATTGCCTTTACATTTTGTTGACGGTTTCTTTCACTGTGCAAAGTTTTTTAGATTAATATAGTCTGATTTATTTTAGCCTTTGTTGCCCTTGCCTAGGAAACTGGTCTAAAATAATATTGCTGACTGATGTCAAATAGTTCACTGCCCACGTGAATTTATTTTGGTATACAGTATAATAGTGGCCCAGTTTCATTCTTTTGCATTTATTTGTCCAGTTTTCCCAACACCATTTATTGAAGAGACTATCTTCTTGCATCCTTTGTCATAAATTAATTGACCATATATGTGTGGGTTTATTTCTAGGCTCTCTAGTCTATTCCATTCTGTCTGTTTTTGTGCCATTACCATACTGTTTTGATTACTATAGCTTTGTAGTACAGTTTGAAATCCAGGAGCATGATGACTCTAGGTGTGTCCTCTCTCAAAATTGTTTTAGCTATTCAGGGTCTTTCACGGTTCCATACAAATTTTAGGATTATTTGCTCTAGTTTTGTAAAATAAAAAAAAAAATTCCACTGACATTTTCATGGGATTTTGCATTGAATCTACAGGTTGTTTTGGGTAGTAAGGACATTTTAACAATATTAACTCTTCCAATCCACAAGCACAGTAAATCTTTCCATTTATCTGTGTCATGTTTAATTTTTTTCATCAGTGTCTTATAGTTGTCAAAGTATAGGTCTTTTACCTCCTTGGTTAAATTTGTACTTCTATATATAGTATCATGTCATCTGAAAATTGTGACAGTTTTACTTTTTCCTTTCCAATTTGGATGCTTTCTATTTCTTACCTAATTGTTGTGCCTAGGAATTCCAATAGTTTATTGAATAAAAGTGGCTAGAGTGGGCATCCTTGTCTTGTTCCTGATCTTAGCAAAAAAACTTACAGTTTGTCATAAATGGCTGTTATTATGTTGAGGTAATGTCCTTCTATACCTACTTTATTAAGAGTTTTTCTCATAAATGAATGCTGATTTTGTCAAATGCTTTATCTGCATCTATTGAGATGATCATATAATTTTTATCCTTCACTTTGTTAATTTGGTATATCATGTTGATTAGCAGATGTTGAAGCATAGTCATATACCTTGAATAAACCTCACTTGATTATGGCATATGATCCTTTTAATGTATTATTGAATTCTGTTTGCTAATATTTTGTTGAGGATTTTTGCATCTGTGTTCATCAGGGATATTGGCTTGTAATTTTCTTTTTTTTTTTTTTTTTTTATGCTGTCCTTGTCTGGTTTTGGTATCAGAGTAATGCTGACATCCTAAAGTGAGTTTGGAAGTGCTCTATCTTCTATTTTTTGGAAGAATTTGAGAAGGATAGATACTAACTTCTTTAAATGTTTGAAGGAATTCAGCTGTGAAGCCATCTGGTCCTGGACTTTTGATTTTTGGGAGTTTTTAAATTACTAGTTCTATTTCATTACTTGTAATCAGTCTATTTAGATTTTCTGTTTCTTCACAATTCAGTCTTGGAAGGGTGTGTCTCCCCCTGTCAAATAAATAAATTTTAAAAAAAAGGTTATGTGTTCCTTAAAATGTATCCATTTCTTCAGGTTTTCCCATTTGTTGATGTATAGTTGTCTAGAGTTATCTCTTATGATCCTTTGTATCTCTGTGGTGTAAGTTGTAACTTCTCTTTCAGTTCTCATTATATTGATTTGGGCCCTCTCTTTTTTTTCCTTGATGAATCTGGCTAGAGGTTTATTGATTTTGTTTACCTTTTCAAATAACCAGCTTTTAGTTTCATTGATTTTTTTCCTATTTTTTTAAGTCTCTATTTCATGTATTTCCTCTCTGATCTTTATTATTTCCTCTTTTTACTAACTTTGGGCTTTGTTCTTCTTTTTATAATTCCCTTAAGTGTAAAGATAGATTGTTTATTTGGAATGTTTCTTGTTTCTTGAGATAGGTCTGTGTCACTATGCATGTCCCTCTTAGAACTGCTTTGTCTCTCATTGAGTTTGGAACTTTGTGTTTCATTTTGTGTCCAGGTATTTTTTAAATTTTCTCTTTGATTTTTTTTGTTGTTGTTGTTGACCCATTGGTTGTTTAGTAGCATGTTATTTAGCTTCCATATGTTTGTGGGATTTTCTTTCAGTTTTCTTATTGTAATTGATTTTTAGTTTTATACTGTTGTGACTGGAAATGATGCCTGATATAATTTCAATCTTCTTGAATTTACTGATGCTTGATTTGTGCCTAACACATAATCTATCTCACAGAATGTTCTACGTGCACTTGAAAAGAATGTGTATTCTTTAAATGTGGATGTCGTTTTTATTTATTTTTTTTAAAGATTTTATTTATTTATTTAATTGACAGAGAGAAAGAGAGAGACAGCAAGAGAGGGAACACAAGCAGGGGGAGTGGGAGAGGGAGAAGCAGGCTTCCCGCCGAGCAGGGAGCCCGATGCGGGGCTCGATCCCAGGACCCTGGAATCATGACCTGAGCCAAAGGCAGATGCTTAAGGACTGAGCCACCCAGGCGCCCCTGGATGTTGTTTTTAAATGAAATGTTCTGTTTGTATCTATTAAGTCCATCTGATCTAATGAGTTATTTAAGGCTGAAGTTTCCTTATTGAATTTTTTTGGTCTGGATGATCTATCTATTGAAGTAAGTAAGGTATTAAAGTCTCCTACTATTATTACATTACTGTCAATTTCTCTCTTTAGGTCTGTTAATATTTGCTTTATACATGTAGGTGCCCCTGTTTTGGGTGCATAAGTATTTACAAATGTTACAGCTTTTCCTAGATTGACCTCTTATCATTAGGTAATGTCTTTTTTTTTTAATCCCTGTCTTTGTTTTTATTTTTTCTGCTGTGAGTAATGTTACCCTAGCTTTCTTTTCATTTCCGTTTGCATGGAATATCTTTTTCCATCCCTTCACTTTCAGTCTGTGTGTGACTTTAGATCTGAAATGAGTCTTTTATAGGCTGCATATCGATGGGTTTTGCCTTTTTTAATGCATTCAGCCACCATATGTCTTTTGATTGGATAATTTAGTCCATTTATATTTAAAGTACTTTTTGATAGGTATGTACTTATTGCCATTTTGTTATTGTTTTCTGGTCATTTTTGTAGTTCTTCTCTGTTCCTTTCTCTTTGTGGTCTCTGTACTTGTGGTTTGATGGTTTTCATTAGTGTTATGTTTGGGCTCCTTTCTCTTTATTTCTTTTATGTATCTATTGCAGGTTTTTGGTTTGTGTTTACCATGAGGTTCATATATTGACGTATATATTTTAAGCTGATAGTTGCTTAAGTTTGATAACATTCTAAAAGGACTGCATTTTTACTCCCCCCATTTTATGTTTTTAACATCATAGTTGACATCTTTTTATTTTGTTTATCTCTTAAGTACTTTTTGTAGTTATAGTTGATTTTACTATTTTTGTCTTTTAACCTTTATGCTAACTTTTAAATGGGTGAGCAACTGTCTTTACTATATATTTGCCTTTACCAGTGAGATTTTTTTCTTTCATGTATTTTCTTATTTCTAGTATGATCTTTTCTTTTCTGCTTAAAGAAGACCCTCTAACATTTCTTGTAAGGATGGTTTAGTGGTGATGAACTCCTTTAGTTTTTGCTTCTCTGGGAAACCATTTCTCTCTGAATAATGACCTTGCTGAATACAATATTCTTAGTTATAATTTTTCTCCTTGCAGCACTTTTTCCCCCTTTTATTTTGTTTTAATTTTACTTTAATTCCAGAGTAGTTAACATACAGCATTATATTAGTTTCAGGTATACACATACAATGATGTAAAAATCCCATATTATTACTCAGTGCTCATCCTCCTTTCAGCACTTTAAATATATCCCACCATTCCCTTCTGACCTGCAAATTTCTGCTGAAAAATCAGCTGACAGTCTTATGAGGTTTCCTTTGTATATGACTACTTGTTTTTCTCTTGTTGTCTTTAAGATTGTCTCTTTATTCTTAACTTTTGTCATTTCAATTTTAATATTTAGAAGTTAAAAGTTTCTTGTGTAAAAGCTGTTTGTTCAGGCTTTGGTTCTTCTTTAAGAGGCATTTCCCTATACATAGGCATAGATTCAGTGTGTCCATGGGAGGACGTGTTTTCAGGGTTTTCATATGCTGCTATCTTGGACCCTGTTCTCTAAGAAGTTTTAAAGGTAGGTCTTCAAATAAAATTTCTTTTTTCTTTCGGTTGATGGTTGAATACTACCATCGCAGAAATGTTCAGTGTTATTTTTTAGTTTCTTCTAGTATCTAGGAAAGCAGTTAAGGTGCTTACTAGGTAACAGAACATCAACAGGATAAAATGATTGCCTGTCAAAGAGCCTCTGTTACTTGCCATAGCTATTCCAAGAATTTAGAGTAGTTTTATCTGTCTGAGGTTTACAAATTACAGATTATCAATCTTGCTTGAGTAATTCTGTTTCTAACCACAGTTTCCATAAAACAGAGACTTGGGCAAACACTAAAATCCCTTTAAGTCGGAAGCCTTCAATTCCAGAGTCCTTAACCTCATAAGATTATTTCTTAGAATCCACACCTGAAATAACGAGATATTTTCTTTGTTAAGAAGTACTTTGAGGGTTACCTGTTGTTTTAAAGATCTAATTTTCCTTCATATTTAAACACAAAGAAAAACATTGATACCAAAAATACATTTCTTATTGTAAAGTTTCATGTTGGTATAAAAATACTTTGATTTGCTTAAAGTCATTTAATAATTCTAAATCAAAATATATTCATAATGTATAGGGTTGGTTTTTTTTTTATTTAAAAATGAAGCTAATCCTGATTTATCCTAAATATGATTTGATGACATTTAGACTTTAAAATGTATATTTGTGTTTGTGAAATTTGCCTGAAATTTGCCTGCTATTTTTATAGAGGATTCAAATGTCTGATTTAAAACCAAAATATTGCAAAGGAGTAAATCAAAGCTGAAGATGTTTTTAATTGCTTCTGTGAAAAGCTTCCTAGGCTCTTAAAAAAATTAAGATGTATTCACAGTATATTTTCTGTATTCACATGTATTTCTTTCATAAATGAAGCAGGAATCTAGATATACATGCTCTCCTGCCAGAACTACCAGGAACAACAATGGAGGAAGAAAATTATCCTCATGATGAACACCCCAATTCTCTCACTATGGATCCACCTTAAGAAATTGGCAAAATTTATTCTCCCACATCTTATTCTATTTATTGACATCTTCCTGCTGATTAACCCCTTTTCTCCCTTGCTGTCTCATAACTACTTCCTATCATTCAAAACAAATTTCTGGAGCAAAGGAAAATACTTTTTACCAGACATCTACTTCCCCATGACTGAAACCTCTCTCCCCAATTGTACTCCCACAGGACTCTATAGAACAAGAGTTAATACTTATTCATAGCATGTCTCCTGTTCCAGCTTTTCAATGAGTTAGATCTTCTATTTACCAGTTAGAAGTTAGTATCTCTCAAAAATAATTAGAAGTAACTTTAATGGTAATCATTTCAGGCCCTTTGGTCAATGGCTAGGGTGAGATAGTACTTGGAGCATAGAGACAGCTGCCTCATCAGCCTGGTGTAATGCTTTTCTTCCCTTTTATTCAACTACCCCCTCCCACTACCACTATCAATAAACCTCCAGAGAATTTTCTCCATGGATTTTTGACAATAACTGTTCTGGTAAAAAGGTCAAGAACCAGCAAGCTAAGAGCACCAATATGTTCCTTACAATGTGCTAGGCACCTTGGGAATATAAAAAAAGTCAAAGCTTATACTGGCTGTAAGACAAGCCCCAATAATAACTAGAGAACAATAAAACCAACAGGCTCTCCTGCGGGTACTTGTAATAAAGGCTGAAGCAGTTAGAGAAAAGAAGCATTCTACGGAGGGTATAGTGCTTGAAGAAATGTAGGAGGCCATGGGACTTGCTCAAACCCTCAAAAGGTAAAATCATTTGGATGGATAGTTAGCAAGCAGCCCTACCAGAGTAGTCAGAGATTAAATGTTTGATTTTTAAACCTAGAATAATAACCAAAAATGTCACAGTAAAAATAGGATGGGCCAATCATCCTGAAATCACTGGGGTTAGCATTCTCTTAGAGACACAGGTACACAGTGAGTAGCTCCAATAGTCCTGGGAAAGTGGTCTGAATAGGATATGAGTTTTGAGAACTTTTGAAAGCTATGCCATACCTAGAGAACTGGTTACAGAGGAGGAAGAGCAAATGTAGTTCTAGTTCTGCAGAGCTTCAGACACTGGTAACATGCCCCAAACAGCTCTCCTGGGGTTACTCATTGCCCAATTCCAAAATCATTTCCACAAACTGGACAGCTCAAAACCACAGAAATGTATTCTCTCAAAATTCTGAAGGCCGGAAATCCAAAATCAGTGTGTCAGCAAGGTTGGTTCCTTCTGAGAGCTCTGAGAATCTGTTTCATGTTTCTCTCCTAGCTTTGGCAGTTATTGGCAATTCCTGGTAATCCTTGACTTGTAGAAGCATCACTCCAATCTCTGCCTCTGTTATCTCATGATTATCTTCTCCCTAGGTTTCTCCATGTCTTCATATGGTGCTCTCCTTTCTGTGTTTCTCTCCCCTCTTCTTAGAAGGACATCAGTTGGTTAACCCTATTCTGGTATGATCTCACCTTAACTAATTGCATCTGCAATGACCCTATTTCCAAAATAAGGCCACATTCTAAAGTACTGAGGATAATATCTTCAACATATGTCTTTGGAAAACACAATTCAACCTACAAGATATAATTCAAAAAATGCCAGTAACTCAGGTCTTCAAGGCATAATGGCCCCTCAACTAAGTGTGACCATGGGAAATTACCCTTCCAAAAAGAACCACATAAAGGTAGCAGCTGGAGCAGAGGAATACCATTATTGCTATAGTGTAGACATGAACTTTGTGGGTAGGTTTGTGGTATAGTTAGCTCCTTCATACTCCTATAGCTTCCATCTTTGGCCAGAAAGACTTACTTGTTACAGGATGCTCAAATGTAATTAGTGATTCTGTGGTTATGTCCAGCAAATCATCATCTTTTTAAATCTGAGTCAGTCCAAACTCCCTTACCTCCTGCATTTGAAATGGCAAAGGATTAAAAAAATCTTTAACATAAGGGTTCTGGGCACTTTGGCTTGGAATCTACCTCTCAATGATTAGCTACTCTAGTGTGGCAGATTGATCATATTACTGCCAAATTTTTCATGTCTTTCTGTATATATGCCCTTTAGTATGTACTCTGACTCTTAGATTGTTCAAGTCACTTGCTTTGGCCAATGGAACATTTAGTAAATTTGGTAAAGATTTGAAAAAAATTCTTGCACATTTCTTCTCTATCTCTCTCCATTTTGCTCCCCTGCCTTTGCCTTGACAACATGCCGACAGGCCCAGACTAGGCTGCTAGAGGTGAGACACATTAAGTAAAGCCCAGTCAGTTGTCTTAGGTGGGAATCTAGACACGTGAGAGAGCCCAGCCAATGTCAGCAAACTCACCTCGCCAACACACAGTTAACCAAAGATACATGAGTAAACTTTGCTAAGCTTTGTTTCAGCAGAAACAACTTACCTATAAGTTTGAAAGAAATAATAAATGCGGGGCGTCTGGGTGGCTCAGTCATTAAGTGTCTGCCTTCAGCTCAGGTCATGATCCCAGGGTTCTGGGATCGAGCCCCACATGGGGCTCCCTGCTCAGCGGGAAGCCTGCTTCTTCCTCTCCCACTCCCCCTGCTTGTGTTCCTGCTCTCGCTATCTCTCTCTCTGTCAAATAAATAAATAAAATCTTTTTTTAAAAAAAAAAGAAATAATAAATGCATGTTGATTTAATCTACTAAGTTTTGTGGGTCTTTGATGTATAGTATTATTATGGCAACAGATAACTGATACATGCAACAATAAATGCTACTCTAACAACCTTGACTTCTGTAGCTATGGAGTAGAGTCAGCATCCATGCCTCAAACAAAACTCATGACATTTCAGTGCAAGTGTTCATATTAAGAAGGTTGTATTTTGGGATAGGATAGACTATTTTGTATTTCTTAAAGAGATCAAATCTTCTTCCTGTTACCCTAGTGCTTTGCTCCATCCCTAGAACAAATCAGAATCTCAGTAAATATTTTTGGATTAATTAATAAATGATTTTTCCATGGACCATATCATAAGGAAATGAAAACTGCAAAAGAACAACTATGATGTCTTATACATCTTATGTTTCCCAAATTTGTAATTATAGTGATGACTGTGTGGTAAGAACTCAATAAATAGTACTTGCTGATTTGTTAATTGATTGATGAGACTCAGCCATTATCAATTACCCTTGAGGAATGAACCAAGAAACAGAATTAAACTTCATTAAGAAATATTTCATTTGGCCCATAAGAAGACTTCTGTGACTTTCAAGGTTCCTAACCACTAGGAAAGGATACTGTATTTCGTATCTAGAGAATGAATGCCTCTTATATGACTTGCAGAGACTACTTTTCTATATGGGATGTGTAATATAATCTATAGTCATTGAATAGGCTGGTTATTGTTCATCTTTTCTGTTTTGTTAATTCCATATTTACATGTCAGCTTCAAGCCCTTAAGGCAAAAAGGGCATCCCAAATTATATGCTATTTTATTTAATAAAATATTAAGTGTCCCAGATATAAGAGAGTAGTAGTTTATAAAATAATACCAAAACAAAAATACTGACAAGAGCCCAAGAGCCATTTATTTATAATGATTGAGGAGCCTTCACGATATGCAGGTGCTGTACTTAGAAGTGGACAGAGTATAAGCTCTGATTTCCACACTTGAAGAGGGGGAAATAGGCAAATAACTAATTATGACAACATGATGCTATAAAGGGCATGTATATGGTGACAGAAAAGAGGGAGTGACTAATTCTTCATGGAAAATAGAAAATACTCAGAGTAGTGTCAACATTGGAGCTGAAAATAAGCAAAAATTCACCAAATAGAAAAGGAGAAGAACATCTAGGCAGAGTCTAGCATAGTCACAGTGAGTAGCCCAGTCTAATGCTATGGTGAACTAAATAAGGTCAAGTGTCATGAGATGAGGCTAGAACATAAACTTGGGTTCCTACCTGCAAAATCATATATATTCAGCTAAGAAGTCATGTAATGGCAAGCCTCTGCAGGATTTTTATTTAAGTAGGACTTAAAATGCTTACACCAGGGAATAATGTAAAGAATGATTTAGGGATGCCTGGGTGATTCAGTTGGTTGAGCGTCCAACTCTTGATTTTGGCCCAGGTCGTGATCTCAGGGTCATGAGATTGAGCCCCGTGTGGTCTCCATGCTCGGCTCAGTTAAAGTAAATTTGCACTAGAGAGGAAATATTGCTACACATTCACATGTGAAAATGCTAAGCAACCATCATCTGAAAGGTATGTTCCAAGATCTTAAAAGAGATGGCATGCCCAATTGATGAGATATTCAGTGAGGTAGCTGTAATATTTTACAGTTAATGCTCCTTATTAGTGTTGGCTTATGGTTAAGTTGTTGTACTGCTAAATAAGACTGGTCTTTCTCTTCCACTTTCAGTATGGAGCTATGTTAATTAAGTTGAGAAAAGGGAAGAAGATATAGAAGTCTGCTCATATTAATAAGCTGTGTGAAGGTTCTTAACAACATTACAGAACCAATTATTAAAACTCTAGAAGCCTGGGTAACTGTGACATTTTAAAACACTTGAAAACAAAAGCTTTCCGGGTATCTGTTGCATTAGATCAACAGGTATGAGAATTTCATATTTAATAAAAAAGGGGAGAAAGCAATGTATATTTCATGTTGAAGAAAAAGAAATCAATGATCAGTAACAAATAAGTGCAGTAAGTCAACTAGTCAGTAATAATCATTGAGAATCTACTATGAAATTCATCATTAAATGTATTGATTTATTTGGTGATTTGGTCATCTCCTGTGGTAGTCTATTAGCAACATGCACATAGCTTCTCTCTCCTGTTATAAAGATAGGTAGTATTCATATCTGAACAGACTTAGGAGTGTCAACAAAAAACACTTTTTGAATATACATTGGAAAATGTATATTGGATTATACAGGTTTCCAAACAAAATCACTTTCATCTGCCAAAAGTCCTAAAAGTTTTAGGTCTTTACAAGTATTTACTTCAAGCAGTATTTCTCAAATTACTGCTGCGTGTGAAACGTTTATTTTACAAAGCTGTCATTAATCACATAAGGCTGTCAAGAAACACTATTAATAGATAGCAAAGGGGAGAAATTAGTAGTCAGAAGATTTTTATGTCAGAAAATAAAAATTAATAAAATTGGCACCATAAGGCAATGAGAAAGAATGTAAAATAACAGGAAAGAATAGGTATAATGAGAGGGAAGTCAATAAGGTTAAGATGAAGAGCTCAATGTTGTTTTTGTCAATATCTAAGAGTTAAAATTAAGAACTAAATCTTAAAGATATCTTCAGTTAAATTTCATCTGGGCATCATAAGACAAAAGGATTATACATTTCTCTTTTTCCAAACATTCCCTTTGAAGTCTCTGTGTAAAGAAGTCTATTTTGTCCCATCCCAGTGAACAAAGAGACTGAAGGTAACTGTGAGAAAGGAGAAAAAGTTTTCTGTCCCATGATAAAAGACACGGCATAAAAACACTGAAAATACTTTCAACAATTGTCAAGTGTCACAGTGTTTTAATTATAATTGAGAGAAAATCAGCTGATAGGGAAAATTGAGCTGTTGCGCTATCTTAGCTGTTTGCATAACTTTTTAAAAAAGATTGATTGATTGATGAGACAGAGAGGCACCGAGAGCAAGAGAGTGAGCAGGGGGGAGGAGCAAAGGGAGAGGAACAAGCAGACTCTGCACTGAGCAAGGAGCCTGACCTCATGACCCTGAGATCATGACCTGAGCCAAAATCAAGAGTTGGCTGCTTAACCAACCGAGCCACCCAGGTGGCCCTGCATAACTTTTGCTGCACTAAATGCCCAAAAGCCCAGTTTGAGTTTTGTATATCTTAAAACTGAAGTCAGTTATCTTCTAATTTTTAGTCTTTGCTTTTATGAGGAGATGTCAATCATAATATTTTAAAATGTTTATTCATAAATTTAGGAAATATTTGTTAAACGCATATGGTACCACATTTGGTGTGGTGAATATATGAAAAAGAAATAGCAATACAATTCCTCCTGTCAAAAATTTCCACATAGGGGTATATGTGTATAAAAGAATGCAAAACAATGAATGCAATGAACTGATGTAAACATCAATGCAAAAAGTGTTTGTTCCATACATTTAGAATATTGAGTATTAGGAGGAAGACTGGAATATCTGTACAATCTTATACAATTTGACTTTTGTATATGACAAGCATCAGTTGCCCCACCTGTAAAATGGGGATACCTGTTTAATATCATATATTTCTCAGCCCATTTTGTGGAAAGTAAAATCAAGGAAAAAGATTATTTAGTACAATGTGTCATACTGAAAACATTGAAATCATTTATATTTTAGAGAATATGTGTACTATTTTTTTTATAAATCCATCTACTTGGATGTCTCAAAGTGTTCCACATACTCGATTAAAATCACCAGGTAAAGGTCAATATATTTCAAAGGATTCATCCAAAATATACACACTTTAAGTATTCATTTTTTTAACAAATAATAAAATGTAGCTGTAGATAGCATATAATCAGTATTTTAATTTTTTAATGCACTGTTACAAAAGATAATGTTTTAACCAAACTTATATGCACTTGATGGAATATTGTGTTGGCCTTTGAAGAGTCACCTTTGGAAAGTTATATTTTAATGATAAATAGTTGACTTTTATAAAGGTCACTTTAAGTAAAAGTCACGTAGAATCTGCTTCTCTATCAAACAAAACCTCCTGTGACCTCATTTTCCCCACCTGCTACCACCCATTTGCTGCTCCCCTTTCCTACAAACTCCTCAAAAGATTATAACTTCTCTGTTTACTTAATTTCTTTTTGTTCTCTCTCAGATTGTGTCCAATCAAGCTTTTCTTCTACACTTCCAAACAGTGCCTCTGTCAATGTTACCAGTGATCTCATTTATTAGCAGATTTTAGAAATGGAATTCACTTTCTTCACTAATACATTTTCCTCACTTGGACTTATACTACTCTCCTTTGTTTTGTCTTGCAAGTCACAGGTTCTATCTTTTGTGCAAATGCCCACTCTTTTCCCTGGCACCCTAACTTTGGAGTGGCCTAGGA
This sequence comes from Phoca vitulina, assembly GCF_004348235.1. Taxonomy (NCBI): domain Eukaryota; kingdom Metazoa; phylum Chordata; class Mammalia; order Carnivora; family Phocidae; genus Phoca; species Phoca vitulina. The sequence continues at coordinate 18,033,159 of NW_022589718.1, forward strand.
CTCAGTCTTTTATCTTCTCCTCTTCTTTCACACACAATCTCTTGGTAATTTCATCTAGTCTCTTTGGTATAATACCCTTTACATGCAAATGACTCTAATTTTTATTAATCTCCTGCCAAATTTCTTTTTAAGAAGATGTATTTATGTTTTTTTATTTTTTAATTTTTTTAATTTTTTATTTAAGAGAGAGAGTGAGAGAGATAGAGTACAAGGCAGGGGGAGAGGCAGAAGGGAGAGGGAGAAGCAGACTCCCTTTCTGAGCAGGGAGCCTGATGTGGGGCTCCATCCCAGGACCCTGGGATTATGAGTCCTGGGATCATGACTTGAGCCCAAGTCAGATGCTTAGCCGACTGACCCACCCAGGCACCCCTCCTGCCGGGATTTCTGTTCTGAACTCTAGACTTGTATATCCAACTGCCTATTCAACATCTCTGCTAGAATGTGGCATATCCATATCCAAATTAATATGTCTAAAACTAAACTACTGGTTCTGGCTCCCTTCCCCGAAGTATTATGTTTATAATCTTCCCTATCATACTTCATGGGAATTCTATCCTTTCAGTTGCTCAAGCTAAAATTCTTAGTCATCTTGATTCTTCATAAATTTACTATCCAAATCAGTCATAAAATCTTTATGGCCATCAAAATGTATGTGAATAAATAACTCATGTCACTATCTCCATTGCTCCCTTTATGGTTGGAGCCACCGTGTGCATTTAGCCGGATTACCCCTGAGTAACCTTCAACAGAGTCCATCGTCTCTCATGGTTTGTCTACCCCTCCGATTTCCCCCCTTCATTCTTCCCCTCCTGCTATCTTCTTCTTTTTTTTTTTCTTAACATATATTGCATTATTTGTTTCATAGGTACAGATCTGAGATTCAACAGTCTGGCACAATTCACAGCGCTTACCAGAGCACATACCCTCCCCAGTGTCTATCACCCAGTCAGCCCATCCCTCCCACCCAACCCGCCACTCCAGCAACCCTCAGTTTGTTTCCTGAGATTAAGAATTCCTCATATCGGTGAGGTCATATGATACATGTCTTTCTCTGATTGACTTATTTTGCTCAGCATAATACCCTCCAGTTCCATCCACGTCGTTGCAAATAGTCTTGCCACTTTTAACATTGACTCCTCTGTAGCCTATTCTCAACTGCAGCCAGAGTGATCCTTTAATGACACAAGTTAGATATTGTCACTCCTCTACCTCTCCAGTATCCTCCCATCTTACTCAAGTAAAAGCCAAGGTCCTCATGGTGGCTCACAGGACTTACCATGTCTGATGTTTCATTACCTTTCTAATTGAGTTTCTACCACTTTTTATTTATTCTACAAAGAGGACATGAGACACTGGCCATCTTAGGGCCATATCCTCTCTGACCGCAACATACTTTCAGATATGCTGTCAACTACTCTACTTTCTTTGCTCCAGGTATTTGCTCAAGTATCCCCTGCTCAAAGAAGTATCCCCAACCATCTTATTTAAAATAGCAACGTGGGGATGCTTAGGTGGCTTAGTCGGATGAGCATCTGCCTTTAGCTCAGGTCATGATCCCAGGGTCCTGGGACCGACTTATTGCCATCTAACAAACTATAAAATGTATTTATTACATTATTTGTTATTGTCTCTATTTCACAACTAGAATGAAGGGTGCCTGAGTGGCTCAGTTGGTTAAGCTACTGCCTTCAGCTCAAGTCATGATCCTGGAGTCCCAGGATCGAGATCCGCCTCAGGCTCCCTGCTCCGCAGGGAGTCTGCTTCTCCCTCTGCCTAATGCTCCCACTGCTCATACTCTCTCTCTCTCTCAAATAAATAAATAAAAACTTAAAAAAAAAAAAAGAATGAAAGCTCCACACAGAGGGAATTTTTGTTAGTTGTGTGCATTCATGTAACATTACAAAGAACAGAGAATGTACTGAACACCATAGATACTTATTCATTTCATGTATGCATGAATGAAATAGAGCTGAAAGATAGAAAAAGAGAATAAGGTCTGCATATCATCTGAGACCCTGAATCATGGACATATATGGCATTATGATAAGGTGACACATGCTCAGAATTATATCATCCAAAATTTTCTGATTTCGTCTAACGAGTTCGTTTTTATTTTTTCTTATAAAGAAACATAATAATTATTTGTCCAATGCATCTTGAACTTAATTTGTTCTTTTCCTTTTTAAAGATCACGTTACTCTCTTTCCTAGGAACATCTTAATCTACTAACTATACTTACTGCTTATTTTTTGTCCTGTGTTCCAAATGACATTGTGATTTAACTGTCTATGGGTTCTTTTCTATTTTCTCTCTCTAAGGCTCCTCTTTCTTTTACTCCTACCCTGTCAAAATACCTGTTTTCTAAATTTTGCTAAGTGAATTCAAACTATAACCAATTAAGTTTTTACAAGTGGTATTTTTTTATGTGCTAACTACATTAGTCTCGTGTTACTATTATTTTTTTCATATAAACATGATACTGAGTAGTAAATAGACAATGTCCTCAACAAGCCTTTGGACTATTCTATTCTATTTTGTTCTATTCTGTTATTCTATTTTTTCCCTTTGACTCAACACCACACTCTCTCAGTTTCTATGACTTTATAAAGTCTTCTTATCCAGTAGAGAGATTATTACTTTCTTATTCTTTAAGAGTGTCTTTTCTAACATTGTCCTCTTGTATTTCCCTTTTATTTTAATTTTTTTAAAGATTATATTTTTCTATTTAGAGAGTATGAATGGGGAAGGGGCAGAGAGAGGGAGCAACTTAAGTGCAGAGCCCAACACAGGGCTTGATATCATGACCTGAGCCAAAATCAAGAGTCAGACACTCAACCAACTGAGCAATGCAGGCGCCCCTGTATTTCCATTGTAAAATCAACCTGTCAATTACACATACACAAATACATATGCATGTATGTACATGGCATCACATGTAATACACATATATTCATTCATATGTGCATATATATACATTTACATTTATAAAAAGATATATATATATAGATACTGTATATAGATATATGTATATATACATAGATTTGCTTTGCTAATATTTTTGCATCTATAATGATGAGAGAGATTGGTCTGTAATTATCCTTTCTTGAAATGTTCTTGCAGAATTTTTTTTAAGGTTATGCTTGCTAAGTTGAAGATGAATCGGATTATGTACCCTCCTTTTCTATTTCAAGGTCAGCCTTACTTCTAGGGAAGTAAGGTTTGCCCTTACATGGTGGGTTCCACAAGTCTGTAATAAATTCATCAACCTCTTTGGGAATCAGCAAATACACCCAAGGGAACAGTACATTTAAATTCTAAATTTGCCTTCCTCAATTTCCATCTTCTGGATTTTTGTCTAATAATTTTGCAATTCCTTGTTAGCTACCAAAGTTTGTTAAATTTTACTCACTTTTTCTAGTTGTTTTCAGCAAGAGAGTAGGTCATAAATAGCTATCCACCATTGTTACAAGTGTAAGTCCTTCCAAGGGTTCACTCTTGACCCTCTTAAAGAAGTAGGGTAGGCTTGCTCCAAGTGGAAAGACAAGTCAGAGATTTACCTTTGCCCTTTTTTTTTTAAGAAGTATGCCTGAGGATATTTTTATGAGCTCCATGGCCCTTCTTGCCCTCTCAAGCCCTTGTAACAGAGGAAGGACTAGAAGTCCCAGTTCATAGAGCCCAGTATGATCCCTGTTGGGAGAGGATGAGATTACTCCTGTTGTCTGGGGCTTCTTATTGGCTCCCAGATGGTTCTGGGAAAATTTTCATTTTTCTCTTTCTGTCTTCACCCTTTATATAATCAGAGAAGACAGTCACTAGTAGCTCTAGAATTAAATCATCCCAGCTTATCAACTCTAGCACATGGGAAGACTTTTCTCCTTTCCCAGTATTTGTTCATCAAACTCAAAATAGAACATGACAAACCAAATCTTGACTATGTCTAAAAAAAAGGGAGAAAAAAATATGATATTCTACCCACAAAACCGATAGGATATGAAATAAATGTGGTTTCCCCAATGAAAGTTAATGGGCATACAATAGGGCCATCTGCCCGCTATAGCTATCTATGTACCCAGCACTACGATGTTCAGCCTTAGGGATGCAAGCTGAATAAAAAATCATTGGCACCCTCCTCCATTACAAGCTTTAGGGATTGAGTAGACATGTAAAAAAATTGTCTCAGTGATGGTGCTATAACAAAGGTGTTAAAAACATGCTATTTCCTTAGGGATAGAAGTGCTCAATTCAGTTAGGCTTGTGGAGGTCAAAAAGTTATCTTTGAGAAAGAGGTAAAAAATGATATCTTATTAGGAATAAGTAAATTTTGCTAAGGTAGGCAAAAGAATAGCCTGGTTAAAATAAAAGATCATCTCCTGCTAGTGAGGGAATGGGGGATTAAGTGGAGTAGTAAAGTTTTTAATTTGCAATAAAGAATCTAAGAAAAAAGAAAGCAGCAAAAAAAACTACAAAGCAGTATTCAGGGCCCAGTTGAGGTTGGGAACTAAATTGGTCATGGTACACAAATTTGTCATTTGTCATGTCACTCAACCTGCATAGTTGTGTGATTTTTTTTTTTCCTTAAGAATGCTTTAGCAGCCTCTATTTAGGATTGACAGCAACAAACAACAAGGTAAAATTTCCTCACAGAACAATTGCCATAATCCTAGGCAAAAATTAAGGGAAGCTTTGTGGACTGAAAGAAAAGAAGATTTTGTTAATTGGGTGGGAATTAGAAGATGCGGAAGGCAAGAGAGATGATTACTCAAGTAGAGTCTGCTAGTTGCTTGGAAAACCCATCCCTCGGGCACAGTGGGAAGACCTTGGGAAAAAAGTTTTTCTGGAAGTTCAAAGTAGTGCTGAGTCTGAGCTACCAGAGCATCAATTTCAGGGGTCTGCATGCTGAAGACCCATGGACCAGAACCAAAGATTACATTATTCTCTAACTTTTACTTGGACAAATTTCTAATGTCCTTGCTTTTATGGCTAGAAATTTCTGCACTAGTTAACACTGCCTGTAAAAAGACAGGGGTTATGCCAGACTGCCTGCTCACCAATACCCTCCCACAAATATCAGCAATTTATCCTGCATCACAACTCACAATTAAAATATACAAATCTATTCATTTAAATACTTGAATTAAAGTATGCTCTCTTACGTATTCCAACCATATAGAAATTATCAACCTCACCTTCCCAGGATGTTCTCTCCTGTGATAATTCTATCCTCTGAAGGATGTGTATCTCATCCAAGTGGTCAGTTCTGGTTATTATGTGTTCAGAGTGAAAAAACTGGAAATTTTGTTTTGTGGTTCTCCAGGAATTTTCTCCTAATAATGACAGAGTAAGGATAAATACAGGCAGTCCAATCACACTGCCATCATCCTTATCATAGCAGTAAACTTCACTGAAACTTTTAGATTAGGAATGGTTTCTTTTTTTAATTAGTAATTTTTTACAGCAGTTTTAGGTTCACAGCAAAATGGAGCAGAAAGTACAGAAAATTCCCATATACTCCTGGCTCCACCAATAGGCAACCTTCCTACTATCAACATCCTCCATCAGAGTGGCACATTTGTTACAACTGATAACATACACTGACACATCATTATCACACGGAGTCCACATAGTTTACATTAGGGTTCACTCTTGGTGCTGTACATTCTGAGTTTGGACAGATCTCTAGTGACATGTATAACCATTGTAGTATCATGCAGAATTGTTTTACTGCACTAAAAATCCTTTGCTCTTTGCCTATTCATCCCTTACTCCCCCCTAATTCCTTGAAATCACTGATCTTTTTCTGTCTCCGTATTTGCCTTTTTTTTAAATGTCATATAGTTGGAATCATACAATCTGTAGCCTTTTCAGATTGGTTTCTTTCACTTAGTAATATGCTATTAAATTTCCTCCATGACTTTTCATAACTTGTTAGCTTATTTCTTTTTAGAGATGACTAATATTCTATTGTCTTTATATACCACAGTTTATTTATTCATTCATCTACTCAAGGACATCTTGGTTGCCTACAAGTTTTGGCAGTTAAGAATAAAGCTTCTATAAACATCCTTGTGCATGTTTTTATGTGGACATAAGTTTTCAAGTCTTTTGGATAAATACCAAAGAACAATCATATGGTAAGAATATGTTTAGTTTTATTTTAAAAAAAACTGTCAAAATGTCTTGCAAAGTAGATGTACCAATTTGCATTCCCTCCAACAATGAATTTTGTTGCTCGGCATTCTCACCAGTATTTGGTGTTGACAGGGTTTTTGATTTTGGCCATTCAAATAGATGTGCAGTGATATTTCATTGTTGTCTTAATTTGCAGATCCCCAGTGACATATGATGTCAAACATCTTTTCATAAACTTACTTGCCATCTGTGTATCCTCTTTGATGAAGGTGTCTGTTCACATCTTTTGCCGATTTTTTAATCAGATTGCTCATTTTCTTATTGTTGGATTTTACAATTACTTTGCATATTTTGGATAACAGTCCTTTATCAGATGTGTCTTTTTCAAATATTTTCTCTCAATCTGTGGCTTATCTTATTCTTTTAACATTATCTTTGGCAGAGGAGAAATTTTTAATTTTAATGTAGTCCAGTTTACCAATTTTTTTCATGGATCATGTCTTTGTGGTTCTAATTGTTTTGTTATCTCTTAAGAAGCTTATGATCTACTGGGTGAGATGCCTATTTTATTATGATCTTCCGGACTTTATTCTCATTTTTTTCCCTCTGTATTTTGAGAGAATTTGTGTGGCTTGTCTTTTCTTTTCATTAATTCATTTTCTTCTGGGTCAAATCTTCTATTCATCTGCCTCCTCCTATACAACTGTACCTGGGTTCTCATTGAGAAGTTTCATGGAAAGTAATTTTTTAAGTGATGTTAAAAACAAGGTTAAAGTATTTTTGTGAATATATCTTAAATTGCATATTTAAGAGGGATAAATGCCTTGAATCTCTAGAAGGGAACCCCTTCTACTGATATGAAGGATCTTTTCATACCCATTGTCACTTCTCTTTGTTTATTCATCCTTCTTTAGAAGTCTCAATGCTGTTCCAAGGTTGTATTATAGTCTGGCAAGAATTAAATTACTTAAAACCAAGATAAGCATTGCATTATTCAAAATCTAAATTTTTCCTAAAGGACACATCAGGTCTTAATTTAAGGAAAAAAAGAAAAGCAAAAGTCTGGCAGTACATCATTTAAAAGAGTGGAGAGGAAAATGAAACGTTAATCATTGGCAGAGCCATAAGCATGAGTCACATCTCTATATAAATATAGATAGTCCCCTTAAGGAAGGGTCCATCGTTATGACTGGTCTATCTTCTTTAGAAGTAGTTCACTCTTAATGTACCTGCCACAATGTCCTTGTTCACAGAGGTATGTGGTAGTGAAACGGAAATCTCTGATTAGCTCTTGAACTCCTTGTGGGATTCCATCTCTTAGAAAACACAATTTTTACTTCTCAGACAAAAGAGTTGTCTATGGGATTCTGCCAGGGTATCTGTCTTCTTCTTTCCAGGGCAGGGAATAAAGGGAGAACATTCTTTTTCTCTCAGGAAGATAATTATATAGTTGTCCTCAATTTTGCTTTCCCACACAGTCTCATCAACAATACATTTAGTAGAAATACTTCAGATTTTTGATAGGCACATGATGTTCATTCTCTTTTTAATTTGCAATCTACATTTTACTTAATTACAAATATTTTCTCTGTTTTGTAATACATTTTGTAATTCTTATGCTGGCACCACCATCTTGCCAGCAAATATAGATTTAAGTATTTTTTATTTGTGTAAAGTTATAAGCTTCTTCCATGGGAATGAGACTGAGTTATACTTTTGGATTCTAACTAAGAAAATTGTGGAAAGGTATTTGTGAATAATAAGTCCTAAATGAGAAGCAGATGTGTGGAAAATAAAATAGAGTGTTCTGGAAAAAAGCAGAGAGATAAAAAGAGAAACTGAAAAGAAATATAATTTAAGATGATTGACTACACATATGAGACCTTTAGAGAGTAAAAGACTTTAGAAAGTTTAAAGTCAAAGCCATGGACCACTGCTAATTTGGGCGGAGAAATTTGCTAGCTGTTTCCACTAGAAGCCCAAGAGGTGTGTTCTTAAGATCGAAACAAGAAATAGCTTTTCTCTTTAAGGGCCAATAGTAGTAATTTCCATCGAAACTGGAAGGTGAAAGCAAGATAAATTTAGAGCAAAGAACAGCAACCATAAGACTTAGGAATTAGAAAAGTGTGCTAGCCTAAAACAGAGTTATCCCATGGGTCTGCATTTATAATTTACTGCAATTGATTCTGATCAGGATGGGTTCACTTGAATTTCTTCCTATCATGCTTTCAACTCAAGTTGTTCACTTTGTGAGTCTAAGACGCAGAAAGGTTATAGTGACAAAAGAAAAGCAATAGAGAAAAGTTTGGACTCACTTTTTTTTTTTTTAACTAAAGAACTTTCCTATTTAATACCTTTGGATGATATAAGAATGAATTTCAAATAGAATGTCATCATAACTCACATTAAGTATTCTTGACTACTAGAAAACCTATCAATGTTGCTTTCTAATCACTCCTCATAGATTTTATTTTATTACTTTTTCATCAAATTCATAGCTTTTTTCTGAATACTTTCTGAATACTCCAAACTCTCAAAAGTGTACACATATCCTGGCTTATCCTTGCTGAATACACTGGGAAGATTACCTCCCAAATGGCAATGAAGTGACTATCAAAATGAAGGTGAAGTCACAAATTTAAATATCAAAAACTTAATTTAACTGAAGGAGAAGTGTCCTTTATGAGTGAAAGAGAAGCAATGTTTAATGATCAGTGGCCTTCTCACTGACAAATTAAAAGTGAAACATTGAGAATGGTTACATTCCATCAGAACATGAAGAAATACATTCCCCTAAAGAAAAATAAGAAAAATAAGAAAAATAAATAATGAATTAAAAAAAAAACATTTTAGGGGTGCTTGGGTGGCTCAGTCAGTTAAGCATCCAACTCTTGATACCAGCTTAAGTCATTATCTCAGGGTTGAGAGATCAAGCCCCCCATCAGGCTCCACACTGGGCGTGGAGACTGCTTAGGATTCTCTCTGTCCCTCTCCCTCTCCCCCCACTCCCCGCTCACACACTCTCTCTCTCAAACAAACAAATTAATTAATAATAAATAAACAACTCATTTTAAAGCAAAACAACAACAGTAACAACAAAAACAGGAATTAAATGAAAATTCATAGAACAGTCTTCATCTACTGTTCAGACGAATGCAAAACAGTATTTAAAAATGCCCTGTTTAAGTTAGATAGCTAGTATTTGAGTTGAGAAAAAAATGAAAATCTCTTAGCTCAAATGTTATGGCTAAAAACTGCTTCAAGATTATTAATAGCTTAATTTGGCATATACTATTGAAATTTACTTAAAAAGCTAAGAATGATTTTTTAATTTTATGTAAGCATTTTTCTTATATTGGACATATTTCTTTGATAATAACTTTAGGTTTTTATAATTTTGAAATATTTGTAACTTATATAAGGTTCTAAAGTATACAGTCATATAATTACTTTGAGTGATAAGATTCTATGCAACATAAAAAGCTGTTTTCAGTTCCAATGAAATTCCCTAGAGGAAGGTAATTTTTAAGTGACTACTGCTTTTTTGTTTTGATTAAAGCATGCTGACACTATATTATATTAGTTTCAGGTGCACAACATAGTGATTTGATATTTATATACATTATAAAATGATCACCATAAGTCTAGTTTCAATGTGGCACAATACATGGTTTTTACAATCTTATTGACCATATTCCCTAAATTGTACATTAAATCCCTGTTTCTTATTTATTTTATAACATGAAGTTTGTAAATTTAATTCCCTTCACCTATTTCATCAGTCTGCCCACCACTCTTTCCTCTGGCAAACAAGTGTTTGCTCTCTGTATTTATTAGTCTGTTTCTGTTTTGTTTTGTTTTTTAGATTGCACTCATAGTAGTCATATGGTATTTCTCTTTCTTTGTCTGACTTATTTCACTTAGCATAATACCCTCTAGGTCTATCTATATTGCTGCAAATGACAAGATTTCGTTCCTTTTATGACTAGGTAATGTTCCATTGAATATATATATATATATATATATATGTATATCATGATATACATGTATATACATATATATATATCATATCCTTTTTTTCTAATTATTTACTGATGGACATTTAGGTTGCTTTCGTATCTTGATTATTGTGAATAATGTGATGGACAAAGGGGTTCATATGTCCTTACAAATTAATATTTTAATTTTCTTCAGAAAAACAAACACCCAAGAGTGAATTGCTGGATCATATGGCAGTTATATTTTCAATTTTTTTTAATGTTTCAAGTTTTGATTTAAATTTTGTTAGTTAGCATATAATGTAATACTAGTTTAAGGGATAGAATTCAGTGATTCATCACTTACATATGACACCCAGTGCTCATCACAGCACATGCCCTCCTTAATCCCCATCATCCAGTTAGCCCATCCGCCCGCCACCTCCCCTCCAGCAACACTCAGTTTGTTCTCTATACTTAAGAGTCTCTTTTATGGTTTCCCTCCCTCTCTTTTTTGTTTCTTTCCCCTATATTTATCTGTTTTGTTTCTTAAATTCCACATATGAGTAAAATCATATGGAACTTGTCTTTCTCTGACTGACTTATTTTGCTTAGCACAATATTCTCTAGCTCCATCCATGTGATTGCAAATGGCAAGATTTCCTTCTTTTTTATGGCTGAGTAATATTCCATCATATATATATATATATATATATATATATATATATATATATATATATATCCTTTCATCAGTCGAAAGACATTTGAGCTGTTTCCATAATTTGGCTATTGTTGATAATGCTACTATAAACATGGGGGTGCAAGTGCCCCTTTGAATCAATATTTTTGTGTCCTTTGGGTAATTACCTAGTAGTACAATTGCTGGGTTGTAGGGTAGTTCAATTTTTAACTTTTTGAGGAACCTCCATACTGTTTTCCACAGTGGCTACACCAGCTTGCATTCCCACCAACAGTGTAAAAGGGTTCCCTTTCACTGCATCCTTGCCAACATCTGTAGTTTCCTGTGTTGTTAATTTCAACCATTCTGACAGGTATCAGGTGGTATCTCATTGTTTTGATTTGTATTTCTCTGATGATGAGTGATGTTGCACATCTTTTCATTGTCTGTTAGCCATCTGTGTGTCTTCCCTGAAAAAACACCTATTCATGTCTTCTGTCCATTTCTTAACTGGATTTTTTTTTTCTTGGATGTTGAGTTTGATAAATTCTTTATAGATTTTGGATACTAGCCCTTTAGCTGATATGTGATTTGCAAATATCTTCTCCTATCTCCTTCTGTAGGCTGCATTTTAGTTTTGTTGACTGTTTCCTTTGCTGTGCAGAAGTTTTTATCTTGATGAAGTCCCAATAGTTCATTTTTGCTTTTGTTTCCCTTGCCTCTGGAGATGTATCTAGTAAGAAGCTGCTATGGCTGAGGTCAAAGAGATTGCTGCCTATGTTATCCTCTAGGATTCTGATGGTTTCCTATCTCACATTTAGGTCTTTCATCTATTTTGAATTTATTTTTGTGTATGGTGTAAGAAAGTGGTCCAGTTTCATTCTTCTGCATGTTGCTGTCCAATTTTCCCAACACCATTTTTTGAAGAGACTGTCTTTTTTCCATTGGATATTCTTTCCTGCTTTGTCAAAGATTAGTTGACCATATAGTTGTGGGTCCATTTCTGGGTTTTCTATTCTGTTCCACTGATCTATTTGTCTGGTTTTGTGCAAATCCAATACTGTCTTGATGATTACAGCTTTGTAATAGAGCTTGAAGTCCAGAATTGTGATGCCTCCAGCTTTGCTTTGCTTTTCTTTTTCAAGATTGCTTTGTCTCTTCAGGGTCTTTTGTGGTTCCATACAAATTTTAGGATTGTTTGTTTTAGCTCTGTGAAAAATTCTGTTGGTATTTTGATAAGGATTGCATTAAATATGTAAATTGCCTTGGATAGTATAAATATTTCAACAATATTTGTTCTTTGAATCCATGAGCATGGAATGTTTTTCCATTTCTTTGTGTCCTCTTCAATTTCTTTCAAAGTGTTCTATAGTTTTCAGAGACAGATCTTTTACTTCTTTGGTTGGGTTTATTCCTAGGTATCTTATAGTTTTTGGTGCAGTTATAAATGGGTCAATTCTTTGATTTCTCTTTCTCCTGTTTCACTACTCGTGTGTAGAAATGCAACAGATTTCTGTACATTGATTTTGTATCCTGTGACTTTGCTGAATTCATGTATCAATTCCAGCAATTTTGTGGTGGAGTATCATGTCATCTATGGATAGTAAAAATCTGACTTCTTCCTAGCCTTTTATTTCTTTTTGTTGTCTGATTGATTGCTGAGGCTAGGACTTCCAGTACTATGTTAAATAATGGTGAGAGTGAACATCCTTGTCTTGTTCCTGACCTTAAAGGAAAAGCTCTCAGTTTTTCCCTGTTGAGGATGATACTAGCTGTGGGTCTTTCATATATGGCCTTTATGTGTTGAGGTATGTTCCTTATATCCCTACTTTGTTGAGGGTTTTTACCAAGAATGGGTGCTGTATTTTGTCAAATGCTTTTTCTGCATCTACTGAGAGGACCATATAGTTCTTATCCTTTCCTTTATTAATGTGGTGTATCACACTGATTGATTTGTGAATAATGAACTGTCTTTGCAACTCAGGAATAAATCCCACTTGATCATGGTGAATGATTCTTTTAATGTACTGTTAGATTTGATTTGCTAGTATTTTGTTCAGAGATTTTGCATCCATGTTCATTGGGGATATTGGCCTATAATTCTCCATTTTAATGGGGTCTTTGGTTTTGGAATCAAGGTAATGCTGACCACATAGAATGAGTTTGGAAGTTTTCCTTCCATTTCTGTTTTTTGGAACAGTTTGAGAAGAATAGGTATTAACACTTCTTTAAATGTTTGGTAGACTTCCCTTGGGAGGCCATCTGGCCCTGGACTTCTGTTTGTTGGGAGATTTTTGATTACTGATTCAATTTCTTCGCTGGTTATGAGTCTGTTCAAATTTTCTATTTCTTCCTGTTTCAGTTTTCATAGTTTATATGTTTCTAGGAATTTATCCATTTCTTCCAGATTGTCCAATTTGTTTGCATATAATTTTCATAATATTCTCTTATAATTGTTTGTATTTCTGGGGCACCTGGGTGGCTCAATTTGGTTAAGTGTCCGACTCTTGGTATCAGCTCAGGTCATGATCTCAGAGGTGTGAGATCAAGCCTGGCATGGAGCTCCACGCTGGGTGTGGAGCCTGCTTAAGATTCTTTCTCTCTCCCTCTCCCTCTGCCCCTCCCCCTCCACTCTCTCTCTCTCTCCCTCTCTCTCTAAAAACAAAAATTTTATTTCTGTGATGTTGGTTGTAATCTCTCCTCTCTTGTTTGTGATTTTATTTATTTGGATCATTTCTCTTTTCTTTTTGATAAGTCTGGCTAGGGGTTTATCCATTTTATTAATTCTTTATTTTTTAAAGATTTTATTTATTTGAGAGTGAGAGAGTGTGAGAGAGAGAGCACGAGCAGGGAGGAGGGGCAGAGATAGGGAGAAGCAGACTCCCTGCTGAGCAGGGAGCCCAACATGAGGCTTGATCCTAGGACCCTGAGATCATGACATGAGCTGAAGCCCGACACTTAATCTACTGAGCCACCCAGGTACCCAATTTTATTAATTCTTTCAGAGAACCAGTTCCTAGTTTCTTTGATCTGTTCTACTGGATTTTTTCTTTATTGTTTCTGTATCATTTATTTCTGGTCTAATCTTTATTATTTCCATTCTTCTGCTGGCTTTAGGCTTTATTTGCTCTTCTTTTTCTAGCTCCTTTAGATGTAAGGTTAGGTTGTGTATTTGAGGTTTTTCTTGCTTCTTGAGGTAGGCCTGTATCGCTCTATACTTGCACCTTATGACTGCTTTTGGTCATCCCAAAGGTTTTGGACTGTCGCATTTTCATTTTCATTTGTTTCCATGTAGTTTTTATTTCTTCTTTAATTTCCTGGTTAACCCATTCATTCTTTAGTAGGATGTTCTTTAACCTCCATGTATTTGCGGTCTTTCCAAATTTTTCTTGTGATTGACTTCAAGTTTCATAGCATTGTGGTTGGAAAATATGCATGGTATGATCTCAATATTTTTGTATCTGTTGAGGCCTGATTTGTAACTCAGGATGTGATCTATTCTGGAGAATGTCCCATGTGCACTCAAAAAGAATGTGTATTCTGCTGCTTTAGATTAAAATGTTCTGAATATATCTGTTAAGTCCATCTGGTCCAGTGTGTCATTCAAAGCCATCATTTCCTTGTTGATTTTTTTGTTTAGATGATCTGTCCATTGCTGTAAGTAGAAAGTCCCCTATTGTTATATTATTATCAATGCATTCCTTTATGTTTGTTATTAATTATTTTATATATTTGGGTGCTCCCAGGTTGGGGACATAAATTTTACAATTGTTAGATTTTTTTGTTGGATAGACCCCTTTATTATGCTATAGTGCCCTTCTTCATCTCTTATTATAGTCTTTGGTTTAAAATCTAGGTTGTCTTATATAGGTATGGCTGCTCCGGCTTTATTTTGGCATCCATTAACATGATAAACAGTTCTTCATCCCCTCACTTTAATCTGCAGGTGTCTTTAGGTATAAAATGAGTCTTTTGTAGGCAGCATATAGATGGGTCTTGTTTTTTTGTTTTTACTTTTTTTTCCATTCTGATACCCTATGTCTTTTTTTTTATTATGTTATGATAATCCCCATACATTACATCATTAGTTTTTGATGTGGTGATCCACAATCCATTGTTTTTGTATAACACCCAGTGCTTCATGCAGAACGTGCCCTCTTTAATACATATCACCAGGCTAACCCATCCTCCTACACCCCTCCCCTCTAGAATCCTCAGTTTGTTTTTCAGAGTCCATTGTCTCTCATGGTTCATCTCCCCCTCTGAATAATACATTATATGTTACCCTATGTCTTTTGATTGGAGCATTTAGTCCATTTACATCAGAGTGACTATTGATAGATATGAATTTAGTAGCATTGTATCACCTGTAAAGTCATTGTTTCTGGAGATTGTTCCTGTTCCTTTCTAGTTTTTGTTGCTTTTGGTATTTCTTTCCCACTCAGAGTCCCCTTTAATATTTCTTGCAGGACTGGTTTAGTGGTCACAAACTCCTTTAGTTTTTGTTTGGCTGGGAAACTCTTTATCTCTCCTCTAATCTGAATGATAGCCTTCCTGGATAAAGTATTCTTGGTTGCATATTTTTCCCATTCAGCACATTGAATATATCATGCCACTCTCTTCTGGCCTGCCAAGTTTCTGTGGAGAGATCTGCTGCTAACCTTATTTGTTTTCCCTTGTAAGTTAAGAATTGCTTTACCCTTGCTGCTTTTAGGATTTTTTCCTTATCTCTATATTTTGCAAATTTTACTATGACATATCTTGGTGTTGCCCTGCTTTTGTTGATTTTGATGTCTCCTGGATATGGATGTCTGTTTCCTTCTCCAGATTAGGGAAGTTTTCAGCTATAATTTGCTCAAATAAACCTTCTTTTTCTGTCTCCTCTTCTTTTGGGACTTCTATGATACAAATATTATTACACTTTATGGAGTGGCTGAGTTCCCTGAGTCTACATTCATGATCCAATATTTTTCTTTCCCCCTTCTTTTCAGATTCATTATTTTCCATAATTTTATCTTCTGTATCACTTATTCATTCTTCTGCTTCTTCCATCTTTGTGGTCATTACATCCAGTTGGTTTTGCATCTCAGTTATAGCATTTTTTTTTTTTTTTTTTATTTTGGCCTGATTAGTTTTTAGGTCTTTTATCTCTGCAGGGGACTCCCTGGTGTCTTCTATGCATTTCTCAAGCCAAGCTAACATCCTTATGATTGTTGTTTTAAATTCTGGATCAGGCATATTACTTATATCTGTTTTGATTAGATCCCTGGCTGTGACCTCTTCTTGTTCTTTCTTTTGGGATAAATTCCTCCATCTTGTCATTTTGTGTAGGTCTCTTCTTCTTTGTGTTAGGAAAGCCTCTTATGTTTCCTGCTCCTAAGAGTAATGGCAGTATTAAGAAGAAAACACATACTGTTCAGGTCCTGTTGCTTCAGGAAGTGTTTCTGGTATATGCTGTGTGAACTCTGCTGTTGTGTTTTAGCTGCTCTTTTCCTCGAGTCAGTCCTCTGCAGAGTTTCTCGTTGCCTACAGTGGACAGTGTTTGGAACTTGTCCACTGTGTGGTGAGTTTTAACTAGGTGTAGGAGGCTTAATCCTATTTCCACCAGAGCTGAAGCTTTGTAGCACTCTGTTATCAGTAGACTTGGAGTGTGCAGGGCATTTTTGCTGGGGGAGGAGCCCACTGATGCTCTGACTCTCAGGCACACTTGTCCTAGTAAAGAAGCACCTGCAGAGTGAAGTGGGGATGGGGCTTGGTGTAAGCATCTCAGGTCTCCACTGTTGGTAGTATGCTGCTCGCTGAAGTCAGCCTGTGCTTATTCGTGAGGGAGAAAAATGGCACTAGCCCTCTCCGTCCTCCCAGGAGAGAGGAGTTCGTACCCACCAACATCTGGGAAACCCTCACAGAAGAGCAAACGATCTCCCCTCATGTATCCCACCCATCCTTCAGATCCCTGACTTCACTTATCTGTGTCCAGGCCACCTGCCCATCCACCAGCACAGTGCACCTGTGCTTTATCCCAGGCACATTGTCTGAGTTTCAAAACTCCAAACTTTAGGGACACAGCATGGTGTGGACCTATGCTGGTCCTCTGGGGACCTATGCTGGGACTGGTGCTAGTTTGTTCCAGAAGGGCAGTTGCACTAATGCACAGGAGCTTGAATTTTAGAGTAAAGTGCAGCAAAAACCCTGAGTCCAGGTTAGTTGCAGTCAGCAGGTGTCTCTGCCCCTATGCTTAAGTTGGGTGGGAGGGAGCCCAATGGTGCCCAATGGCTCTTTTGTCCCTGGAGAGGCAATGCCACATCTCCCAGATGCATTCCAAGAAGGGAGAATCATCTTTCCCAGTACATCCCAGGGGAACCTCAGCTCTCACTATTGCTTCCAGGCCCCTGCTCTCTTTCTCCACCAGAGCACTGCAGTGCCTGCCAGGCTCAACACCAGCCACTGGGCAGACCTCTAAAACTCTAGGCGTGGAGCTCTGCTGGTTTTTAAATATAACATAAAAATAAATAAATAAATAAATAAAAATAAATAAATAAAATATATTGTGGGGGAGAAAAAAAAAAAACTCATGACAATCAGCTCCTTTCATTTTATCAGTCAATGGCTTCATGTGTTTTCCTTGTGCAATCCCCTCTGCACTGCTCTCTTCTCTCTCTCTGTCTCCTCTCTCTGAGATCAGCGTTCCCTTCCCTCTACAGCACCCACAATCATTTCTCCCCTAGATCCTGCCTCTGCACCTCTTACCTTTCATGATGTGGCCTCTTCTCTCCCTCTAGTTGTATAGTTTGTTCAGTCAGTCCTCAGATCAATTTCTTGGGTGTTCAGAATGATTTGATATTTATCCAGCTGTGTTCGAGGGACAAGGCAAGTACAGAGTCCTCCTACTACTCCAACATCTTAACTCCTATATTTTTAATTTTTTTTAAGGAACCTCTATACTATTTTCTAGAGTGGTTGCACTAATTTACGTTCCCACCAACAGTTCACAGGGGTTATCATTTCTCCATTCTTACATTCTCACCAACATTTGAAATTTCTTGTCTTTTTGATACTAGCCATTCTGACAGGTATGAGGTGATATCTCATTGTAGTTTTGATTTGCATTGCTCTCATGATTGGTGATGTTGAACATCTTTTCATATGTCTGTTGGCCATCTGTATGTCTTCTTTGGAAAAATGTCTATTTAGGTCTTCTGTCCATTTTCTAATCAGATTGTTTGTTCTTTTTGATATTGACTTGTATGAGTTCTTTATGTATTTTAGGTGATAACCCCTTATCAGGTATATCATTTGCAAATATCTCTTATTCTGTAGGTTGCCTTTTCATTTTATTCATGACTTCCTACTCTATGAAAAAACTTTAAAAAAAAGTTTTTATTTAAATTCCAGTTAGTTAACATACAGTGTAATATTACTTTCAGGATGGAGCACCTGAGTGGCTCAGTCAGTTAAGTGTCTGCCTTTGGCTCAGGTCATGATCCCAGGGTCCTGAGATCAAGCCCTGCATTGGGCTCCCTGCTCAGCAGGAGAGTCTGCTTCTCCTTCTCTCTCTGCCCTCCCCACCATTTGTGCTCTCTCTCTCAGATAAATAAATAAAATCTTTAAAAAAGTATTACTTTCAAGTGTACAACACAGTGATTCAATACTTCCACACAACACCCAGTGTTCATCACAAGTGCACTCCTTAATCCTCTTCACCCATTTAACCCATCTCTCCACCCACTTCTATTCTGGAACCAGCAGTTTGTTCTCTATAGTTGAGAGTGTTTCCTGGTTTGCTTCTCTCTCTCTTTTTCCCCCTTTGCTCACTTGTTTTGCTTCTTAAATTCCACATATGAGTGAAATCATATGGCAGTTGTCTTTCTCTGACTGCCTTATTTCTCTTAGCATAATACTCTCTAGCTCCGTCCATGTCATTGCACATGGCAAGATTTCATTTATTTTTAAGGCTCAGTAATATTCCATTGTATGTATATACCACTTCTTCTTTATCCATTTATTAGTTAATGGACACTTGAGCTATTTGCACAATTCGGCTATTGTTTATAATGCTGCTATAAACATCATGGTGCAAGTATCTCTTTGAATTAGTATTTTTGTATTATTTGGGTAAATAACTAGTAGTGCAATTGCTGGATCCTAGGGTAGTTTTATTTTTAATTTTTTGAGGAACTTCCATACTGTTTTCCATAGTGGCTGCACCAGTTTGCATTCACACCCACAGTGTAGGAGGGTTCCCCTTTCTCCACATCCTCACCAACACCTGTTGTTTCTTGCATTGTTGATTTTAGCCATCCTGACAGGTGTGAGGTGATATCTCATTGTAGTTTTGATTTGTATTTCCCTGATGATGAGTGATATTGAGCATGATTTTATGTGTCTGATGGCCATTTGTATGTCTTCTTTGGAAAAATGTCTATTCATGTCTTCTGCTTTTAAGTTTGATATAGTCCCATTTGTTTATTTTTTCTTTGTTGCCCTTACCTGATAAGACAGATTTTAAAAATATATTGCTCAGATTGATGTTACAGAGCTTCTTGCTTCTGTTTTTTTTTTTCTTGAAGTTTTATGGATTCAAATGTTACATTTAAGTCTTTAATCCATTTTGAGCTTACTTTTCCATGTAGTATAAGAAAGTGATCCAGGGCACATGTGTGGCTCAGTTGGTTAAGCATCTGCCTTCAGCTCAGGTCATGATCCCAGTTCTGGAATCAAGCCCTGCGTCAGGCTCCCTGAGTCTGCTTTTCCTTCTCCCCTGCCTCCTCTCCCCTGCTCATGCTTTATCTCTGTCTCTCTCTCAAATAAATAAATAAAATCTGTAAGAAAAAAAAAAAGTGGTCCAGTTTTATAATTTTGCATTATAGTCTTCCCAGCACCATTTACTGAAGAGACTGTCTTTTTCCCATTGTGTATTATTGTTTCCTTTGTTGTAGGTTAACTGACTATATAAGCATGTGTTTATTTTTGTGCTCTCTATTCTCATCCAGTGATCTATGTGTCTGTATCTGTGCCAGTACTATACTGTTTTGACTACTACAGACTTGTGATATATCTTGAAATCTGGAAGTGTGATACCTCCAGCTTTATTCTTTCTCAAGATTGCTTTGGCTATTTGGGGTTCTTTTGTCATTCCATACAAATTTTAAAATTATTTGTTCTCGTTCTGTGAAAAATGTCATTGGCATTTTCATGGGGATTGAATTGATACTATAGATTGGTATGGACATTTTAACATTATTAATTCTACCAATCCATGAACACAATACATCTTTCCATTTATTTATGTCATCTTCAATTCTTTCATCAATGTCTTAGTTTTCAGATTACAGGTTTTCCATCAACTTGGTTAAATTTATTCCTAGGTATTTTAATCTTTTTGATGCAATTGTAAATGAGATTGTTTTCTCAACTTCTCTTTCTATAGTTCATTTTCAGTGTATAGAAATGCCACGTATTTCTGTATATTAATTGTGTATCCTCAACTTTACTGAACTCATTTATTAGGTTTAATAGTTTTTTGGTGGAGTCCTTAGGGTTTCTGAATATAGTATCATGCTGCAAATAGTGAGAGTTTTACTTCTTTTTTTTTCTAATTTTGATGCCTTTTTGTGTTTGCTTAACCTAATTGCTGTGGCTAGGATTTACAATACTATATTGAATAAAAGTGATCAGAGTGAGCATCAATGTCTTGATCCTGATCTTAGAAGAAAAACTTTCAGCTTTTCACCATTAAGAATGATGTTAGCTTTTTTGTCATTTATGGCCTTTATTGTGTTGAGGTATGTTTCCTCAATATCCACTTTGTTGTGAGTTTTCAATCATGAATGAATGTCGAATTTTGTCTCTTGTGTTAGTGCATTAAGACGATCATATTATTTTTATCCTTTGTTTTGTTAATGTGGTATATCACATTGTTTGATTTGGAATGTTAAGCCATCTTGGCATTCCTAGAATACATCCCACTAGATCATGGTGTAGTTGATCCTTTTAAAGTATTGTTGCATTTAGTTTGCTAGTACTTTTTGGGGGATTTTCCCATCTATGTTCACCAGTGATATTGGCTGTAGTTTTCTTTTTTATTTTGTCGTGTTTTCCTCTAGTTTTAGTATCAGAGTAATGCTGGCCTCATAAAATGAGTTTGGAAGCATTTCAACCTCTTCAATTTTTGGAATAATTTGGGAAAGGTAGGTATTAACTCTTCCTTAAATGTTTAATAGAATTCACCTGTGACAGTGTCATGCATTGGCCGTGTACTTTTGTTTGTTGGGAGTTTTTATATTATTGATTCAATTTCATTATTAGTGATTGGTGTACTCAGATTTTCTGTGATTTTATCTTGGAAAATCATACGTTTCTAGGAATGTATCCATTTCTTCTAGGTTGTCCGATTTGTTGACATATTTTTGTTCCAAGTAGTCCCTTATAATCCTTCATATTTCCATGGTATCAGTTGTAGCTTTTCTTTGATTTCTGATTTTATTTTATTTGGGCCATCTCTTTTTCTTGATGAATCTGGCTAAAGGTTTATCAATTTTATCTTTTCATAGGATTAGCTTTTCTTTGCATTATCTTTTCTGTTTTTTTAGTCTTTAGTTCATTTATTTCCATTCTGATCTGCTATTTCCTTCCTCCCACTAACTTTGGATTTTGCTTATTGTTCTTTTTCTAGATCCTTTAAGTGTGGTGTAAAGTTAGGTTGTTTATTTGAGATTTTTCTTTTTTCTTGAGGTAAGCCTGTATGACTATGAACTTCCCTCTTAGAATTACTTTTGCTGAGTTCCATAGATTTTGAAACTTTGTGTTTCTATTTTCATTTGTCACAAGATATTTTTCACTTTCCTCTTTGATTTCTTTATTGACTCATTGGTGGTTTAGTAGAATGTTTTTTAGCCTCCATGTGTTTGTGTTTTTTCACTTTTGTTCTTGTAGGTGATTTGTAGTTTTATACTGTTATGTATGAGTGGAAAAGATGCTTGATGTTATCTCAATCTTAAATCTTTAGAAGCTTATTTTTTGGCTTAATTTGTTGTCTATTCTGGAGAATGTTCCATGTGCACTTGAAAAGAATGTGTATTCTGCTGTTTTGGAATGGAATGTTCTGTATGTATCTATTAGTCCATCTGGTATGTTTTGTAAAGGCCAATGTTTTCTTATTGATTTTCTGACTGGATAATCTATCCATTAATGTCAGTGAGTATTAAAAGTTCCCTACTATTGTATTCTCATCAACCTTACCCTTTATTTCTGTTAATAATTGCTTTATATATTTAGGTGCACTTCTATGTTGGCTGCACAGATATTTACAATTCTTATATCTTCTTGTTGAATTTATACCTTTATCATTATGTTATGCAATTCTTTGTCTCTTGTTCATCTTTGTTTTAAAGTCTATTTTGTCTGTTATAAGTATTGCTACCCTGGCTTTTTTTTTGTTGTTGTTTCCATTTGCATGGATTATCTTTTTCCATCTCTTCATTTTCAGTGTGTGTATACCTTTATGTCTCTTGTTGGCAGCATATATATGGTTCTTATTTTTTTTATCCCTTCAGCCGTCCTATGTCTTTTGATTAGAGAATTTTAATCTAGTTAAATTTAAAGTAATTATTAATAGTATATAGTTATTGACATTTTATCCATTTTTCTCTGGTTGTTTTGTATTTCTCTGTTCCTTTCTTCTTTTCTGCTCTCCTCACCTGTGGTTGATGCCTTCCTGTAGTGTAATATTTGGATTCCTTTCACATTATTTTTGTGTATCAATTATAAGTTATATATATATCAATAACATATATTGTGTATATATAGTATATATTTATATATATATCAGTCTTTTTAGTGTATGTATATATATATTTTTAGTGTGTGATATATATATATATACTTGATATATATATCAAGTATACTTGTATACTTGTAGTTCATTTTACTACGTTTGTCTTTTAACCTTTATACTAGCTTTATAAGTTTTTTGTCCACTACCTTTATTATATTATTGTATTTTCTTATTTCTAGTTTTAGATGTTTCTACTTAATGAAGTACTTTTAACCTTTTCTGGTTTAGTGTTTATGAGCTCTTTTAAAAATTGTTCACCTGAGAAAATCTTTATCTGTCCTTAATTCTGAATTATAACCTTGCCAGGTAGTATATGAGTTGTGAGCCTTTGCCTTTCAGCACTTTGAATATATCATGCCATCCCTTCTGGCCTACAAAGTATCTGCTGAAAAATCAGTTCATAACCTCATGGGGGTCTCCTTGTATGTGACTAGTTGTTTTTCTCTTGTTGCTGTTATGATTCTCTCTTTATCCTTACCTTTTGCCATTTTTAAAAAAGATTTTATTTATTTATTTGGGAGAAAGCATGAGTAGGGGAGGGGCAGAGGGAGAGAGACAAAACAGACTCCCTGATGAGCAGGGACACCCCCCCCCCGATATGGGGCTTGATCCCAGGACCCCAGGATCATGACCTGAGCTGAAAGCAGATGTTTAACCAACTGAGCGATCCAGCCATCCCAAACTTTTGCCATTTTAATTATACTATGTCTTGGTGTCAATCTCTTTGTAAGTTTATTTTTTTTTAAGATATTTATTTATTTATTTATTATTTATTTATTTATTTAAGAGAGAGAGCATGAGCAGGGAGGAGAGCCAGAGGGAGAGGGAAAAGCAGGCTCCCCACTTAGCAGGAAGCTCAATGTGGGACCCATCCCGGGACGCTGAGATCATGACCTGAGCCAAAGGCAGGCACTTAACTGACTGAGCTGCCCAGGTGCCTGGTGTCAATCTCTTTGGGTTCATCTTGTTTGAGACTCTTCTTCCTAGACCTGGATGTCTGTTTCCTTACCTAGGTTAGGCAAGTTTTCAGTCATTATTCTTTCAAATATAGTTTTGTCCCCTTTTCTCCATTTTCTCCTTCTAGAAGCCCTAAATGCAAATGTTAGCTTACTTAATGTTGTTCCAGATGTCCCTTATGTTTTTTATTTCTTTTTTCTTTTTACCATTCTGATTGGGTGATTCCCCAATCAGACCTTGTCTTCCAGATCACTAATCCAATATTTTGTATTGCCTAATCTGCTGTTGATCCCCTCTAGTGTATTTTTCATTTCAGTTACTGTGTTATTTAGCTCTTATTGGTATTGTCTTATATTTTCTGTCTTTGAAGTTTTCACTGTATTCATTCATTATTCTCTAGAGTTTGGTGATTATTTTTGTGGCCACTACCTTAAACTCTTTATCAGGTAGATTACTTACCTCAGTTCCATTAAGGTGTTTTTCTGAAGTTTTGTCTTTATTTTTTATTTAGATTGTATTCCTCTCTCTCCTCATTTTGACTCGCAGTGTGTGTTTCTATGTATTAGGCAAATCAACTCCCTCTCTCAGTCTTAAAGGAGTGGCTTTGTGTAAGAGATGTCCCGCAGGGCCCAGAAGCATATGGCCCCCCACCCCCTTTGTCACCAGGTCCAGGTTTTCAATGGGCATTTCCTTTGTGAGCTGTGTGCAACCACATATTGTGGTAGGTCATTGGCTGGAGCCTGATGGGTGGGTGGGGCTCCCCCCCAACCTGGCTCCCTGGGGTTATGGCAATCTGGAGGGGTTCTCCCCTGGCCTGGTTGGTGGGTATAGTGTGCTACCTCTGTGGTCATGCATAGGGTTCTCCCCCTACCCAGCTGGGTGGGGTACTGTAGTCATTGCTGCCGCTGGAGTGGTGGACAGAGCTCTCTTCCTGGCCCAGCTTGCTGGTTGCCCTATCTGCAGCAGATGCAGTGCTGTGTGGGTCTATACTTCCAGACCATCTGGCTGAGGCACACAGAAGTAGCTGCCTTGGTGTGGCTGTTGGGCAGGGCTATCAGTGGGGCACCCCACCAGTATGTTAAAGTGAGAGTTCCAAGATGGCACCCACTAGCATGGGCACTAGCAATGTAGATTCTGCTGCAGAAATGGCACCTGACAGTTTCTCTGTCCACAGGGAGGGTCTCAGGAGTTTCCTGCCTCTCTGGGAGATAGCCCAGCAATAGTAAGTGGGTCTCCTTCACCTATGTTCTGGATGCTTTTCCAATTAGTGTATTAGCACTGAGTCATAGGGCAAGTGAGACTATGCATGAGCCTTTAAGAGTGAGTCCTCCTTTCCCTATAGCTCTATGGTTTTCATGTTGGTTTTCAAAGCCCAGATTTTTATGGGTTCATTTCTCTTGTGATCTCAGGGTTGGAGTGCCTGCTGTGGTGATCCAACCCCTTGCTCTTCAGGGAGAAGTTCTGTGTTTTTGAAGTCCCTCCACAATTGTGGATTGCTGTACCTGGAGCAGAGTTTTTCTTCATTTGACAAGACCTTGTTTCTACCACTTCTACCCATCTCAATGCTGGTTCTTCATCTTTCATTGTGGAGGCTCTGTTCATTCAGTTTTCAGGGATTTTTTTCTGAGAATATTACTCATTTGCAGTTGTGTATTTGTTGTGTTTGTAGAAGAAGGTGAGCTCAGAATCCTCCTATAGTGCCATCTTGAATCCTCCACCCATAAACAATTTCTTTTTGACGTAAACACTTCTAAGGATGCATTGAAAGTATTCCAAAGGAATGTATCTGCTACAGTCAGGCTCTGGTAGAAAAGATATTATCTTTAAGAGAAAAGCAACTTCAAAAATACACCTTTCAAAATAATGGTGATTTCATTACTGTTTGTTTCAGTAAAACTAATGTAATAGTATTTGGCTATTTATAATGTTAGGTATTGTTCATAGAAAATAAAAGAAGCAAATACTACATTTTATAAACTCAGCATTCCCTGAGTATCCTTCACTGAACTAGGGGCCATTGGATAGATTGTGACAGGAAATGAAAAAAATGCTTGCCAACTTTGAGGGCACCTAGAAAGCAGGGAGAAGAGAAAACTAACCAATTCAACATATAAATTACTAAAACAAATGAACAGGTATTCAGTGCAGAAAAGTAATCATAAAGTGCCTTTATGGTTGATCTTTAATCACAAAATTTTATGTCATTTTAAATATGTCTTGATAAAAAGGTGCTTGCAGATGAATGTTTTACATAAACTTGACTTCCTTATCTGAAAAATAAGTCTCTTATAATTTGGTATTGGAAATACTATATATAGTTTTATGTAGCATAAATTTGGTTATGTTTTATTAAATATAAGATGCATTTTAACATTTTAGTATCTCTTAAATCAGTTTGCATTTTGTAATCAATAGTGTCTTTCAGTCATTGTTGGGATAAACTGAGATCATTTTAAATTACAATTTATGAGTTTTTGGACCACATTGTTGGTGTAAATTCAAAACACAAACCTAGTTGTGGTTCAAATTTCCAGAGGAAATACACTTTTTTTTCTTCTACTATCTGGTGCTAAGATTAAGACTTGAAGGTTTCCTTGCTTTCTTCATCTACATGGTGGTTTCATTTATTTTTATCTTTTTTTTTAAGATTTTATTTATTTGTCAGAGAGAGAGAGTGAGCACAAGCAGGAGGAGTGGCAGGCAGAGGGAGAAGCAGGCTGCCTGCTGAGCAAGGAGCCCGATACGGGACTTGATCCCAGGACCCTGGGATCATGACCTGAGCAGAAGGCAGACACTTAACCAAATGAGCCACTTAGGCATCCCTCATTTATTTTTATCTTTACACTAAGAGTGTAGCCCTTTGATATCTCACCTTGGGCACTTCTGCTTTCATAATGCCACACAAAATAACAATGCATCGGACAGTGGAGGATTTCTTACATTCATTATAAAACAGAAATTTGTCTTAGAAGTTTTTGAGGATTTCTAAAAGATATCAATTGTGACCACATTTTGAACAGAAAATAAAGCCATCATATGCCTCATGAAAGTATGATCTCTGAGATAACACACTGGATATAAATAAAAAGGGTTATAAACCCATTTGCTTTGCAGACAATAGAAGTTTCAAGCTACATTAAATACTTTGATTTTGATTTGATTAAATATGAAGCTTCCATAGTTTCAATTTAAAAAGTAAAATTTATTGATAAACTGAGACAAATTAAACTCAATTGGTTGAAAAACTATATTAATAAATATGCAATAATATACTTAAATATTGAATAACTTTAAGACATATTTTTTCCATCCCTCAAATAGAATACTAGAAAGAAAGCATCATGAAAACAAAAGTTTTTCTTTTTCCACTTATTGCTGTTACGTCTACATTTAGAATATTGTTTGGCATGTAATAAGCATTCAAGAAATATTTACTTAATTAATTAATTAATGGGTCAAATTACATTCAGTGATGCAGTTATTTTTATATGTATCATATAGTCCCTCCTGAATTACTGAGTGGTTGAAACTTGGATCAGAGCTTTTTTCATGCTTAGATCAATTTAATGAGACTTCAACCCAACTATTTAAAAAATGCACAAGTCCACTAATTATCAAAATGTAAGTAGGTCTTGATGGGAAAAAAATAACAGAACTTGGTATGTACAGTTTTGAAAAGATGTGATGTCATAGCAAACTCTGGGGCACTCGGAAATGAATATAAATCACTTCATTGTAGCAGTGTAACCATCAGGTTCTAGGGAAAATATAAACTGAAATAACCATCTCTGACACCAGAAAGTAAGCCAAGCTCTGTGAGTTTTTCCTTCATTATTCTCTTTAACACAGGTGAACAAAAAAAACTTAAGTTAATGGTGCTTTGCAGCACTAATTATTTGGTAATAATCAAAAGGTTTCATGATCTGAAAAAGTTGTTTCAGTACAGCCCATTAAACAATACGAAGAGCTATTATCCCATCCTACTACCTTTCTGCCTCTCAGGTGCTCATTTGCCAGATGCTTTCTAATTAAGAGCATATAAAGGAGAATAACATGAATTGCACCATCAGGTAAATTTATCTAGTCCAATTTTGGTGCCAATAATAAGTATTATATTTTATTACAATCTTATCAAGATAATTATTTTCTCAATGTTTATATTGACACTGTTCTAAGCCACTAAAAAAAATCCTCTGAGGCTAGTTAATTATGTGAATCATAGAGGTGAATGACCTCTCTAAATTTAGACCAGCTAAAATAACAGCATATATGTTTATCTTTCCAATATGTATAGTTATTTAAAATTCATACTAAGTAATTTGTAGCAAACCAGTCTCCTGATGAAAATTTTTATTTCATATATTCCATAACTACTCAGTTGTAATACTTGTGTTTATTTCATATATCCCATACTTGTGTTTATTCCATATACTCAGTTGCAATACTTGTGTGTACAATAGTCTCTTAAACATCTGTAAACCAGAGAGGGGGAATGAGGAAAAGAATGGAAAGGAAAGGATGAGGATAGAAAAGAAAGAATGGAAGTAATTACCCAAAGATATTCATCTTATTGTCTCCTTTTACTGTCCCTTTACAATTGAAGAATTGATTTTGGACTTGTTCCACACTTGCTAGAAAAAAAATAAATTCTCTTTCTCTTGGCTTTTTTGATCCAGGGAGTTGGTACCTCAGAATTATTGTTAAGATAACAACATCCCTTCTGCTCATTGTTGGACTGTGGTTTTGAAGCCAGAGTTTTAACAGATTTATACAAGTGCAAAGGTAAATTTCTAGGCAGGAAATAGATATCAGTGCCACCACATGCCAGTAAAATAGACTGAATTTTAAGAATTAAATGCCTCTAAACCATCCCTTTTTGCCATCCCTTTAAAAAAACAGCAACAAAAATCTTGGTTTAAACATAACATTGACTTGAAGCCAAAGTAATGCAGGTTTTTAAAACAATGATACTTAGATTCTTCTGGAGAAATATCATCCTGAATTCTGAAAATGGATTTAATACCATAAGGAAGATAACTTCAAGATATAATTATTATGTACAAGTTATGATCCAGTTTCAGATTTGGATTCAGATTCAGATTCAAATCCTGACTCTGTCAACATGGACAATCTTTTCAGATACCATCTGCCTCAGTTTCCTTTTCTATAAAATGAAAATAACAGTATATTCTTACAAGAAATGTCTACTCAGATCCTTTGCCCAATTTTCAGGGTTGTCTTTTTACAATTGAGTTGTTAATAGTTATTTATGTATTTTAGATACAAGTCACTTACCAGGTATATAATTTGCAAAATTTTTCTGCCTCATAGAATTGTTGTATTAAATGGTTTAAGACGTGTAAATTTCTTTTAATTTAGCCTGACATATGTAATGCATTAATTTATTATGAAGCTTGTACCAGGTTCTCTTAGTAACCTAAAAGTTATTAAAATCTTCTCTCCTGACCCCTAAACACTTTTCATCTATTAAAGACCTATTGATATTTCGTAGAATCCAGGAATCTTATAATACAACTTGTTCAGAAAGAAGGAAGGAAGGAAGGAAGGAAGGAAGGAAGGAAGGAAGGAAGGAA
>NW_022589718.1:18062337-18077914 GCF_004348235.1 Phoca vitulina
GGAAGGAAGGAAGGAAGGAAGGAAGGAAGGAAGGAAGGAAGGAAGGAGAGAAAGAAGGAAGGGGGAGGGAGGGAGGAAAAAGAGAAAGACGGAAAGAAAATCACAGAACTTCTGTGACTTACAATGAGGTTACATCCTGATATACCCATCATAAGTTGAAAATATCATAAATTGAGAATGTATTTAGTATACCTAATCTACTTAGCATGATATCTTAGCCTAGCTGACCTTAAACATGCTCAGAATACTTACATTAACGTACAGTTAGACAAAATAATTTAACACAAAAGTGTTGAATATCTTTGTAATTTATTGAACACTCTACTGAAAGTGAAAAACAGAATGGTTGTTTGAGTATGGAATGGTTGTTAATGTATTGGCTGTTTCCCCTTGTGATGGTGTGACTGACAGCGAGCGGCGGCTCGCTGCTGTTGCCCAGCATCACAAGAAAGTATCATACCTCATATTGCTAGCCCAGGAAAAGATCAAAACTCAAAATTCAAAGTATGGCTTCCATAGAATGCATATCACTTTTGCACCATTGTAAAGTCAAAAAAATCAATCATAAGTTAAATCATTGTAAGTCAGGGACCACCTGTTTGGTGAAAGATTTGATGCTGTTCCATCACGTGAAGCAAAGTCAGCCACATATCAGCCTTCCATTCACTTTTCACTTTCATGAGTCTGCTATAATATCCAAATAACCATAATATATATTCATAAAGTTTTTCTTTATAATGAACTAAGTAAACTTATTTTAAAATGAAATCTTATATAATTTTAATCTTTTAATTTGAGCGTATATAAAAATCCTTTTTTTAAAAAATTTTATTATGTTATGTTAGTCACCATACAATACATCATTAGTTTTTGATGTAGTGATCCATGATTCATTGTTTTCGTGTAACACCCAGTGCTCCATGCAGTACATGCCCTCCTTAAATACGCATCACCGGGCTAACCAATCCCCCCTCTCCCCTCCCCTCTAAAACCCTGTTTGTTTCTCAGAGTCCATAGTCTCTCATGGTTCATCTCTCCCTCCAATTCCCCCCCTCATTTTTCCCTTCATTCTCCTAATGTCCTCCATGCTATTCCTTATGTTCCACAAATAAGTGAAACCATATGATAACTGACTTTCTCTGCTTGACTTAATTCACTTAGCATAATCTCCTCCAGTTCCATCCATGTTGATGTAAAAGTTGGGTATTCATCCTTCCTGATGGCTGAGTAATATTCCATTGTATATATGGACCACATCTTCTTTATCCATTCATCTGTTGAAGGGCATCTCGGCTCTTTCCACAGTTTGGCTATTGCGGACATTGCTGCTATGAACATTGGGGTGCACATGGCCCTTCTTTTCACTACATCTGTGTCTTTGGGGTAAATACCCAGTAGTGCAATTGCTGGGTCATAGAGTAGCTTTACTTTTAAATTTTTGAGGCACCTCCACACTGTTTTCCAAAGTGGCTGTACCAACTTGCATTCCCACCAACAGTGTAAGAGGGTTCCCCTTTCTTCACAACCTCTCCAAAATTTGTTGTTTCTTTCCCTGTCCATTTTTGCCATTCTAACTGGTGTAACGTGGTATCTCACTGTGGTTTTGATTTGGATTTCCCTGATGGCTAATGATGATGAATATTTTTTCATGTGTCTGTTAGCCATTTGTATGTCTTCTTCAGAGAAGTGTCTGTTCATCTCTTCTGCCCACTTTTTGACTTGATTATTTGTTTTTTGGGTGTTGAGTTTGAGAAGTTCTTTATAGATCTTGGATACCAGTCCTTTATCTGTAGTGTCATTTGCAAATACCTTCTCCCATTCTGTGGGTTGCCTCTTTGTTTTGTTGACTGTTTCCTTTGCTGTGCAGAAGCTTTTTATCTTGATGAAGTCCCGAAAGTTCATTTTTGCTTTTGTTTCACTAGCCTTTGGAGATGTATCTTGAAAGAAGTTGCTGTGGGCGATGTCAAAGAGGTTACTGCCTATGTTGTCCTCTAGGATTTTGATGGATTCCTGCCTCACATTGAGGTCTTTCATCCACTTTGAGTTTATCTTTGTGAGTGGTGTTAGAGAATGGTCGAGTTTCATTTTTCTGCATGTGGCTGTCCAATTTTCCCAGCACCATTTATTGAAGAGACTGTCTTTTTTTCATTGCATGTTTTTTCCTGCTTTGTCAAAGATTATTTGACCATAGAGTTGAGGGTCCATATCTGGGTTCTCTATTCTGTTCCATTGGTCTGTATGTCTGTTTTTGTGCCAGTACCATGCTGCTTGGTGGTCACTGATTTGTAATATAGCTTGAAATCCGGCAATGTGATGCCCCCAGCTTTGTTTTTCTTTTTCAACATCTCCTTGGCGATCCGGGGTCTTTTCTGATTCCATACAAATTTTAGGATTGTTTGTTCCAGCACTTTGAAAAATGTCATTGGAATTTTTATCGGGATGGCATTGAAGGTATAGATTGCTCTGGGTAGCATAGACATTTTAACAATGTTTATTTTTCTGATCCATGAGCATGGAATATTTTTCCATCTTTTTGTGTCTTCTTCAATTTCTTTCATGAGTGTTTTGTAGTTCCTAGAGTATAGATCCTTTACCTCTTTGGTTAGATTTATTCCGAGGTATCTTATGGTTTTTGGTGCTATTGTAAATGGAATCGTTTCTTTAATTTCTCTTTCTACAGTTGCGTTGTTAGTGTATAAGAAAGCAGCTGATTTCTGTGCATTGATTTTGTATCCTGCCACATTACTGAATTGCTGGATGTGTTCTAGTAATTTGGGGGTGGAGTCTTTTGGGTTTTCCACATAAAGTATCATGTCATCTGCGAAAAGAGAGAGTTTGACTTCTCCTTTGCCAATTTGAATACCTTTTATTTCTTTTTGTTGTCTGATTGCTGTTGCTAGGACTTCTAGTACTATGTTGAACAACAGTGGGGAGAGTGGGTACCCTTGACGTGTCCCTGATCTTAAGGGAAAGGCTCTCAGCTTTTCCCCATTGAGGATGATATTTGCTGTGGGTTTTTCATAGATGGATTTTATGAGCTTGAGGAATGTTCCCTCTATCCCTATACTCTGGAGAGTTTTAATCAGGAAAGGATGTTGTATTTTGTTTTTTGTTTTGTTTTGTTTTGTTTTGTTTTTTTAAAGATTTTTTTTATTTGACAGAGAGAGACACAGTGAGAGAGGGAACACAAGCAGGGGGAGTGGGAGAGGGAGAAGCAGGCTCCCCGCTGAGCAGGGAGCCCGATGCGGGGCTCGATCCCAGGACCCTGGGATCATGACCTGAGCCGAAGGCAGACGCTTAACGACTGAGCTACCCAGGCGCCCCAAGGATGTTGTATTTTGTCAAATGCTTTTTCTGCATCAATTGAGAGGATCATATGGTTCTTCTCCCTCCTCTTATTAATGTGTTCTATCACATTGATTGATTTGCGAATGTTGAACCACCCTTGCATCCCGGGATAAATCCCACTTGGTCGTGGTGGATGATCCTTTTAATGTATTGTTGGATCCTATTAGCTAAGATTTTGTTGAGGATTTTGGAATCCATATTCATCAGGGATATCGGTCTGAAATTCTCCTTTTTTATGGGGTCTTTGCCTGGTTTGGGGATTAAGGTAATGCTGGCCTCATAGAATGAGTTTGGAAGTTTTCCTTCTGTTTCTATTTTTTGAAACAGCTTCAGTAGAATAGGTATTATTTCTTCTTTGAATGTTTGGTAGAATTCCCCAGGGAATCCATCAGGCCCTGGACTCTTGTTTTTTGGGAGGTTTTTGATCACTGCTTCAATCTCGTTCCTGGTTATTGGCCTATTCAGGTTGTCAATTTCTTCCTGTGTCAGTCTTGGCAGTTTATAGGTTTCCAGGAAGGCATCCATTTTATCCAGGTTGCTCATCTTATTGACATATAGTTGTTGATAATAATTTCTAATAATTGTTTCTATTTCCTTGGTGTTAGTTGTGATCTCTCCCCTTTCATTCATAATTTTATTAATTTGGGTCCTTTCTCTTTTCTTTTGGATAAGTCTGGCCAGTGGTTTATCAAATTTATTAATTCTTTCAAAGAACCAACTTCTACTTTCATTGATC
Source organism: Phoca vitulina (assembly GCF_004348235.1). Lineage (NCBI taxonomy): Eukaryota > Metazoa > Chordata > Mammalia > Carnivora > Phocidae > Phoca > Phoca vitulina. The sequence continues at coordinate 18,066,422 of NW_022589718.1, forward strand.
TGATCTACTGTGTTTCTGGTTTCTAATTCATTGATTTCTGCTCTAATTTTAATTATTTCTCTTCTAATGCGTGGCTTAGGCGTCGTTTGTTGCTTTTTCTCTAGTTCTTTAAGGTGTAGAGATAGTTGGTGAGTTCGGGATTTTTCTATTTTTTTGAGTGAGGCTTGGATGGCTATGTATTTCCCCCTTAGGACTGCCTTTGCAGTATCCCATAGGTTTTGGACCGATGTGTTTTTGTTCTCATTGATTTCTATGAATTGTTTAAGTTCTTCTTTGATTTCCTGGTTGACCCAAACATTCTTGAGCAGAGTGGTCTTTAGCTTCCAAGTGTTTGAATTTCTGCCAAATTTTTTCTTGGGATTGAGTTCCACTTTTAAAGCATTGTGGTCTGAGAATATGCAGGGAATAATCTCAATCTTTTGTTACCGGTTGAGACCTGATTTGTGACCCAGTATGTGGTCTATTCTGGAGAAAGTTCCATGTGCGCTCGAGAAGAATGAGTATTCTGTTGTTTTAGGGTGGAATGTTCTGTAAATATCTATGAGGTCCATCTGGTCCAATGTATCATTCAAAGCTCTTGTTTCCTTGTTGATTTTCTGCTTAGTGATCTGTCCATTGCTGAGAGTGGAGTATTGAGGTCTCCTACAATTAACGTATTGTTATTAATATGACTCTTTATTTTGGTTAACAGTTGGCTTATGTATATGGCTGCTCCCATGTTGGGGGCATAGATGTTTACAATTGTTAGATCTTCTTGTTGGATAGACCCTTTAAGAATGATATAGTGTCCTTCTGTTTCTCTAATTACAGACTTTAGTTTAAAATCTAATTTGTCTGATATAAGAATTGCTACCCCAGCTTTCTTTTGAGGTCTGCTGGCATGGTCCATGGCTTCCATGGATTCATGGAAGATGGATCTCCATCCCTTCACTTTCAGTCTGGATGTATCTTTAGGTTCAAAATGAGTCTCTTGTAGACAGCATATGGATGGGTCCTGTCTTTTTATCCAATCTGCAACCCTGTGCCATTTTATGGGAGTGTTTAGGCCATTCACGTTGAGAGTGATTATTGAAAGATATGAATTAATTGTCATCATGTTGCCTGTGAAGACGTTGTTTTTATAGATTGTCCCTGTAAATTTCTGTTGTAGATCACTCTTGGGGTCTTTCTCCTTTTATAGAACCCCCCTTAATATTTCTTGCAGGGCCGGCTTAGTGGTCACATATTCTTTCAGTTTCTACTGGTCATGGAAGCTCTGCATCTCTCCATCCATTCTAAATGAAAGCCTTGCCAGGTAAAGTATTCTTGGCTGCATGTTCTTCTCATTTAGTACCCTGAGTATGTCTTGCCAAGCCTTTCTGGCTTGCCAGGTCTGTGTGGATAGGTCTGACGTTATTCTGATATTCCTCCCTCTGTACGTAAGGAATCTCTTCCCCCTAACTGCCCTTAAGATCATTTCCTTGGTTCTAAGATTTGCAAGTTTTACTATTACATGCCAGGGTGCTGGCCTGTTTTCCTTGATCTTGGGAGGGGTCCTCTCTGCCTCTAGGACGTGAATGTTTGTTTCATTCCCCAGATTAGGGAAGTTCTCAGCTACAATTTGCTCAAATACATCTTCTAGTCCTCTCTCTCTCTCCACTACCTCCGGGATTCCAATTATTATGACATTGGAATGCTTCATGGTGTCACTTATTTCTCTGATTCTATTTTCATGGATTCTGAGTTGTTTTTCCCTGGCCTCCTCTTTTCCCTTTTTATCTATTATATTGTCTTCCAGGTCGCTTATTCTCTCTTCTGCCTCAGTTACCCTAGCTGTTAGATTATCTAGATTGGATTGGATCTCATTGATAGCATTTTTAAGTTCTGCCAATTCCCCTTTTATTTCTGCCCTTAGAGACTCTATGTTGCCATTAATTGATTTCTCCATTCTAGCCATTGTCTTCACAATTGCTAGCCTGAATTCCATCTCCGACATCTTGGTTATATCTGCATCCATTTGTAAATCTGCAGCATAAGTCATAATCTCTGAGTCTCTTCTATTTTGGGGGCTCCTCCTCCTAGTCATTCTGTTGATGGGTGTTTGAGGGAATGTATAGAGTCCAAATTATTGACCAGAACCCAAGCAAGATGCACCTGTTTTCTTGGGACCTTAGGGTTGCTGGCCTCTTGTTTTCCCAGCCTGTCTTCTGCGGGAGGGGCCTGCCGCACTGTTACTTAGGCAACCCTGTTTGGGCGGAATTGCCCTGCGCCCCTGTGGTTGGGGATGGGCTCAGCGGGAATCAGTTTTTGGGGCTTTTGTTCTCCGGCGCCTTTCCCTCACAGCTTTCCATGACTCTTCTGCAAGTCAGAGCAGAAGAGACCGTTTCCAACCCTCTGCCTCAGAGTGGAGAGATCGCAATCTGTTCTTCAGTGAGCTCTCCAGGCCACACTGTCTCCATTTCTGTCTGTGCTGCTATAAACTGCAGCGTCCTGGGTTGTGCGCCCCTCCGCAGCGCTCCCAGTCATGCCTCCAGGTCGGGGCATGTCTCTGCCCTTTGTGCTTCTAAAACCGCCAGCCACTCCCAGTTTGCGCGTGCGTGACCCCGCCGCTCCGGGTTTCCACCCCGGGGGCTGCCCTAAAGTCCTTTTCCCGCTGCTACCAGTCTGTGATTCTGCACCCCATCCACAGCACACGAGGCTGTCGCTCACCGGCGGTGTAGGATCTCCACAGCCAGGCTCCCTCCCGCTGCTGTTTCTCCTCCGAAATTTGCCCGCGGAATCACTGCTCCCCACTTTGTACCTCAAAACCAACCGCCTGCGATATTCTGTTTGTAGAGATCCAGATCTTCTTACATCTCAGGCTGGTTTCGTGGGTGCTCAGAGTGGTCTGGTAGATATCCAGCTCAATTCTGGGGACCAGTTGAAATAGGGTCCCCTACTCCTCCGCCATCTTTCCCCCCCATACAAATCTATTTTTGCAACTTTTAATTTGACATACATACAAATGTCTATATTAATTAATAATTGCTTATTAAGAAAATAGTTTCTTCCACTCCCAATTAAGCAAGAATACTGACTAGTCATTATTTGAAACAATTTCCATTATCACTTTAGAACTGAAGAACTTTCAGAACTAGAAATTCAACACAGTTATTGGATGCAAATTTATAATTTAGCTAGGACTTTTTTGATAGCTTAAGCTAAGCATGATAAATATTGTACTGATGAAACTTTTGCCATGTCAAGGATATTTCCAGAGCTTTTTTTTCAAATCTACAAAACATAAACTGAGTGAAAAGGCTATGGATGTAGATATTCAAGGAAGTATCAGATCCAGAACATTTGCAGAGATCATAAAAGAGCTTAGCTACCTCAACAGGTATTTAATAAAAATAAACATGATCTATTTGGTGAAAAGATTTAGTCAAATTTGTATCAGGAAAGGCAAAAATAAGCCTAGTTTTAACACTTTCCAAGATTCACTCACAAACAAACCTTTTTAATATCCATGGGCTTATGGAACTACTAGACACAGAACAGTCTTTTAAAAGAAGTAGAAAATTTATGTATTTAATACTTTGCTATCTTCAAAGCTAAAGTCTAAGAGTTTTAAAAAATCTTACTTTGAAGGAACTGGCCTTTTGTCCTAGCAAATATAAACTGATGATTTTTCCCTACTGAAGATTAGTTTTCTGTCCCAAGTGGCTTTATCATTCTGAATTCTATAGAAAACTAGGGTTTTACTCTTCATTTCCCAATGGGAAGGCACTCCTTAGATTATGATTTGCCAGCCCTGCAGCTTTGGAAAAACAAAAGCTATAGATCAGTTAGTATGCACTTATTTTTCTGAGATCTTCATTTATAGGTGTATTTCTCAAGGCAATGATGGGGATAAGCAAGAGCCGAACTCCAAGAAATGTGTCCTTTACTACTTCTACAACAACCCATTGAGGCTATCTACTGCTCAGGTCAAAGTCATCACTTTCCCCAATGATCTCAATCCACCTATTGCCTAAGGGTTTTCCACAATTTTCTTCTTCATTTTTTTTATCTTCAAATACTCTTGGATTCATCTTGGAGGAGGAAGTCAGTAACAGCTGCTAATAGAAATTATACAGAAAAATTTATATTTAGTATGAAAATATACACAAGCCAATAGACATGCTTATTTAAATCACTGATTGAATCATATACTGACGAAGTTTAGGATGTAGTTTTCCAAATCAACTTGGCCTACTTAGCTGTAAGAATTGGGCTGGCAAGTTCAATACTTCCTCCAAATTATTTGTGGTTACATAATGCATACACAATAAGGGCTTCATTTGAGTTATAGCAATATTTGATTGAATTTACAGAGTAAAAGGAACCCTAAGAGAAGAAAATGAACAGCTAGACAAGAAAGTTGTGTTCCTGATAGAGAATAGAATTGAAACAAATAGCTAGCTGGAACTGGCCTTTTGTCCTAGCAAATATAAACTGATGATTTTTCCCTACTGAAGAAAACCTGGCAAGACAAAATAGATTCCTTTAGCTAAATATAATCTATACATAACCTAGAGGCTCCACATTGGGAATAAATAGTTACCCTACTCCTGAGAACTAGTCTTCTATGTAATTTTATAAAGTCACAAGTGATTGCTCCAAGTAGAATGTTCTATAAATATATTTAAATTCTGTTTGTCTATGTCTTGCTATTCAGGAAATCCATGAATTTATGCATGTGTTAAAAATGTGGCCATCATAGCTAATGAAACTTTAACTGGATGAAAAAAGAAAGTGATTTGTTAAATGCCTCATAGCATTTGCATCAAGTCAATGTGCACAAGTTGACAAGTCAAAAATCTGATCGAAAATCACTTTTCCTGAAATGCTGGCAGAAATAGTACCACTTGCTATTTTAGTGGTGCCATAAAAGTAAACAGCCGATATCATTGAGATTGAAATGGACATTTAATAAATATATATACTTACTCAACTTATTTTTTAATGACTGAGGAATAAGAATCTATTGCTTTCATAGTTTAGGGACATTATTGAATTTGAAATAATTATGATAAGTAATAATCATTACCATACAAATGTAAAGTTGCTTAGACAGATATTCTTCAAAACTATTGTCCCCATGGGCAGTTTTTGAGCAATCACATGTATTAGCCATGTGTTAACCTTTGCAGAAAGCGAAATGGATGGACCTGATCACCCATGTATACATACAGCAGTCACCAGTCCATCTGTATATTACATTATATCCTAGCCCCTGACTCTAGTTACAGTTCATCTGTATGCTGTAGGACCTTTAGTTGAAAAGGAGTAGCACTAATATGTTTTGCCTTCTCTTAAAGTTTGGGATGGTTATGGAATTTATGTAGGTATCTACAACTGGTGAACTCGTACTCTGAGGGATGGGAGGGTAATATCCACATACATTTAATTAAAGGAATTAATTGCCCTTTGTAATTAATCAGTTGCCCTTTGCCTTCATTAACGGGTCTTCTGATATTTAATGTGTAATTTACAAATTCATACAAATTTCTTTTTTGACCTTGAGAAATGCTGTATTTAAACTAAAAAGTCAAAACATTTTTAAACAGGTTTGGAAAGGAGAGGAAGTGGGAAGAAAATCGTAAAGAAAATATTCCATTGTTGACAAATGTTTTCTTTCCTGGGAAAAAATTCTAACACTTTACATGCATATCACAGTCTTATGTCCAAGTTAAGCTAAAACAAAAACATCCCCAGGTTCAGTAACATAGAGCAGCTACACTGAGGGCAAAATGATAGTTTTCCTCCACTTCATTACTGGCATAGAAAGATATTCTAATAAACCTGGTCAAGAATAAACATGTGTATATATCCCACCACCACCACCACAACCACAAAAAAGTTATTTTAAGATATATGGGAGGAAGTTTAGCCTCAGAATTCAGAGTGTGAACATTGGAACCAGATTTCCTGGATTAAAATCCTTATATTGCTCATTAGCTCTGTGGTCAATTTTTATAACTTCTCTGTGGCTAAATTTATGAGGATACTAATAATAACAACTTGATATGTTTGTTTATATAAATTAAATGTGATCTTACATTTAAAACATTTAAAAAATGTTTTTTTACACACATGGCAAACCCTCAATGATTTCATTGTTAAATTCAAACAAAATGCCTTTACCATTAATTCATAATTGCCGCAGGCACATGAAGGAGTTGGAAGGGGGCAGACAATGATGATGGTGCTGAGTATTTTCATATTTTATTCTAAATACTCTTGTGAGACATCATCAGTCTTTTGGAGCTGCCCATGATCTAGAAACACCTCACAGTATAAAAGCCGAAAATGCTTGCTCCCTTGAACTCTCTTTGCATATAGCACGCAGCCGCATGACCCAACATCATCAACTGGATTTTCAACCAGCTAGTGATGTCCAGGAAAGGGGTTTGTGGGGCTTCTTGTCTGGCCCCTGCAGTTTTCAGACAGCAGTGGCAATGGTGCTAGTTGTGGTGTCTGGGTCACTGCCCGTACGGTCAGCCTAGCAAGCTGCCCATCCAGAACTCAGCAGTATCCTCACAATGGGTGAGTCCAGGCATTTCTTCTGGTTGCAGACGCTCCAAGCCTGCTTCCCTAACCCTCTAGAGGTTCTATGAACTATCCAGTATCCTTTTAATACCTTTCTTTTCTGCTTAAAAAACAGTGAGCATCAATTCCTGTGCAGATATAATTAAGATCTGTGACTGGTAGAATATGAGTGTTATTGAAGCCCTCTTCATAATAATGTATAATAATGTATTAATAGTGTGCTTTTAAAAAAAGTATTTAAGTGGGAAGAGAGTCAACCTCAAGTCCCATTTTTTAATCAGATTGTTGCTATTATTATTATTATTATTTTGGTGCTGAGTTGTATAAGTTCTTTATATTTTTTTCATTATGTTATGTTAGTCACCATACATTACATCATTAATTTTTGAAGTAGTGTTCCATGATTCATTGTTTGCATATAACACCCAGTGCTCATTGCAATATGTGCCCTTCTTAATACCCATCACCAGGCTAACCCATCCCCCCACCCCCTCCCCTCTGAAACCCTCAGTTTGTTTCCCAGAGTCCATAGTCTCTCATGGTTCATTATTAGATATATCATTTGCAAATAGGATTGTTTTCTTAATTTCTCCTTGTGCTACTTTGTTATTAGTGTATAGAAATGCAACAGGTTTCTATATATTAATTATGTACTCTACAACTTTACTGAACTCATTTATTAGTTCTAGTAGATTTTTGGTGGAGTCTAGGGTTTTCTGTATGTAAAGAATCATATCATCTATAAATAGTAACAGTTTTACTTTTTTTTACCAATTTGGATGCTTTTATTTGTCCTCCTCCTCCTCCTCTTCCTCCTCCTTCTTCTCCTTCTCCTTTTTCTTTTTCTTTCTTTCTTTCTTTCTTTCTTTCTTTCTTTCTTTCTTTCTTTTTTTTTTTCTTTCTTTTTTTTTTTTCTTCCTTTCTTTCTTTTTCTTTCTTTCTTTTTCTTCTTCTTCTTCTTGATTTTTTTTTTATCTGATTGCTGTAACTAAGACTTCCAGTAATACGTTGAATAAAAGTGGCAAGAATGGACATCCTTGTCTTGTTCCTAATCTTAGAAAAAAAGCTGTTTTTCACTATTAATTATGACGTTAGCTGTTTTTCATATAGGGCCTCTATTATGCTGAGGTATGTTCCCTCTAAACACACTTTATTAACAGTTTTTATCATGAGTGGGTGTTGAATTTTGTCAAATGCTTTTTTTGAATCTATCGATTTGATCATGTGGTTTTTTACCCTTCGTTTTGTTATTGTGTTGTACTACATTGATTGATTTGTAGATAATGAACCATCCTGGCATCTCTTCAGTAAGTCTCACTTGACTATGGTGGATTATTCTTTTAATGTATTTTTAAATTTGGTTTGCAACTGTTTGTTGAGGATTTTTACATCTATGTTCACCAGGAATATTGCCCTATAGTTGTCCTTTTTTTGTGGTGTCTCTTTGGTTTTGGTATCAGGGTAATGCTGGCCTCAAAGAATGAAATTGAGTTTTCCTTCTAGTTTTTGGAATAGTTTGAGCAGAGTAAGTATTAGCTCTTCCTACATGTTTAGTAGAATTCATCCATGAAGCCATCTGCGTTTGTTTGTTTAGGAGTTTTGGATTACTCGTTCAATTTCATTACTAGTAGTAATTGGTCTGTTCAGATTTTCTATTTCTTCCTGATTCAGTTTTGGACAAATGTATGTTTCTAGGAATTTATTCATTTCTTTCTAGATTTTCAAATATAATATAATTTTTCATAGTAGTCTCTCATAATCCTTTGTATTTCTGGGATTTGGTTTTTATTTCTCCTCCTTCCTTTCTGATTTTATTTCAGCCCTCTCTCTTTTCATCAGAATGAATCTAGCTAAATATTTATCAATTTTGTTTATTTTTTCAAAGAAACCAGCTCTTGGTTTTATTGATCTTTTCTACTGTAGTTTTCATCTTTATTTCATTTAGTCATGCTCTGATCTTTATTATTTCCTTCTTTCTACTAATTTTGGGATTGGGTTGTTCTTCTTTTTCTAGTTTCCTTAGGTGTATGGTTAGATTGTTTATTTGACATTTTTCTTTGTGTAGGCCTATATCAGTATAAACTTCCCCTCCTTAGAACTGCTTTCAATGCATCTCAAAGATTTTGAACTGTTGCATTTCCATTATTAGTCTCTAGTTATTTTTTATTTCCTCTTTGGCTTATTCATTGACCCAGTCATTGTTTAATAGCATGTTGTTTAACCTCTACATGTTTGTGTTTTTTCCAGTTTTCTTCTGGTAACTAATTTCTAGTTTCATACCATTATAGTTAGAAAATACACTTGATATCATTTCAATCTTCTTAACTTTACTGACACTTTTTGTGGCCTAAAGAATGTGTATTCTGCTGTTTTTGAATGGAATGTTCTGTATATATCTGTTAAGTCCACATGATCTAATTGGGTCATTCAAAGCCACTGTTTCTTTATTGATTTCTGTCTGGATGATTTATCCATTGATGTAATTAGGATGTTAAAGTCCCTTAATATTATTGTATTACTGTCAATTCCTCTCTTTATATCTGCTACTATTTGCTCTATGTATTTAGGTGCTTCTATGTTGGGTGCATAGATATTTACCATTGTTAATGATCCTTCTTGGGATTGATGCCTTTATCCTTTATCATTATGTAATACCCTTTTTATCTCTTGTTACAGTCTTTGCTTTAAAGTCTAATATATTATGTGTAGTATACATTATATATATATATATTATATTTTTATATTTTGTCTGATATAAGTATTGCTACCCCAGGTTTTTTTTTTAGCTTCCATTAGCATGGAGTATCTTTTTCCATCCCTTCACTTTCAGTCTGTGTGTGCCTTTAGATCTAAAGTAAGTCTCTTGTAGGCAGCATATAGATGGGTCTTGGTCTTTAATCCACCTTATGGTTTTGATTGAAGCATTTAGTTCATTTTTATTTAAAGTAATTATTGATAGGTATGTAGTTATTGCCATTTTGTTAACCATTTTCTAGATTTTTTCTTGTTCTTTTCTGGATTTTTTGTAGAGTGCTTCTTCTTTTAGTACTATTCTTTTTATTTTAACAGTGCATCATAAATATGTTTTCACATCAGTTAAAAAGTCTAATTTTAATGCTTGCCTAATAGTGCTAGATACATATTCATTTAGCCAATATTGTAATGTTATTGTACAAAAAATTGTCTCTAATATTTCAATATTGGAAATAATACTATAATGACACTCCTCTGCATATACTTTTTTTCACATCTGACCTACTATTTCCTTCAAATTGTAGAACATGTAAAGCACTGAGTGGGTCCCTCTGTGAAATAGGAAAAGTCTCCAAAGGTGAATCTGATATGTACATTTCACCTTTTATCTATATTAATGTGATCTTTAGAACAGCACTGTATAATAGAATTTTCTGCCATGATGGAAATGGAAATATTCTATATGCTGTACAATATGATAGCCACTAACCACACATGGCTATTGATCACTTGAAATATTGCTAGTATGACTGAGGAACAGCACTTTTAATTTTAATTAACTTAAATTATTTTAAATTTAAATATCCACATGTATACCATGTTGAACAATGTAACTCTGTATCTTTTATGACTTTTTTTCTTAATCATTATCTTACATAAACAGTATGAGGCTATCTCTGGTTTTGTATGTTCTTGTATGGTACCCTTTACCACTTCTTTTATTGGTAATGATTTGTTTGATATTTTACACCATATACACTTGGTTTCCTGTAGGAAGATAGATATAGCTTCTCCTAAATAAGAAAAATAAAAATAACTAAACAAGTGATATAATTATTTTTATGTTTTCATAGGTAATCATTAGCCTATATTTCTGGAGTCTGTTAATATCAAGAGTGTCAAAAATGACAGAGAATCTTTGTGTCAAATCTATTTTAAACAAGGCATTTGGTATATTTTTATTGCTCCTTTTTGTTGCTCCTTAGTCACCAACTTTTCAGTTTTGAACATTTCAATTAAGAAATATTTTACTACATTTAAAATTTCATCCTAGAAAACTTTAATATTTAGTTTTAGTTTTATAATGAAGTATGTAAGAGTCATTTTATTTGTCTTTAATCTCCATTAATGTCCTATCTTCCTCATTCGTGTGCTTTTATTTATTTTTAATGTTTGCCTTTGTTTTTCTAACAGCCTTAGTACTAACATACATATAAATTAATTGAGTTATAATGTTTTCCCATCAAGACTTACATCTCGTTCCACTCTTTTCTGGATTTTAAGGCTGCATCCTTGAACTATGATACCAGGTGCTTTGGGAGATTTTTGAAACCTTTTTTTTCCTGAATGGATGTTGTTATGGACTGAATTGTTCCCTCCAAATTTTATGTATTGAAACCATAACACCCATGTGACCATATTTGAAGATAAGGCCTTTAAGGAGGTAAGTTAGGTTGAATGAGGACATAGGGTGGGGCCCTAATCCAGTAGGATGGGTGTCTTCTAATAACAGGAAGATAGTCCAGAGATTCTTTCTCCATGCACAGAGAGAACAGAGGCCATGTAAGGACAAAACAAGAAGGCAACTGTGTGGGGCACCTGGGTGGCTCAGTCTGTTAGGCAACCTCCTCTTGGTTTCGGCTGGGGTGGTGATTTCGAGGTTATGTGATCGAGCCCTCAGTCAGGCTCTGCACTCCACATGGAGTCTGCATCAGATTCTTTTTCCCTCCCCCTTTGCCCCTCCCCTCCTCAAATAAATAAAATCTTTAAAAAGAAGAAGAAGAGGAAGAAGAAGAGGAAGAAGAAGAGGAAGAGGAAGAAGAGGAAGAGGAATAAGAAGAGGAAAGGGAAGAAGAAGAAGAGGAAGAAGAAGAGGAAGAGGAAGAAGAAGAAGAAAGAAAGAAGAAGAAGAAGAAGAAGAAGAAGAAGAAGAAGAAGAAGAAGAAGAAGAAGAAGAAGAAGAAGAAG
>NW_022589718.1:18077924-18192547 GCF_004348235.1 Phoca vitulina
AGAAGAAGAAGAAGAAGAAGAAGAAGAAGAAGAAGAAGAAGAAGAAGGAAGAAGAAGAAGAAGAAGAAAGAAAAGAAGAAGAAGAAGAAAGAAGAAGAAGAAGAAAAGAAGAAAGAAAGAAAGAAAGAAGAAAAGGAGGAGGAGGAGCAGGCAGCTGTGTGCAAGCCAGGAGGAGATGTCTCACCAGAAACCAACCCTGGCTATCCCAGCAGACTAATACAGATATTCTTGAGATTTTTCTTTACACTTTGTCTTGAACTAAATTTGGAAACATCTATTATGCATATGAACACTTGACATTCTCTGTCATCTCATTAGTTTAATTTTATGTTTCTTCATCTGCAGTTAGGAAATAATACTGGAGTTGTTCTCCACCTTACTATTTGATTTTTCTTCAGAAGCATTTCCATTTGTTACTGCCAATATGAATTTCCCTTTGGATATTGTGTTTTTATTTATTTGAAATCCTTATTTTACTTCATTTACCTTCTTTTTTGTGCTATTCTGTTACCTACACTTCCATTTTCTTCACTTTTCATCTCCATTTGTTCTCTCTGTGTGACCCGCTGCCCCTTTTCCAAAGAGGCCGTATCTCTATTTATTCTGTAGATTATTCCAAACATCTCCCTGGAATTTTTAAATAGATCCTCTAATAAATCATTTTGCAGAGTTTTGCTTTTCCAGAGTCCCAGGAGAGATTTTTTTCTCCTTATTCTACAATGATTTTAATAACCTACATTTAGTTTCTATTCTTACCTATCCCTGAGCCCAGGAAATCTATACAGACATGGGATTATTTCATTTTCCTTCATTCTCTGTTCCTGATCTCTATCCTCTGCAGTTGGAGGGCTGTTGATGTTAATATCTTCATGTCAAATTTCTCGTTTCTAATAAGATTTCTCCTGGTTAATCTGCTTCTTTCCTCTACTGCCCAGTCCTCTGGTACCTAAACTGACATGGTACAGGAAAAAATAATTTTCTCAGTTTGTCCTTCTCCTGAGTGTGAAGTTCCCCGAAAGTTCTCTACCAGCAATCCACTCCTACTTCCTTTCCAATAGTTTGCTGGGATTTTTGCGTTTTTCTCAAAATAAAGGAAACTAACAAATAGAGAGCTGAGGGACAGGAGAAATGCTATCTATCTACCTGCCTCACTGGATATCATTTTAAGAATGTAAGGAAACACTTATCTTTCTCTCTACAGATGGGTATTAAAGAGGGCACGTATTGAATGGAGCACTGGATATTATATGCAAACAATGAATCATGGAACACTACATCAAAAACTAATGATGTAATGTATGGTGATTAACATAACATAATAAAAAAAGACAAAAAATAAAATAAAATACTGACACATTTCAAAAAATAAATAAATAAATTTCAGATTTCGGAATTAGAAAAGAAATATTTGGAGGTATTGACAAAGGTTCTCTCCTTGACCAAACTCTGGTGAGGCTCCTCTGAACTCTCTTCTCAAGTAGGACCTGATTTGGGGCTTCCCTGTTTATGTCTGCACTGTCTAATTTTAGAGGGAATCCTGCTACATCAGCTTAGCCAGACTTCCCCACCCTCAATATCTAAGCATGCTCAATATCTGATCAGGTTCCTCATTCTCTATGATCCTCTATGTGATATCTGATCACACTGGCTTGCATACAGCAAAAATCCTGTTAGGTCACTTTAGCCAGAAAATATCCCCTTACCCCTGGTGTTTCCTCTTAGTAATCTTTCATCCACTGGCCACACACACACCCTGCTCCTTGACTATAAATTTCCATTTTTCCTTGTTGTCTTTGCCGTTGAGCCCAATCCCCCTCCCTAATATAAAGCCCCATGCAATAGTCCCTATATCTATTGCAAGAGTCCTTCTTTTTTTTTTTTTTTTAAGATTTTATTTATTTATTTCACAGAGAGAGAGAGCACAAGTAGGGGGAGCTGCAGGCAGAGGGAGATGCAGGCTCCCCCCCTGAGCAGGGAGCCCAATGTGGGGCTCCATCCCAGGATCCTGGGATCATGACCTGAGCCCAAAAGTTTCATAATAATTAATTTCTTTAATGACATGGAGACTCTTCTTACTTTTCATGTGGTCTATTTCATGAAGCAAAGATGCAATCTGTCATATGCTTTAGCCTGAATAAGATGTGAGTGTGTGTGTATGTGTGCATGTGTTAATGGCATCAATTAATTGCTAATATAAAACTTTGCATCAGACCCTTGTTAAAAATGGTGAGACAGATTTTATTCAAACTGTTGAAGTAGACGAAAGAGACTTCAGTTCAGTTGAATTCAGTTGAGAACTGGGCTCAACTCTGAATACAGAAAGGACAACTAAGGATTTATAGCCTATAAGCAGAATGAAGAGATCAGTAGATGAAAAAACGCTAAGAAGAGACCTCAAGGGTAGGGAGATTCTTCCTTAACTGGTTTAACAGGGTTCCTGCTAAAGGTAGATTAATGGCTTAGATATCAAGGATGGGGGGAAATGAGGATCTTGCTCACATATCAAAGATCAGGGGTACTCATTAAAACTGGGTTCAGCAAGCCATGGGCACAGAAGACCAAGGTGGAGTCCCAGTCATAAAAGTAGTGAGAACTTACATCCTTATCTTGTTCCTGGTTTTAGAGGAAAAGATTTTAGTGTTTCATCATTGAGTATGATGTTAGCTATAGTTTTGTCATTTATGGGCTTTATCATGTTGAGGTATGTAACCTCTAAACCCATTTGTTTTGAGTTTTTATTATGAGTGGATGTTGAATTTGTCAAATACTTTTTCTGAATCTACTGAGATGATTATGTGGTTTTTATATTTCATTTTGTTATTGTGGTTTCTACATTGATTGATTTGCATATATTGAACCATCTTTGCATCTCCAGAATAAGTCTTGATTGTGGTGAATGAACTTTTTAATGTATTTTTGAATTTGGCTTACAAATATTTTGTTTAAGATTTTTGCATGTATATTCATCAGGGACATTGGCCTATAGTTTTCTTTTTTTGTAGTGTCTTTGTCTGGTTTTGGTGTCAGGGTAATGCTGGTCTCAAAGAATGAAAATGAAAGTTTTCCTTCTTCTAGTTTTTGGAATAGTTTGAGAAGAATAAATATTAACACTTCTTAATGTTTGGTAGGATTCACCTGGGAAGCCATCTGGTTCTGTACTTTGTTTGGAGTTTTTTGATTATCAATTCAATTTCATTACTAGTAATTAGTCTGTTCAGATTTTCTATTTCTTCCTGATTCAGTTTTGGAAGATTGTATATTTTAGGAATTTATCTATTTTTTCTAAGTTGTCCAATTTGTTGGCATATAATTTTTTATAGTAGTCTCTTACAATCCTTTGTATTTCTGTGGTATTGGCTGTAACTTCTGCTCTTTCATTTCCTATTTTATTTATTTGAGTCCTCTTTTTATTATCATGCGCCTGGCTAAAGTTTTATCAATTTTGTTTATTTTTTTTTTAAGAACCAGCTCTTGGTTTTACTGACCTTCTCTCTTGCATTTTTAGTCTCTATTACATTTATTTTTGCTCTGATCTTTATTATTTCCTTTTTTTCTACTAACTTGGGGCTTTGTTCTTTTCTGTCTTCTTTGGGTAAGTTTAGATTGTTTATTTGAGATTTTTCTTTTTTCTTGAGGCAGACCTGCATTTCTATAAACTTCCCTTTTAGAACTGCTTTTATTGCATACCATAGATTTTGTTTTTTGGTGGCTTTTTAAGTTTGTATTTAAATTCCAATTAGTTACACCAGGTTGAAGATGTTCATTCTCAGATACATCTAAGTCTTCATATAGCCTGACTCGGAGGCTTTCAAGTCTTGAATCCAGATGACCCAGCTCCCCACTCATTGATATAAAACACATGGAGTTTGGCATTTTCAGCACCAAAAAAGAGCCCGCCTAGCTCCCATGCTCAGACAGCCCTATGCCCCAGATGGCTATTTCAGAAAGTTTGAGCCCCAGCTATACTCCCTCAACTCCAACATGACGATGTGGGCTTCTGGACAGATAAGGAGATCTTGTCCAAGTACTAGTTAGGCATGCTGCCCTTCAGCAACCAGTATGACCTGATGGACAACCACCTGATAGTGAGGGTGATCAAGGCCAGGACCTGTCACCCCCCATCTCCCATGATGATTCATACCAGGACATGGCCCACTCAAACCCCTATATCAAGATCTGTCTCCTGTCAGAACAGAAGAATTCTAAGCAGATGTGGGTCAAATGCAAGACCCAGAAACCCTTGTTTAAGGAGTGTTACACCTTGGAGAAACCCTTCCTAGAAGTGCTGCTAACAGTGGTAGATTTTGATAAGTTCTCTTGCCACTGTGTCATTGAAAAGGTTTCTCTGCCTTTGTGGGAGGTTGAACTGGTGAAGGGTGGGCACTGGTAGAAGGTGCGAATTCCAAGTTCTCAGAATGAAGTAGAGCTAGGGGAGCTGTGTCTGTCCCTGAACTATCACTCAAGTGCTGGGAGACGAAATGTTGATGTCATTTGAGCCAAACAACTTCTTCAGACAGATGTGAGCCAAGGTTCATCCCCTTTGTGGAAATCCAGCTGATATATGGACTCAAGCTTGTGAAAACAAAGAAGACTTTCTTCTAAAGAGGCAGGATTGATCCTATCTGCAATAAATCCTTCAGCTTCAAAGTCCCCCAAGAACTTGGAAATGCCATTTTAGTGTTTATAGGATCCAACAAGCCTGTGACCACCCTGTGAACAGTGTAGTCACACAGACCTCAAAACTGATATTTCTGTGGCATAAAGAAACAAGTCAATAGCTATGAAAGTAAAACAATTGAAAAAAAATTCCAGTTAGTTATTATACAGTGAAATATTAGGTTCAGGTGTACAATATAGTGATTCAACACTTCCATACAATACCTGGTGCCCTCCTTAAATTAATCCCCATCACCTATTTAATCCATCCCCCCACCCCCCTCCTCTCTGGTAACCATTAGTTTGTTCTGTATAGTTAAGAGTCTATTTCTTGGTTTGCCTCTCTCTCTCTCCCCCCTCTTTTCTTGTTTGTTTTGTTTCTTAAATTCCACATATGAGTTAAATCATATGGTATTTGTCTTTTCTGACTGACTTATTTTGCTTAGCATTATACTCTCTGGCTCCATCCATGTCTTGCAAATGGCACGATTTCATTCTTTTTTATGGTTAATATTCCATCATAGATAGATAAATAGATGATAGATAGATAGATAGATAGATAGATAGATAGATGATAGATAGATAGATAGATAGATAGATAGATAGATAGATAGATAGATAATAGATATAATCAATCTTCTTTATCCATTCATCAGTCAATGGACATTTGGGGTGTTTCCATGATTTGGCTATTGTAGAGAACACTGCTATAAACATCATGGTGCAAGTATCCTTTTGAATTAGTATTTTTGTATTATTTGGGTAAATACCTGGTAGTGCAATTGGTGGATCCTAGGGTAGTTCTATTATTAACTTTTTGAGGAAACTCCATACTGTTTTCCAGAGTGGCTGTACCAGTTTGCATTCCCACTAACAGTGAAAGAGGGTTTCCCTTTCTCCACATCCTCACCAACACCTGTTGTTTCTTATGTTGTTGATTTTAGCCATTGTGACAGGTGTGAAATGATATCTCATTGCTGTTTTGATTTGCATTTCCCTAATGATCAGTGATGTTGAGTATCTTTTCATGTGTCTGTTGGCCATCTGTATGTCTTCTTTGGAAAAATGTCTATTCATGTCTTCTGGCCATTTTTAATTGGATTATTCCTTTTTGGGGTGTTGAGTTTTATAAGTTCTTTATATATTTTCGATACTAACCCTTTATCAGATGTGTCATTTGCAAATATTTTCTCCCATCCTGTAGGTTGCCTTGCATCCCACAGATTTTGAACAATTGTATTTCTCTTTTTGTTTGTCTCCATGTATTTTTTTAATTTATTCTTCAATCTCTTCACTGACTGATTGCTTGCTTAGTAGAATGTTATTTAACTTCCACGTCTTTTTTTTTTTCAAAATTTTTTGTAATTGATTTCTAGTTTCATAGCATTGTGGTTGGAAAAGATGCTTGATATTATTTCAGTCTTCTTAAATTTATTGAGATTTGTTTTGTGGCCTAACATATGTATTTTTTTTGTTCTTCCATTTTTTTTATTATTATGTTATGTCAATCACCATACATTACATCATTAGTTTTTGATGTAGTGTTCCCTGATTCATTGTTTTCGTATAACACCCAGTGCTCCATGCAGTATGTGCCCTCTTTAATACCCATCACCAGGCTAACCCATCCCCCCATCCTCCCCTCTAGAACCCTCAGTTTGTTTCTCAGAGTCCATAGTCTCTCATGGTTCATCTGTCCCTCCCATTTCATATATGGTTTAACCCAGAAAATGTTTTATGTGCACTTGAAGAGAACATAATATTGTTTATATATCTGTTAAATTCATCTGGTTTAATATGTCATTCAGAGCTGCTGTTTCCTTATTATTTTTCTGTCTGAAAAATCTATCCAGTACTGTAAGTGGGATGTGACAGTCCTCTACTATTACTATATTATTATTAATTTCTCCCTTTATGTCTGTTAATGTTTGCTTTATATACTTAGGTGCTCCTGTGTTGGATGCATAGATATTGACAATTGTTATATCCTTTTTTTTTTTGGATTGATCCCTTTACCATTGTGTGTGTAGAGCCCATATTTTCTCTTGTCACAGTCTTTGATTTAAAGTCTTTTTTGTCTGATAAAAGCATTGCTACTCCACCTTTTTTTCACTTTTATTTGGATGGAATATATTTTTCCTTCTCTTCACTTTCAGTCTCTATGTGTCTTTAGGTCTGAAGTGAGTCTCTTGCAGGCAGCATATAGCTGAATTTTGTTTTCTTTTATCCATTCAGTCACCCTATGTCTTTTGATTGGAGTATTTAGTCCATTTATATTTAAATTAATTATTGATAAGTATGTACTTATTGCCATATTGTTAATTGTTTTCTGGATATTTTTGTAGTTCTTCTCTGTTCTATTCTTTTTCTCTTGCTCACTTTCCTTATGATTTGATGACTTGCTTTAGCGTTATCCTTGGATTTCTTTCTCTTTATATTGTATGAATCTATTATAGGCTTTGGTTTGGGGTTACTATGAGGTACATATACAACATATATAACATCCTCTGTATATAACAGTATATATTAAGTTGGTTACTTGAGTTCAAACACATTCTAAAAGCACTACATTTTTACTTTTTTCTTCTACATATTACTTATATATGATATATGTATATATGAAGTATATACATATTTATGATATTTTGCATTTTTTATTTTATGTATCCCTTTACTAATTTTTGTTGATGTAATTGATTTTACTACTTTTTGTCTTTTAAGCTTTACCAGCTTTATGAGTGATTGCTCTACTACCTTTACAGTATGTTTTCTTCTACCAGTGAAGTTTCTTCCTTTCATAATTTTCTTACTTTTTGTTATGGCCTTTTCGTTTCACTTAGAGAACTCCCTTTAAAATTTCTTGTAAGACTGGTTTAGTGGTGATGAATTTTAACTTTGTTGTCTGAGAAACTCTTTATCCTTCAATTCTGAACCTTGCTGGTTCTTGGTTGCAAGATTTTTTCTTTCAGCACTTTGAATATATGCCACTCTCTTCTGGCCTGCAAAGTTTCTGTTGAAAAATTAGCTGATAGCCTAATGGGATTTCCCTTGTACATAACTGTTTGCTTTTCTCTTGCTTCGTTTAATTTTTTATATTTAGTTTATGCCATTTAATTATCATGTGTCTTGGTGTGGACCTCCTTGAGTTCATCTTATCTGGAGCTTTCCATGATTTCTTGGACCTTGATATCTATTTCCTTCCCCAGCTTAATGAAGTTTTCAGCTCTTGTTTCATCAAATAATTTTTCTGTCACTTTCTGTCTCTATTCTCCTTCTAGGGCCCTATAATGTGAACGTTAGTATGCCCAATGATGTCCTAGAGGTCCCTTAACCTATGCTCATTTTTAAAATTCATTTTTCTTCTTGCTATTCAGCTTTGGTGCTTTCCACTACCCTGTCTTCCAGATCACTGATTTAATCTTCTGCATCCTCTAATCTGCTGTTGATTCCCTGTAGTGTATGTTTTATTTCAGTTATTAGATTATTCTGCTCTGACTTGTTGTTTTTTAAATTTTCTCTTTGTTGTAGTTCTGAATTTATCCACTCTTCTCACAAGTCCAGTAAGTACCTTTATGACCATACTTTGAACTCTTTATCATGTAGATTGCTTATCTCCATATAGTTTAGTTCTTTTTCTGAGGTTTTGCCTTGTCCTTTCATTTGGATAATATTATTCTGTCTCCTTATTTTATTTGACTCTCTGTATTTGTTCATTTGCATTAAGTTATTAGGTAGGTCATTTAGATCTTCTGGTCTTGAAAATAGTGGCCTTATGTAGAAGGTGTCCTGTGGTGCCCTCCTATTGTGGCCTGGCCATAACTGCTATTGGTAAGTAGGGCCAGCCTTCAGTTCAGCTGTCTACAAAGATGGGCCCTGATTGCTATGGGTGCATTTCTAGGCAGGTTTGCCTCAGGTGCACTGGTGGGTGCACTGGTGGGTGGGACTGGCATTCCATCCAGCTATCTGCAATGACTGGCAAGAGTTGTTTCCAATATTGTTAAAAGAATCTGCCTTACAGTTGTCTTTTTGTTAATTCCCAACATAACCTACTATGTATTGTAATTATTCTCCATTCTGTGAGCATAATTTTTTTCCATTCAAAGTTCTAAGCTCCAAGACTATAACTAATATTGGTTGGAGGTAAACAAGTTTTTCAAATTTAATAAAATATTAATTTTTATAGGAACATAATAACAGATTTCACATGAATTTTTAATTTAGTTTTATTTACTTATTCATTCATTCATTCATTCATTATTTTACTTTTAGTTGCAAGTGAGAAATCCAACTCAAATTGGCTTCAATACCAATGGGGAATTTATTAGTGCATGTAATTCCAGATGTAGTTCCTGCCCCAAGCATCTCTAAATCCATGAATTCAAATCATTAAAAGTTGTTCCATCATCATAACTTCGCGTTGCTTTCTTCCTTATTGGATCTCTCCTCAAGCAAGCTCTCCACTTATAGTGGCTGTTGCCAACATCTCCAGCTTAATATTGTTGATATTTATCAATACTCCCATCAAAAATTGTCTTCTCTTTCCAATAGTGCTGCAAAATCTTCAGAAGTGAGAAGTAAAATCTCTGCTTAGCCAGGCCTATTTCACATGGGCACTCAAGAGCTAAGGTGAATTCATCTCCACCCAACTCACCCAGGTTTAGAGTAAGGAAGATTTAGTTTCCTAAAGAAAATCAAGGTGTCTATTCTAGAGAAGACCACACTCATGTACACAAACTAGTAAACACATGAAGATATGCCCTTTGTAGCATTGTTTAAAATGGGAGGGGGGAATGCAAGCAATCAATAAAAGGAAGGATTAAATAAACTATAGCATTCCATTCTATAAGATACTCTGTCTCAATGTCTTCAACAGCCTCCTAACTGGTCTCTTTGAATCCCCTCTGGTCCCTTTCAACTTTTCCTCCAACTCTGTAATGTCACTAATTTTTGTCAAAATGAAAACTTAGTTGTGTCATTCCCTGCTCTAAATCCTTCAATTGCTCTATTGCTCTATCCAACACAGAACCTCAGGGTACTGCACAGTCTTCCTTTTAGCCTCCTTTCACCCACCTTCCATCCTCCCTTTCCCTTTCTCTGTGCTGCTCCCCTATAGGCTTTATTTTATTGGATATGCTATGTTCTCTATGGCCACAGACACTTTGCATGGTGTTCCCACCATCTATCAAATTGTCCTCCCTATCCCCTTCTTCAATTCAATAATTCCTGCTCACCTTTCAAGTTTCAGGTGGTGCATCACTTTGTCAGGGAAGTTGTCCTTAAAATCCAAGGTCAAAATCATGCAAATATTTCTCTCTTTTAGAACACTTATTTCAGCTTTCAGTTATGCACATATTAGTGCAGTCATTGGATGAATCCTATCTCACAACACCATGAGAGTAGGGACCATGTTTGCTTTTACTAATTCCTGGGCCTGGTAAATAGTAGGCACTCACTATATAGTTATTAAATGAATGAACAATTGAGTGAATGAACAATGAATGAATAAATAAATGATTGAATTCAACTAATATCCATTGCATTATTTCTAATGAACAAACTGATATAATGATTAAAAAGAAAGCTCCTTTTCTAAATTTGTTTATTTATTTGAGAAAGAGAGAGAGTGAGAGACAGAGAACGAGAGCACAAGCAGGGGGAGCGGCAGAGGGAGAGGGAGAAGCAACTCTCTGACTAACAGGGAGCCCGATGAGAGGCTCAATCCCAGGACCCCAAGATCATGACCAAGCCAAAGGCAGATGACTGAGCCAAAGGCAGATGCCCAACTGACTGAGCCACCCAAGTGCCCCTAAAAAGAAAGCTTCTTACTAATGAACTGACAGACTTGTTGGATGTATTGGGAATAGATAGGTTTGTGTAGTAATAAGGTAGTACAAGGCAAAAACTAATAAAACTGTTTATAAAAGGACCAAAATAGGAGAGGGATATTTATTGAGATAAAGGGAGATAACATGGTATGGAAAGAAAAGAAAGAAAGAAGGTGGGGGAGAAAGAAAGAAAGAAACAAAGAAACAAAGAAAGAAGGAAACAAAGAAAGAAAAGAAAAGAAGAGAAAAGAAAAGAAAAGAAAAAAGAGAAAGGAAAGGAAAAGAAAGATCTAGTATATATTTCAAAACACCTGAGGTCTAGTCCTTATTCCCAAATTTGTACAATCTTAGCCAAAAGCATCTGACCTCCTTTTTTTTTTTTTTAAGATCTTATTTATTTATTTTACAGAGAGAGATACAGAGAGAGAGGGAACACAGGCAGGGGGAGTGGGAGACGGAGAAGTAGGCTTCCCACGGAGCAGGGAGCCCGATGCGGGGCTCAATCCCAGGACGCTGGGATCATGACCTGAGCCGAAGGCAGATGCTTAACGACTGAGTCACCCAGGCGCTGGAGCATTTGACCTTCTTAAAATGCAGTGTTCTAAATAACTTCCATGTGCCCTTTCAGATTCATTGGTCCTTCACCACTCTGCTCTGTAACTCAGTGAGAACACTATTATGGACTGCATTAGTGGCGTTCTTGACCCCTGGCTTCCAACTGAGTGTGGTTTATGGGAGCAACAGCAATAGATCAAAGGGAGATAGAAGATGATCAGATATTTACCTCCTGGCTTCATCCCTACTGAATCCCTATGGGCTGGCTGCATTCCTGAACCAGATCAAAGTCTAGGCAGGCAGCCCTCTTTCTCTGGGTTCAGATAACCCCTTCTCACCACTCTTTGACCCTTCAAGCCAGAAGTGACCAATGGCTTCTGTTGTTACCAGCTCTGAGTTATAGGACTATCTTTTGTGGTTTCCTCATAACTGACCACACAATGTTAAATAGGGTATTTATTAAACTCTTCTTGAATTACTCAAATTGAATGAGCCTTGTATTTTCTGTCAGGACTCTGACTGCCATATTCAATCTTATCAAATTGAAATGGGGATAATAATGATATCTGCAAACCCTATACTAAATTCAAAGACTGTTACTATAAAGAAGATTATGCCTGGCCATAGAACGTATTCAATTTGCTGAGGGCTTCACTGATAATAAAGCATCATTATTTAATCAAGGTGGTCTTGTGAATTGTATGAGTACATTGGCTATTAAGTGTTTTTTAAGACCAAAATTGTCTCACCACTGGCCTACTTCAAATTCCTGATATCTTCAAGAGAAATAATAACCTGCAACTACTAAGTCCCTAAGACCATGCCAGACATTGGGCTGGCACATCGTGTGCAGTGTTTCCAGTCCACACAACAACCCCATTTCATAGGTGAGAAAACTGATACTCAGAAAAATTGAACATCTTGCTAGTCATGGGTAGAAAGAGTTTAAAGCAGAGATCTAGCTGGTGGAAAGCCATTGTTCTGTCTACTTCTCATACTACCATTTTAGCATTACCTATTCAGATTAGAATTATGTTATCCCAGTAGAGTGCATTAGTTTTATGTATCAACAAATGTAAGTTGAATCAATTAGTATTCAAAGGAGGTATTCTCTCCTGAATTCTTAAAGATATGAATGTAGAAGAAAATACGAAACTAGAAATATGGATACTGGTTTCCATGAAGAAATAAGGTGTCTGGCATTTGGGACTGCCCAAAGAGCATGGCTGGAAAGATGCAGAGACAAGTTTTCCTCTTTCTGTCATCTCAAAGCCAGAGCTGCTTTGAGTTATACCTATACTTTTTAAAATCTAGGGAGAGCTTTAGATTTTAATATAAGATGATTGTCCTAATGTATCTCATCTGCAGTACATTTTCTTAATGCTTTCAGAATTCTGAAACAGGGTAAGGAAAAGTTCAAAATCCTTATCACTGTTGCATCCTTCCGACTCAAACTAAGGAGTTGAACTCTAAGCACTTACAGTAGCCACAGACGAAAATCATGAATCTCTTTCAGGATGGCATTAGCCATAAAAAATTAAGAAACATGCCAAATACATTCAGAAAAATAAAAGCTACTTAGAAATGTAGTGAACAGAAGCATGTACTGACTAGAACAAATGGCCTCAAGCTTTCATCCTCTTTTGCTTATACCTGATGAAATAACTGGTACACGCCAATGACTGGAAAGTTTTACCCTTTGAACTTTTCACTGACCTACTATTCTTTATTCATATAATATAATTAATACAATTACAGTGGTGCCAATAAATAGAAAAATCTTTTAAACCAAACAGAACTATTTGGGACTCTCTAATTTTAGAGATTATCTTAATATTTTGCCTCAAAACACTAATCTAATTTTCTTCACATTTTTAAATAATGGCAAACAAATAATTTCTTGAAATTTGCCGATTTTCTGTATTCTTTGATCATTTTCAAGCAGCAAATATTTTCACAGTATCAAAATTGCAACATGTTTCAGTGTGCTTAAACACAATTGATATGAATTAACAACAAGGTGGAAAATACCAATAAGCAAATATACATTGCCTGAAGAATCCAAAGACCTTGGTTATACTTCTGGCTGCCCCTCTTCCTAGACATGAGAATATCACTTAACCTCACTCAATTTCCCCATCTGTCAGACAATTTACAATTGTGAATGGCATGTGCAGACTGTGAAACACAATATAAATGATTCATTTTATTATTACAAAATATGTATTTTTCTAAAAGTTTGGGGATTTGCAACTAATTTTTGATACTGCTTTCAATCACATAGTAAATAAGTAATGGAACAAGAATTTAAACTCATGTTAACCTCAATCATCATGCTCTATCCTCTATACTACTTAGGTGAAGAACTAAAAAAAAAAAAAAAAACTAGTTAATTTAGGGGCACCTGGGTGGCTCAGTCAGTTAGGCATCTACCTTCAACTCAAGTCATGATCCCAGAGTCGTGGGATCAAGCCCCACGTCAGGCTCCCTAATCAGTGGGGAGCCTGCTTCTCCCTCTGCCTCTGCCTCTCCTCCAGCTGGTGCACTCTCTCTCTCTCCTTCCCTCTCTCATGCTTGTTCAACCCTCTCTCTCAAATAAATAAAATCTTTTTAAAAAACTAGTTAACTTATATTAACCTCAGTTTTCTCTGCATAAAATGAAGAAAATAATATCTAGCTCACAAGTCTATTTTAAAGTTCAAATTAGCCTAAACAAAAGAGCAAAGCAGAGCCTGGAACATGGTGGATGCTCACTAGTGGTTGAATCTGAAATTCAGAATGGTAGCAGATTGTATTTAACAAAGGCAACTAAACCAATATACATTCCACCCCACAGGCTCTCATTACAATCTGACATTGGCATCATTCCATCTGGCAGTGATCTATGTTCCTTCCTTTTTGTAATTGTCTCAACCAATTGTACGCAGCAGAAGTGACTTATGTGACTTCTGAGACTAGGTCATAAGAACCAGGCTTCTACCTGGTTCATTCTCTCTCAGACAACTCACCCTGGGGAAGGCATCCTCCTTGCTGTGAAGACAACCAAGCAGTCTTGGGAGAAGAACAGGGGCCCCCAATCCATGGCTAATGTCAATTGCCAACCATGTGAGGGAGCTATCTTCAAAGTGGGTACTTCAGCCTCAGTCAAGACTTCAGGTATCTGCAGTCCAAGCCAACATATGCCTGTGACAGCATAAAAGACCCTGGTTGAGAGAGAACTGCCAGTCGAATCCTCCCTAAAATCCTAACCAGCAGAAACCATGTGAAGAATAAATGATTACTATCTTAAGCCACTAAGCTTTGGGGTGACCTGTTAGAATAGATAGCAGATAGATAACAAATACAAAAAACATTGTTTACTTTGTTGATTAACCTCTACATGGAAATTGCGAAGTTATACCTATCCAAATTCCAAGAGCAAATAAGCCAGTTTAAATTTCTTAAATTTCATAATTCTTACTTTAGATGCCCAAACAGGTGAAGTTTTATATCTCTGAGTTAACCCTCTACAAAAAGGGAATCTATATCTATATCTTTCTATCTATCATCTATCACCTATATAAATTCTTATAATGTCTGTTGTATTTTTAGGTACTGGATGGCTCTAAAAAGTTTCAATAACATTGTTTCATGACATGGGAAAGTAGAAAAAGTCCAATATTTCTATATTAATTTCCTATTTCTGTGTGTCTTCTAGCTATGTGTATAAGGAAAAAAATCAAGATAGGCTACCCTATTCAATCAAGTTACAAAAATGTGGTAAACACATTTTTAAATACTTAATAATACATGTGAAATGTATAAAATAATTCTTAGCTTTGAGAAAATTTCTTTAGTGTATCTCTAGTGGGAATATTTGGGAGGAATTTTCCAAATCGTCGTTAGCCTATTTCAAATACCATATGGAAAAAGCAAAATAAAAATTTCTCTAATTTATGTCTAAAACTTGATTTGCCTTTGCGTTGTAAAGTTCCAAAATGTCTTCCTCAAGTGATTTCTGTAATTTAAAGCCTAAGAAATGGTAAAAGATCTTCAGACCAAGGATAATTGGCCACGAAAATGAACATAAAATAGATTTCTAAAACTTTGTCATCCATGAGGTTGAACTAAAGTTTCTATAGCACACTTGCATCAATTTATGCTATTGCTATGAATAAATCATTTTTGCAGAGATTCTTGATAGCCTAAATTTTGTCTCTGGCTGGCCATTCCTTCCATTATGGACAAAAGTATGTTCAAATTAGTCAAAACCTCTTTCACATCTCAATCTCCTTAAGTATTTGCCAAGCTCAAGCTTTCTGTTCAGAGTGGAACATCAAAGTGAATCAAATTTTTTTCTTCTGAAATAAAGCTCACTTCAGTGATGTCCAGGATGGCATAAGGACCTTCACAAGAAAGTAGCTTACCTAAGACTCTCCAGTTGTAAACTGGAAATGATATTAATTTTATTTTTTTACTTCATGTGTTATCAGTTACTGACATTTCTACCTCTAAAGATCTAGGTCAAATTCATTATGCTATAAAAATCTGTTCAAATACTTTTATGCAATGGACTGGTAAATGCATTACAGATATAGGAAGGCAGAATACACATGTTTAGGATGGAATATATTCACCAATCAGACACAAACATTAGTTTATAGTTATGTTATATGAAATTATATCTGAAATCATACATGAACTCTGTATCTATTTCTAAAGCAAAATCAAAAGTAATTTATTGCATTTTCACCGAGTTATTTACCTAAATTGTATGATACGGTCACGATTTCATTCCTTCTGCCTATGAATGATAAAGTGGGAGAGACAATACTGACTGCAATCAGGAAATCTGGATTGGAATCTCAGTTGCGACCCTCACCAAGGATGTGAACTTGAATGAATTGCATTATTTGAGGGTCAAGTTATTGTGAGAAATAATGTTTTCATTCTATAAATTCTTCAAATACAGAAATGTGTTTCTATGGACAAAAATATTTTTGAGCTTTCCTGGCCTTGACATCAATAAATGACTTCCCAGACTTACTAAGAACTAATCTTTATAGTTTGTTTTCAGAAATATTTGCCTGAACATGTCTATCAGTCAGGGATGAGAAAAACCAATCCAGTATAGTTTAAACTTGCGAAGGAAGAAACCAAAAAGTTATATTCTCTTAATAAGCAGATTTTTAAAAAGTCTTTTGCAAAGGACAGAACTATAAACTGAAAACGTACTGACTTCTCAGTGACCTCTAAGAAGGAATAAGATTATTTGAAGTCTTTGTTCCTCCTATCTCAATAAAACCTCACTCTCATATACTTTGCTCCTAATATGACATAAATGATACTCAGTGGATTAAAATATTACCCTTGCCAGGAATATTTACATTTCGATAGAACACAAATAGTGGTATTTTAAGTTTGAGCCAATGTATTGGGCCATCTGGGCCCTCCCAGTATATCTGAAATATCACTATAACTGGACAAAAGTTCAGCTGTTGTTAGAGAAAACACCATTATTGAAATTCTACCACACCATTTTTTAAAGGTTTGCATGATGTTTTGTAGCATCTTATATGGATTGAAATAGGAATTTGACTTACTTTTCAATTTTGATATTCAAAAATATCAAATATTTTTGAGCTTTCCTGGCCTTGACATCAATAAATGACTTCCCAGACTTACGAAGAACTAATCTTTATAGTTTGTTTTCAGAAATATTTGCCTGAACATGTCTATCAGTCAGGGATGAGAAAAACCAATCCAGTATAGTTTAAACTTGCGAAGGAAGAAACCAAAAAGTTTGACTGATATTTTGAATATCAAACATTTTTCTTTTTTTTTTTTTTCACACAGTACCTGTTGTTTTAGGATGGCTTTTTTATCCTAGTGATTTGAAGTGTCCACTCCACGATAAATAAAAGTTCTCTACATGTATGTGCCTATTTTGAAGAGCTCTATTCTATTATGCTGATCAATATGGCCAAGGTCTCATTGCTTCAAAGTAGTGTAGCTTTATATTATGCCTTGATACCTCTCAGGGAAATTCCTCTGGCTTTATTCTTCTACAGGAGTATTGTGCCTATCGCACCTTTGCTCTATGTAAACCAAATATCTAGCCTTTACAATCATATTGTAAATTGAAAAATTCTGTTGGGATTTGGAAAGGAATTGTACTGACTCCTTAGATCAATCTAGAGGATAGGTGTTTTCAATTTGTGGTATAATATAATTGTTGTTATCTCTGAAACTAGTCAAATTTTCCTTGCTGGGTAGTAATGTATCAGGTGTTATGATGTACAGAGGAGGATCCATGAAACTAGTGGTAGGCCTCCTTAAGTTCTAATAGGTTGCTCAACCCATTAGTTAATCAGGAAAATGCAAATTTAGATCATAGTGAAATACCATTTTATCCCTCTTCAATGGCTGACATTTTAAAATTTGATAATATGAAGTTTATTGAGAATATGGTCCAGCAAGAATCTTTATACAACACTAGTGGCAATGTAAATTATTACAAACATTTTGGAAAATAATTTGGCACTATCTTACAAAGTTGAACATTTGAAACCCCTACGACCTACCAATTCCAATCCTAGCTACAAACCCTAAAGAGACTTTACATTTGTGCACCTGGGTGAAATATACAAAGATATTTAGAGCAGCATTGTTTTTAAAAGTCCATCAGTAGGAAAGTAGAGAAATAAGGTGGTAGTATATGTACTGATTGGAATATATTAGTGAAAATGAATAAACTGCAATTATAGGCCACTATACGGATGAAAATTGGAAAAAGTATTGAATTTTAAAAGCGGGTTATAGAAAACTACATGTACTATGAAACCATTTTATAGAATCTAAAAATAAGCAAACACTAAGTAATGTAATATTGAGACATACATAAACAATAAAACTACTTTTTATAAGTAAGAGACAGATATACACAGAAAAATAAACACACAGTTTACTTCTAGAAGGAAACAGGAAGATGGGATAGGGAAGGAAGACACAGATAAAAGCAAGAATATCGATAATATTTGACTTTTCTTCATTTGGGTGATGTATTCATAAATATGTATATTGTTTTGCTTCATAATTTACATGTATACTGCCTATACTCTTGTCTTTAGTAAATATTATAAAATTTTTCAAACTAAAGACAGAATAAGAGTGTGTTGACTCAGGGTACATTTCTGTAGAATGACTTTCTAAAATCAACCAACTCTCAACTTTGGAAAAGTAGGTCAGCATTATGATTTTGTTAAATTAACAGTTGTTAAGTAGAGCCTGGGTCCTGAACCATGAGCCTGGCTGTTCCATAAAAGACCACAAGAGAAACTGAAATAGTAATGTTTATTACTCCCAGGTCCTGGAGGAAGTACATGACATAGCTCAAGGGGCCACATGGGGACATCAAGTCAGGGAACAGTCAGAGAGAGGCTGGACTTGGGGCACATGGCTTTATTAGGTCTGTGGGTGAAATGCTTTGGGGTTCACAGGCTAAGGCCAGATTGGTCAATCCAAATCAAAAAGAGTAAGATTTTGGTGAGCTCCACAGGGGTCTTATCTAAGTGGCACACGAGGGGAAGGCCCTGGGAGGCAGTGGCGATAGCCTGGAGTAGCTAAGCCAATCTCTTGGCAGTCAGCATTATTTTTAAAAATTTTTATGTCTTAAAAAAATCATGTCTTCATTTTTTAATGTGCATTGAGTAAAATTCATCATTTTGGTACATAGTCCTATGAGTTTTGATAATGCATAGCAGTGTGTGACCACCATCCCAAAGAACATACAGACACCTCCCCCCAAAAAAATATTCCCTCCTTGCTATCCCTTTAAAGTCAATCTCCCCAATTCCCAACCCTTGACAACCCTATGTTCTCCATCTCTATAGTTTTCTTTATCCAGAATGACATATAAATGGAATCATAAAGTAAGTCTAGATAGCCTTTTACATCTGATGCCTTTTACATAGCATATGCAGTTGAAATTCATCAATAGTTTGTTCCTTTTCATGCTGAATAATGTTCCACTGTATGGATGTGCCACCATTTATCCATTCCCAACCGAGCACATTTGGCGTTTTTTTCCACTTTCGGCAATTATGAAGAAAGCTGCTATAAATATTCATACACAGGTTCTTGTTTGAACGGATATTTTAATTTTTCTTGGATACATTCCTAAGAGAGGGATTGTCAGGTCATATGGTAAGAATGTATTTAACTTTATAAGGATCTGCTACACAGAAATTGTTTTCCAAATAGTACCATTCTGCATTCTACCAGTGATGAAATACAGTTCCAGTTGTCCCACATCCTTGCCAAAACTTGGTCTTGTCAAGGGGTCTGTTGTTTGTTTGACTGGTTTTGCTATTCTAATAGGTGTGAAGTTATATTTCTTTATGGTTTTCATTTGCGTTTCCCTAATGACTAATGATATTAAACGTCTTTGCATGTGTTTGTTTGCCATCGGTATGTATTCTCTGGTAAAGTATCTAACCGATTCCTTTACACTTATTTTTAATTTGGTTGCTAGGTTTCTTATTATTGAGATTTGAGAGTTCTTTATACATTTTGAATACAGTTACTTTCCCAAATATGTGATTTACAAATATCTTCTCGCAGTCTATGGCTTATCTTTTATTTTCTTGACATTGACTCTCACGTACAATATTTTTTAATTGTGATGAAGTAAAATTTAGTAATTATATTGGATGGAGAATCCTATAAATGTCAAACAGGTGAAGTTGGTTGATAGAGTTGTTTGGGTTCTCTATTCTCAGTGTTATTCTGTTTGCTTGTTCTATTCATTATTGGGGGAAAAAAGTGTTAAATTCATCAAGCATAACTTGTTTTTACTGACTTCTGGCTTCCACTATTTCTAATGTCAAATTTAAAGCCATTCAAGTTATAGTTGCCCTATAAGTAATGTGCCATTTTTCTACTGATGCTTTCAAAGTTTTTTCTTTCTTTGGTTTTTAGCAGTTTGGCTGTGATGTGTCTGAGTTTAGGTTTCTTTGAGTTTATCCTGTTGGCATTCATTGAGCTTCTTGAAATGATAAATTTATGTGTTTTACCAAATTTGGGGATTTGTAGCCATTTTTCTCAATAATTTTACCTCATCTCTCTTCTGTAATTCCAATGACACTAATTGAAGACATTCTTATATTGCTCAGTTCATTTTTTCATATTTTTCTCTCCATTCTTCAGATTGGATGGGATCTACTGATTTATCTTCCATTAACACTTTCCTTTCTGATCTCCATTCTGCTATTTATCTCATTCAGTGGATTTTTTTTTTTGAATTTCAAAGATTGGTTTTTGTTGTTATTCTAAATTGTCTATTTGATTCTTGTCATAGTTTCTATTTGTTTGCTGAAAACTTCTATCTTTCTATTCATGTGTCTTTACCTTTATCTCATTGGAACATATATTCTAAAATCATAGCCTGATAAGTCAACATCTGGACCCTCTCAGGGTTAGAACATGTTGATTGTCTTTTCCCTTCAGAAGTGGTCACATTTTCCTGGTTCTATGTTGAGTAATTTTGGACTGTATCCTATGCCTTTTAAATACTATATTGTGATACTCTGGGTTCTACTAAAATCCTCTGTAGAATTCTGGTATTTCTATTAGCAGGGAATCAAATCAGTTAGGTACAGACCGTAGTTTTGTCTTGCCTTCTGGGGTATGGTTCTATTGTCAGTTCAGTTTTCAAAGCCTTTACAAGAGTTTTGGGTTCTCCTGCTTATGTACCCCTAAGGTGGTAGTCTGAAATTTTATTATATGGTATGTCGCAGTGTGCTTTTGCTGTGTTTCTTCGGGCTTGCCCCATATATGTGCAGTCTGAGACTCATGCTGGTTTAACCACATCCTTCTCCAACTCCATGATTGTGCCCACCTCCCTGGATCTCAGTAGACTTTTTCCCCAGACCCCTGGCCAGCAAGATGAGGTTTCACTCAGAATTTTAGTTACTCATGCTGCCAACATACAGTTAGTTCAGTATGACTATGGCCACCCTAAGGACAAAACAGCAATTGAAAAGATAAAGAAAAAATACCAGAGAGCTCCGCCCCCCAAATACACACACTTCAGACCACAGGGACCTTTCTTTCTGATTTCTCTGGCCAGAAAGATGGAGTTTCTCTCACTTCTACCTGCCCACACTGTCACTGTATAGTTCTGTTATGGGGGCTACCTTCAGACTGACCATGAGAGAAATAAGAGAAAAAAAATGGGCATTACACTCATAGTCTTCACCGGCAAGGGCCCTTTTCCTGGCTCTTTTGCCAGGAAAAAAAAAAATACAAGGTTTCTGATGGAGTTTTTGCTGTTAGTGCCCACGGCACAATTCTGCAACTAGGACTGCCATCAGGTCAGTACCAGATGAAAAAAAAGTAAAAAACAATATAAATCCACCCTCATACAATGTTTCCTCAAGTTTTGACTGTCTTCCTTATATGCCCGCTTATATACTTACATACCTTATATACCTCTCAGAATTCTCAGATAGCTGGGTTTTTTTTTTTTTTTTTTTTAATTATTTTGTTGGAGAGAGAGGTTGTACTAGCCTTACTCTACCTTGGCCTAAAGTTCTTCTTCGAGTCAATTCCCCATGGCCCAGTTCACACGGGGCAACATCATGAAGGCCGGGCGTTACCTGTGCAGATGGCAGGGTTACACCACAAGAGAGGAAGCTCAAATTTAAGGAAACTCTAGTCTTACACAGCCTGAGGGTAGATCTGCACATATTCCCCTCCAGAGAGAGAAAGAGATAGAGATGTAGATAGAGAGAGAGGAAGAGAGAGAAATTGAGAGAGAGAGAGAAAGAACTCTCTAGTCTGAAATGTAAGCAGAAGTCCCCAGAGAGTGGAAGGAAATTTTACATCCTGGAATATCTCCAGGGATCTCTACCTTTAGGGAGACACAATCTCAAACTCTAAGGCATGCTTGCTGCCCTTTGTTTAGAAGTCCCAGGTTATGCAGAAGTATGGAAAATCCATGGAGAATTGTCTCCCAATACAAAGAAGGAAGAAAGGAAAGTGAGAGGGAGGGAAAGAAGGAGGGAGAGAGGGAGGGAGGGAAGGAAGGAAGGGGAAGTGAAGGGAAAGAGGGAAAGAGGAAGGAAAAAAAGCAGTTTAGAAAATGGGCAAGGTCCAGGGGTGTCTGGATGGCTCAGTCAGTTAAGCGTCTGCCTTCAGCTCAGGTCGTGATCCCCGGGATCCTGGGATCCAGCCCGGCATCTGGCTCCCTGCTCAGCGGGGAATCTGCTTCTCTTCCCTCTGCTCCCTCCCCCTTCCCTGCTCGTGCTCTCTCTTTCTCTCTCAAATAAATAAATAAAATCTTAAAAAAAAAAAAGAAAGAAAATGGGCAAGGTCCAGAAGGAATTAGGCACTTACCAGAACAACAGCTAAAGTCACGACACATAAAAACCACATCGGACATTGAAGATGCCACCAATAAATCCTGAGTTTACATCCTTTCTCCTGTTGGTTCTGGACACCAATGCTAGAAAGCTGGAAGTGATGAAACCGCAGAATGTCTTTTTACATATTTCAGAGTATTTACATTATATATATATATTTACATATTTCATTTCTTTTTCAAAATGTTAACAAGCTAATACATAATTATCTTTGAGTAAGTCAGTATTTAAATACCTTTTAAAATATTCTTAGTATTTATGCAGTGAAAAGAAGGGCCACATGCACCCCAATGTTCATAGCAGCAATGTCCACAATAGGCAAACTGTGGAAAGAACAGAGATGCCCTTCAACAGATGAATGGATAAAGAAGATATAGTCCATATATACAATGGACTATTACTCAGCCATCAGAAAGGATGAATACCCAACTTTTGCATCAACATGGACGGCACTGGAGGAGATTATGCTAAGTGAAATAAGTCAAGCAGAGAAAGTCAATTATCATATGGTTTCACTTATTTGTGGAACATAAGGAATAGCATGGAGGACATTAGGAGAAGGAAGGGAAAAATGAAGGGGGGAAAATCAGAGGGGGAGACGAACCATGAGAGACTATGGACTCCGAGAAACAGACTGAGGGTTTTAGAGGGGAGGGATAGGGGGATGGGTTAGTCCGGTGATGGGTATTAAGGAGGGCATGTACTGAATGGAGCACTGGGTGTTACACACAAACAATGAATCATGGAACACTACATCAAAAACTAATGATGTACTGTATGGTGACTAACATAACATAATAAAAAATAAAATAATAAAATAAAATATTCTTAATATTTAAATATTCTTAAATAAACAGTTATGAAATCTATTTTTCTGGAGTAGGATTTTATGTTTCATTTCTTTTATTTTTTATTTGTTTTTCTTTTGGAGAAAATGAGCAACCAATTATATGAACACTAATAGAAGATATAATACATCATTTTAGAGATGGAAAATGAGAGAAACAATTTTAAAACAGTCATTCAGAAGGGGACCACTGCGCAGGTAAATTGAGGGAGGTGATCTTGATGAAAGTGATAATGAACTACATACTGACTTCAAAGACAAGTCATGAAAGAGCCCCTCATAAGGGGGAGGAGAAAAAAAAAAAACTGCCACTAATAAGTGGCTTTTGTCCATAGGCATCACACATAGAACACTTCATAAAATCATCTCCACATCTCGACATGGAGAGCTGATACCGTGTTGTCATCTTACAGACAGGTAAGGAGAGTTTCAGTGAGGTTAGATCCCCTACCTAATGTTACCTAACCAGTAAATATCAGAAGTAGGATTCAAGCTCATGACGTTCTGGGGACAAGGCCAAACCGAAGGGCTTTGCAGTGTCTGCTGCCTTCATGAAGGTGGATGGAAGAAGTCTCAAGTCGGGCCTATGTTTTTCGTTCTTCTTACTGTCCCTCATATAAGGTCTGACCTCTGAGTTAACATCCATTTTCAACGTGGTGAACTGTTAATACTATATTTGGAAGATGCGGCATTTTTGTGTAACTTGTTAACTATTTGATCAAGATATCTGATGATGATTATGAGCGGTAAAACCTGGACTGCTTACAACACTGTGACAAAACTAATTTCTGCTCAGTTTGTCTGAAAAGAAATATTCCAGCCCTTACTTTGTCCTTGCTAGTAGAATAAATGTCACTTTCACATGAAAACATTACAGAAAAAAAAGCTGGCTTCATCTGAATTTGCTCTTCAAGTTAGAGTCCTATTGGCAGTCAATCAAAGCACTAGTTTGGACTTATGGGTTCACAGAGCAAGTGAAAAACTGGTTTTACTCAGCAAAGAGACTTAATTAAATTGACATAATAATTGAATTTCACAAGAGTA
This sequence comes from Phoca vitulina, assembly GCF_004348235.1. Lineage (NCBI taxonomy): Eukaryota > Metazoa > Chordata > Mammalia > Carnivora > Phocidae > Phoca > Phoca vitulina. The sequence goes on from NW_022589718.1 coordinate 18,102,254, forward strand.
ACAAATGGAAGAGGTATATAAATGCTGCATGCATCCTGGAATTTAACTTCATTTCTGGGAAAATTGAAGGTAATGCATAATTTCACAGCTTGCAGAGGATTGGGGTGGTATGTTTTAACAAGTAAATATGTGCATTTGTTTTGTCATAGTAGAAAAATTTTAAATTGAGTGTTCAAAGAAATAAGAGAGTACAGTAAAAAAAATTAAGTGGAGTTACTAGGAAATGTTGACAGTTTAGAACTTGGGATTTACCTCATAATCTCATTTCTTATATTCTTCCTTCATACTCACATACACATAGCCCAGTTTCATCCCATTCCAACCCTGAGCATCCCTGCCCAGCTTCTCCACAACCATCATTAGTAGAGTGTCTAACTGTATCTTCAAACCGTCTCTCTTTTCTGTGACATATGCTGATGCAGAGACTCACTTCTTTATTTTGCTATTACCTACTTAAATGTTTTGATAATTGTCAACTGCTACAATCCAACAACTGCATTTAAGGAGTCCCTTTTATGTATGAGTTGCTGCTCCATTATAATAATAACTAATTTTACTGAGCAATTATTACATCATTAGGCACCGTGCTAACCCCTGAAGCCTTAAGTTACCCTATTTACTCTTCACAACAACCCTAAGACGTTTGAATGAGTACTAGATCCATTTTATGGTTGAGTCTAGAGATGCTAAGAAACTTGCCTAAAGTTGTAGAAATAATAAAGAGTAGAGCTAAGACCAGAATCCAAATCAGTCTCCTCCAAGATAGAGCTACTATTCTACACTGTTCCCCTGTGCCTTTTCTATGGTGCTTACACAGTTAAGGCCACATTTGAGATAAGTTTTAGGTAGTATCATCTTTGGATTCAGTTAATTAGTACCAATATTATTCTTCCCATCTGTCAGTTTTCTGTTTATCTCTCAGCCTCTTAGCTAAATCCCAAAAGCGATTCTTAAATTCCCCTAGATAAACTTTGAGATCAGAAACTGTTTAACCCTGTACAGATTATTTTCACTTTCATAGAGCTGAAAGAAAAAAATATATAAATAGACAAACTGGAAAATTGGAGCTTTGGAGTATTTGGGGATAAATACCATTATAATAGCTTCTTTTTAAAATAAGCGAATCATTTTAGTTTTATGTGAAGATTATTGGCTTAAGTGTGTTTTTGCCTTAGTTTAGATTGGGCACATTAACGTAAATACACAGAGCAAAGGGAAGTAAGTAATTTGCATTTTATAAATATAATTAGCATTAATAGGACGTGTGCACTCTGAAAGTCTAGATGATATAGTTGCATTAATTCTCCTCCCCTGATAGATTTAAGTGATTCCAGAATATATTCCGTTCTAATTAGATTGTTCTAACAAAGATAACTCAGTTTGATGAACGTGTAGAGCTCAAAAGAAGAGAACTTTTGGAACTTTAACAACACAATGAGATATTTTTTGGCTTTCTGTACATCAAGCTTTCAAAGATATCTTTAAAATCATTCCTACAATACTTGTTTGCTCCTACTTAGGAATTTCATTCTGAATAAAGTGGATTTTTTTAACATACCAAAGTGCAGCCTGAACCCAAAGAATGATTAAGTAATTGTGTGATTTTTCAAATAGGTTTTATGCTCTTATGTAAGAAAAAAAATCTATTTAAAGGGGAAATAACCCAGTTAGTAATATCAATTCAATATGAACACTGAGCAGAGTATAATATAAAAAAATATACAGTAATTCCCAGGAAATACACTTAATCACCCAAAATGTGTATCTTATTTTGGAATATATTATATTCTTTTGTGTTCTATTTTTTTTTTTATATAGTTCAGAGGTATACAGGGTATTTTGACTTAACACACTATAATCTTTTTATTTATTAGTTAAAGTGATTTCCCCCCCCTAAGGAACACAGTAGCTGTATCACCAAAGCTTGTAAATCCTCAGCTATTAAGACTTAAGACATGGCTCACTTACATTTTTAAAATGTTACTTACCAAGGAATTTATTCTACAGTGTGCTCAAAAATTGGCATTTTCCAATTCCATTGACCAGAAAGGAAGTATGCCTCCATCTAATTGTCTATGAGGCTATATCTACCTTTCCCCCACCATCTTTATTTATTTTTAAGTTTTCTAGGATGATACTCATGAAACTTTGCCTACAACCTAACATCAAATTTTCATTGTAGAGATAGTGTGATTCTGCAAATAATGACTTGCAACCAGTGAACTAACTTGGAAAATTGACCCCATTTTTCACACTGGGCAATTTAGAAGAAATAAATACAGTGAGAAATATATTTGTGTATACACACATGGTGTTTTCGTACAGGTTGTCAAAGAATTCTAGATCATAAATAAGATGATACTGGCTTAATTATCTTCTTGCTTTCCTGCTTTTTTTTCTTTCTTGTTTTCCTCTTTCTTACCTTTTCTCCACCATGTTACACAAACATGGTGGAGAAAAGTAAAGTAAAATTTTCATGGAAACTGTCATGAAAAGATGTTATACTTGTCTTAGTCTTCAAGGGCTCTCCTAACAGATTGAGTGGCTTAAACAACAAATATTCATTCTCTCACAGGTCAGAAGTCCAAGATCAAGATGTTAGCTGTATTGGTTCATTCTGAGTCCTCTCCATGAATTACAGATGAGCATCTTATTGCTCCCCCTTCACATGGTTGTCCCTCTGAGCACTCACACCCCTGATATCTATGAGCGTGTTCTAATCTCCCCTTCTCATGAAGACAGCTGCCAGATTGGATTAGGGCCTGCCCTATTGATCTCATTTAATCTTAGTTACTTCTTTTAAAGGCCCTGTCTCCAAATAGTATCACATTCTAAGGTCTAGGGTTGGACCTCAACATATGCATTTGCAGGTTGTGTATATGTATGGGAGGGGGTGCAGGGGAGGGTGTGGAGAGGGAGACACAATTCAGTCCACAGCATGACTAATTATTTTTCTGCCAAAGAAACCACTTTCCCTGACTCCTATACACTTGCTGATGGGGAGATTATCATTATACATTCCTGCCTTTTGGTACTTAATATGGTCAGTGAAATATAAGGAGAACTTTTGAAAGCCACTTTGTGGCTCACAGGATCTCTCTCTTCCTTAGGCAGTGTCATGGATAAAAGCTACTGTATCAGTTTGGATCCCAGAGGAAAGATGACCTAGAGCCAATTGGCCACTTACCTTCAGTGGATATCTATGGTAAGCAAGAAATATATCTTTGTTGATATAAGCCATTGATATTTGCAGAGATGATTTGTTTCTGCCACACATAGCTTATTCTGATTAATACATATGTACCTACACATCACTGATGTTCTATTAAGTCTTTTGTGGTTCTTTACACTCTAAGAGTAAAAATAGAGTCCCTCATTTTGTTTACACTGGCTTTGAAAACAGGAAATTAAATTATTTTATTGATTAATGAAATGGGTGTATGAAGTTTTATGAATTAGATGTTTCACTTTAAATCTAGGATTCTTGTGCATTCAGCTCCATTCTCTAAGACCTCATTTTTCAAGACATGCTAAGAAAATAAGATACAGATTCTACTGGTGATTTCATGGTTAAAAATGAGTATAATTAAGAAAGAAGTTGAATATCAGCATGCCAATCACTCTTCTTTTAATGATATGTTTGAACCACTACAGAACATTCAAGGCAATTTTTATAATTGCCCTTTCAACTGTGTGATATATACCTAATTTAAATAATGATTATAGATATCAGTGAAATATTATACAATCATTAAAAGGATGATTATATAGAATTTAGAATGACTGGGAAAATTAGTGCTGTGGTAGAGTAAAGCATGATTTACACAAAAAATATTTCTGTACAGAAATTCTTAGGAATAGAAAATAACTCGGAAAATCCAGGAACACAATTTTAATTGCAGTATCTTTGTATGATAGAATGAGTGACTTTTCTTCTTTTTTAAATTTCTAATGTGTTCTGAAATGTGTACATTGAATAAGTTAAATAAGATAATACCTGTACAGAACACAGAAATTCAAACCATATAAAAATTTCAGGGAAAACAATTATTTAAAACTACAAACACATTAAAAACCACCTAAAACATTTGCAAAACATATAAAATATTTCTATATTCATATTTTGGGGCAGGAGTAAAAGGAGAGGGAAAAATGTGTTAATATCATGTATGCTCTTTTTAAGTTAAATCATATCAATTTTTTGTTAATTGTATTCATAAAAGAAACTGGAAGAAAACTAAATATATTTCTAAATTTCAGATAAATGTTCTTAAGTGACATACTATAAGTTCCTTAAAAAAATACCTCTGAGATTAAGAATAAAAGAAGCCATTGTGATTTTTAACTACATGTTATTTCTCTACTATAAAAGATGAGGTGATCAGCAATAATATATGTCCTCCCTTTCTTGCCCACCATCCTATCATGTATACTACATTATGTCTACTTCGATGAGATTTTTAATATGTACATTTGGTTATACAACCCAAAATTTTCAAATTATTTAAGTTTACTTTTGATTTAAATGGATTCAGTGTTCACCACCAACCCTTTGCCACACACTCTCTCTTGGTTACCACTGAGTAGTTTTGTTTGTTTGTTTGTTTGTTTGTTTGTTTGTTTGTTTTAAGGGAGACTTGTCCATGATCTATTACCTGAGATTTTTCATGTGTGAGGAAATCTCCCTCTTGCACTTACACTTATTCTTGGGTCAGATTTTCTTTTTTTACTTAGTACATTTTGCTTCATTCCCTTCTTGCAGTGAATGTTGCTGTGAAAAAAATCTAAAACCAGTCTGATTTTCCCTGTTTGCAGGTTTCAATTTCCCAGAATCCTGAGGAAGCCTTTCATTATCAGAGACCTTCAATTATGTAATAGGATTTTATCAGTGACAATAATTTTTCTTTGGTATAAATGACGACCTTTAAAACTACAGAATCAGTTTTTCCTCATTTCAGGAAAATTACTTTTTGTTCCAGTTTTTGGAGTCAATATATCAGGAACCCCATCTTCTTTTATGTTTCCTTATTTTCAGCCGTGTCTTATCTGCTTTTTGTCATAAGCTTTTATTTTATTGAATTCCTATTCTTAAAAGACTTTCTACTGCTTGACGCATTGAATGAAATGGCTCTATTTCTTGATCTATCTTTTACAGCCTGGTCTTTTTTTATTCTTTTTTTTCTCGTTATTGTGTTATAGCATGTGTACATAGTTACCATGTTATTTTATACCTCTTTTTTTTTTTAAAAAAACAACTCTTCCTGATTTTTTTTTTTTAATTTTATTTATTTATTTGACAGAGAGACAGCGAGAGCAGGAACACAAGCAGGGGGAGTGGGAGAGGGAGAAGCAGGCCTCCCGCCGAACAGGGAGCCCGATGTGGGACTCGATCCCAGGACCCTGGGATCATGACCTGAGCCAAAACAGACGCTTAACGACTGAGCCACCCAGGCGCCTATTTTATACCTCTTAATGATGGTTAAATAAGGTAGTTCTGCGTAGACCTGCCTTTTGCTCTAATATATTAGATGTACTGTCTTTGACACTCTTCCCGTTAACTAGAAAATTGTTTCACCACCTATGAGCTATCATCTGAAGATTAGGGTTACTCCATCCAGTTTTCCATAGTGCAGTTATTTTTCTGGTGCTTCTGCTCATGCTCTCTTAACAATTGTCTTACCCCTTATCTTCAACCCCATTTAATTAAGTGCACCAAGACAGTGCTGCCACCTTCAGATCTTGGGCTAAATACAACTGGAATTTATAAACTGATGTCTTCCTTAAAAGGAAATATGTATTTCCTGATGGAGTATAACTGTAAGTCAGGTTCCAAAACACTATTCTCAGAGTTCATGCTATCCTTCAAATTCCTGACTGTGCTCACTTTGGCAGCACATATACTAAAATTGAAACAAATTCAGGACTGTTTTTCTAGACTTTTGAATTCAGTATTTGCTTTGTGTAGTTCTTTGTTAACTGGTAAATTCACCCTCTTTTTTCTGTTGTATATCTGGTTCTTCCCTTGTTCTGACCTAGATGCTAACCTGCAGAGGGTTACACATTTGGCTACAGATAATCTATGCTCTCTTTCATCTGTGGACTCCCAAATACTTATTCACATGTTCTGGCAAATTCCTTTTCTGTTCTGTGCTCTGGGAATACCATGAACATGGGCAAAGACAATAGCCACTGATGATCTTACACTGAAGTAATGCATCTCTTTCCTAGGATATAATCCTCTCCACTTTTCCAAATCCTTCTCATAATTCACAACTTAAATCCCCACTCCAACCTAAGTCTAATTCCCCAGGAAGCCTATCATTACATTAATCTCTTCTTATCAAAAATTAATATAATTCAATACCTAATTGTTCTCTAGTTGCTTCATTTGTGCTCACTTAGATTTATGATTATTTTATAGGGCTACTGAGGGAAATGCTTCTTTTGTTTTCTCCACGTTTTCTAGCTCAATAGAGGACACACAGTAAATACTTAGTGACCCCATAAGTGTTGTTTATGTGAGACACATTTTAGTGTTCAGTAAAATAAGATCTAAAATATTTATCCCTTTCCCATTCCTTAGTAGATGAAAAGTAAAGTTAATCTTGAGTACCTTTACTCTTCATAAAAATAATTTGGCCATATGTTATAGTATTCTCAGTACATAAAAACCAGTTGCTTAATGTAGGCAGCTCTTGTTTTGCACAGTAATTCAGTCGAAAAAATGACTGTGCAAGTTGAACCATGCAAAGCAATCTTAATAATCAAAGGGAAAAGTTATGATTGTTCAATGCCCTTTACCATATTTGTCAAAATATCAAAAGCTCTTACTATTGTTTATAAATATATAGGAAAATAAAAAATAGTACAGAAATATATACATTGTACATCACAATTTAAAACATTAGAGAATTGAGAAGAAAAGTTTTTTGTTTTGTTTTGTTGCAAAACAATTTATCAAGAGCAATTTGAACAGTGCTTATTTTCTTCTCATAGAATATAGTTCACATGTGCTATAGTTTATAGTCTCTTTTCTTTGCCTTGGAGAATCATAATATGCTGCTCTAAGTTTGGATCCACTAATTTATTTATCTTTTGCACTTTCAATGTCAGAAGATATCTCCAAGAGTTCCTTGAAAGTGAAGTTTTCTGCCAGCATCACTTCCTGTAAGACACTTTTATCCCTGCTGTCACAACCACGTTCTTCCTTTGTGTATAAGTTTACTTTCGCGAAGGTCCTCTGGCTCTATACCTAGTTTTTTCAAGCTGCAGCAATGTCAACATTCCCATTACCAGCGATTTCTTCTACGACTCCGCTTCTGTTCGGTATGAATCTCACTTCCAATGTCATCATTTTTTACTTCTTTGCTGCACTTTCATCTTTATTGGCTAATTCCTTCTTTCAATTACCATTTTTGTAAAATGCCACATGGGTTTGTCACTGGGAGACAAAGAAGCAATATAACTACACACTGCTCTGTAGGAACTGACTAACAGATGTAGTGGTCAATTACCTACAGATTTTGGAAGAAGTAATGTGATTGGTCACTGATCATGATGTAAATCTATGATTTATGTAATGATTTGTGAAATGAAGAGCTAGCAGTTAAGTTTTCCCTCTATGCAATCATTCACAGAATAGAATGGAATTCAAGTTTCAGTAGCTGAAACTTTAAACGAGTAAAACTTGTGTTGTCAAAAAACTGGTGTTTCCTAACTAAAATACGGTAACTGAAATTTGTGCATATCTGGACTATACAAAGCAAGACTGCTTATACTTGATTTTAATATTTTTTAGATTTATAATTCTGTAATTTCCAAGAATAATCATCTCTCTTCTATAATTTCTTTTTTTTTAAGATTTTATTTATTTATTAGAGAGAGAGAGAGAGAGAGAGAAAGGGCATAAGCCAGGGGAGGGGCAGAGAAGCAGACTCCCCGCTGAGCAGGGAGGCCAATGTGGGACTCCATCCCAGGACCCTGGGATCATGACCTGAGCTGAAGGCAGATGCTTAACGGACTAAGCCACCCACGTGTCCAGCCTCTTCTACAATTTCTGACATAATTAATTTATCACCTTTTTTAAAATTTAAATGTCTACTTTTTCCTGGTAGATTTACTTCTGTTTACTGAGGTGCTAAACATTTTTTAATATTAAAATACAAATAAATACCATCTCTTTTTAGTTTCTCAATCTTTATTTTAGCTCAGCATTCAAATTAGGTGCCATGCCACCTAATCTGTTATTCCAATGTCAGCACAACCTTCTTCATAAGCTAAAGCACCTATTTTCCTAAGTACATTTTACCTCATTGCATTTGCATACAAAACATATCCAAGTTATCCTATTATTTTTTCTCAATTCCATCTCCCATGTTAGATGTTTCCAAAAATCACTTATTTTGGGCAATTGGTGACTGCTGTCCTAGAATTTCAGCACAAACTTCACCTAATTTATTATCTGGTCTTAGGTTGTTGTTCTCATCACTAGACTAGTCAATATGCTGACAAAGATGTTTTCTGTACTAAAATGAAGAGTAGCAGTATGGAATATTGAAAACACACTCATCTGGAATTCAGGTTATCTGAATTGTATCTTGATCTCTAATCTAAGCAGTGTGGCCTCTAGAAAATCAATTTTTCTGAGCATCAGTTTCATCATCTGTAAAATGATGGGCATCTGGGAAGGAAGATTTAAGGTACATGATTTCTGTTTCTTTGACTCTATGTCCTATCCTGATTGAAGTTTCCTTTTCTTTAGAGAAAATTTCCTAAAATTTTTCTTCATTATCAACTTTGAATACATGCTTTTATCTCTAAAATATTTCTGTCACTATGGTAACCTCTTTCTCTCAACTAAGGATATGAATAAGTATGTTGACTTTGAGACTCTTCCCCACTTCCATAATATCAATTATTCTTTCTAAAGACTCCTCAGTATTCAAAGTATAGTGTATCAGAATCTAGCTTATTCCTGAACAAAAAGATTAGATTAGGTAGAAAAGATTAATTCTGATATGACCAGACAATTATATTATAACATTTTTTGGTTCTGTTGGTGCTGGCACAGTTGAGAGAAAAGACTTGTCTTTCTTTTGTATTGTTTTACTAGGATATTGTATCATAGGCTTTAGTCATAAAGAATGAGTCCTCAACAAGAATTTACAACAGCAGGAATTTACTGCAGAGATTTCTTTTTTACATGGATGGTGGAAAGGCTAGAAAGCCAAACAAGTAATGGTGAGTAGTCTCAGATAGGAAGACATACATGAAGTTACTCACCCCTAGGCAGGAGATGAAGAGAAAAGTACAGGAGCCATTTATAACCAAACAAGGCTGAGTCATGGCAGGACTGTCCATTTGGAACTAGTACCACAGAGAAGGCATGATCCCCACGAGAATGCTGCCCAAGGAGGAGGTAGGGGGAAAACACCCTAGTTTTTTCCTCTCCTCTTCACCGCACCACACCCCTCCCCACTGCTCACCCATCATCACCCTGCAATGTCCAGCAGTGCCTCCCATTAGCTGTAATCAGACCTGCTGATACTGAAGCCTGGGAAATGGAGCTTGCAGGAGGAAAAATGAGGAATGGACAGAGGGCTAATAGGGCCAGGATAGCACAAGTAAGGATGAGTGTGCTGGTTTCTTCCTCTAATAAAACAGTATATCCTTTGTCTGATTTGTTTCATCTTTGTTCCAGGTAAGCTTATCTAAGATAAGACTGGATTTCTAGTGAAGAGTGAGAATTACAGACCTATTCCATAACCACAGAATACTCTCTCAGTTACACATACTATGCTAAATATGGCTGATTATCCTTGGGAAGTTCTCCCTAACGTCTCTGTGTTGTACTCTCTCCAGCTGATTCACAAGGCAGAGGCTGGAGAAACCAGGGAACCTTACACATTCTGTAGTAGCTACCTCTCAACCCAGAGACACTAGCTAAAGAACAGGCCCAATGCACTAGGCTCTATTCTAAGTAGTTTACATATATTAGCTGCTCTAAATTATTTAGTTACTTTGTATATTAACAACTTTAATATTCTTTAGTGTAGTTAATGCCATCTAACTAGTTAGAAAGAAATACCTGTACCCCTAATCTACCTGGCTATAACTTACTTAATTTATTTGTAAAACATGTTGAGTACTTACCACATGGATGTCTCCCTGCCACCATATTGGAATTCATTAGGCTGCAGATGAACAGAAGAGAGGTGTCTCAGTCCTATTTGGGTGGAGTGATGAGATGAAGGGCAATAGGAGTTAGCACCAACTTAAGAAATGCCCACACTCTGGCACGCCTGGGTGGCTCAGTCGGTTAAGCGGCTGCCTTCAGCTCAGGTCATGATCCCAGGGTCCTGGGATCGAGCCCCACATCGGGCTCCCTGCTCAGCAGGAAGTCTGGTTCTCCCTCTTCCTCTGCCTCTCTGCCTGCTTGTGAACTCTCTCTCTCTTTCTCTGTCAAATAAATAAATAAAAATCTTTTAAAAAACAAAAAAAAAAAGAAATGCCCACGCTTTGAAGTCTCTCCTGACTGACCACCCTTATATCAATATTAATATGGTAGTTAACATTAGCTACTCTAATGTTATTATCCAATATTATTTCCATATTTATTATTTGAAGAGCTTGTATGCACTAGAGGCTTCTCTATATGGTTCCAGAAGGCAGGAGTAGGACAAGTGGGAGCAAAATCATCAGTGTCCTAATTTGTTTTCACATTAAAGATGAAATATTCTGATGTTAAAAGCTACCCCCAACTGAAGACTGGTAGTGGTAGGAGTCCTGCTTCTGGAAGTGTTCAAACAGGAACTGGGTGGTCCTTAGGTTATTATAGAGAAGGTACTGAGTAGGAGATTTAATGTGGTGACTTCACAGATTACTTCAGACACAAATTATGTAAATGTGTAAACATATGACTTAATAATGACATATGAGGTTTTGTCCTTGCATATATGCAAAATATGCAGAAATACAAAAGGAGTGGACTATCTAGTGATAATGCTTCACCGAGTCCTATAATACATTATAAAAAAGACAAAGCTGGTGTATCTGGGTGGCTCAGTGAGTTAAGTTTCTGATTCTTGGTTTTGGCTCAGGTCATGATCTCAGGTTCATGGATGGAGTCCCCCAAGGGGCTCCACAGTCAGTGGGGAGTCTGCTTGAGGATTCTCTCTCCTCCCTCTGCCTCTTCCCCACTCATGCTCTCTTTCCTTCTCTCTCTCTAAAATAAATAAATAATCTTTAAAAAAGAAAAGACAAAACTGATGACAGTGGCCACCATTTATTGAACTTCTATTGTGTTCCATGCACAGTGCTAGGGGCTTGGTAAATATAATCTTTAATCCTAATAAAGTTCTGCAAGGTAGGTAGTCTTAGAACAGTAAGAATTAGAATGGTTAAGTAACTTATCCAAAGTCACACAGTGCATCAAAGAGCTAAAAGTTCTACCCTGATCCAACTGCAGATTCTGTACTTCATTGTATGATTCTCAGGTTTAGGCATCAACTTTAAAAAAAAAAATGAATCCCTAAATATTTACTGAACACTGGATACTAGAACAGCACTAAGAAGTTATAAGGAAATTTTAATATAAATATAAAATGTAATTCTTGACCTCAGGGATTGAACTATCCAGTTAGGAAAAGAAGACACTATCAAGTAAAAAAAAAAAAAGAGTGCAATAGATCAACCTGAAATCAATTTTACATCTTTAAAATAAAATATATAATTTTCCTTCATAGCAATCAATTAGCCAGTTATAACCTTTACTTTTTTTAAAAATTTTTTATTGTTATGTTAATCACCATACATTACATCATTAGTTTTAGATGTAGTGTTCCATGATTCATTGTTTGCGCATAACACCCAGTGCTCCATACAGAACGTACCCTATTTAATACCCATCACCAGGCTAACCCATCCTCCCACCCCCTCCCCTCTAGAACCCTCAGTTTGTTTTTCAGAGTCCATCATCTCTCATGGTTCGTCTCCCCCTCCGATTTCCCCCCCTTCATTCTTCCCCTCCTGCTATCTTCTTCTTTTTTTTTTTTTCTTAACATATATTGCATTATTTGTTTCAGAGGTACAGATCTGAGATTCAACAGTCTTGCACAATTCACAGCGCTTACCAGAGCACATACCCTCCCAGTGCCTATCACCAGTTACCCCATCCCTCCCACCCCACCCCCCACTCCAGCAACCCTCAGTTTGTTTCCTGAGATTAAGAATTCCTCATATCAGTGAGGTCATATGATACATGTCTTTCTCTTTTTGACTTATTTCGCTCAGCATAATACCCTCCAGTTCCATCCACGTCGTTGCAAATGGCAAGATCTCATTCCTTTTGATGGCTGCATAATATTCCATTGTATATATATATATACCACCTCTTCTTTATCCATTCATCTGTCGATGGACATCTTGGCTCTTTCCATAGTTTGGCTATTGTGGACATTGCTGCTATAAACATCGGGGTGCACGTACCCCTTCGGATCCCTACATTTGTATCTTTGGGGTAAATACCCAGTAGTGCAATTGCTGGATCGTATGGTAGCTCTATTTTCAACTTTTTGAGGAACCTCCATACTGTTTTCCAGAGTGGCTGCACCAGCTTGCATTCCCACCAACAGTGTAGGAGGGTTCCCCTTTCTCCGCATCCCTGCCAACATCTGTCATTTCCTGACTTGTTAATTTTAGCCATTCTGACTGGTGTGAGGTGGTATCTCACTGAGGTTTTGATTTGGATTTCCCTGATGCCGAGTGATGTTGAGCACTTTTTCATGTGTCTGTTGGCCATTTGGATGTCTTCTTTGGAAAAATGTCTGTTCATGTCTTCTGCCCATTTCTTGATTGGATTCTTTGTTCTTTGGGTGTTGAGTTTGATAAGTTCTTTATAGATTTTGGATACTAGCCCTTTATCTGATATGTCATTTGCAAATATCTTCTCCCATTCTGTCGGTTGTCTTTTGGTTTTGTTGACTGTTTCTTTTGCTGTGCAAAAGATTTTTGTCTTGATGAAGTCCCAATAGTTCATTTTTGCCCTTGTTTCCCTTGCCTTTGGCGATGTTTCTAGGAAGAAGTTGCTGTGGCTGAGGTTGAAGAGGTTGCTGCCTGTGTTCTCCTTTAGGATTTTGATGGACTCCTGTCTCACATTGAGGTCTTTGAACCATTTTGAGTCTATTTTTGTGTGTGGTGTAAGGAAATGGTCCAGTTTCATTCTTCTGCATGTGGCTGTCCAATTTTCCCAACACCATTTGTTGAAGAGACTGTCTTTTTGCCATTGGACATTCTTTCCTGCTTTGTCAAAGATTAGTTGACCATACCTAACCTTTACTTTTTATTGGGTTTGGAAACCAAGATATGAGAATGTCTAAACATCACCCTTTTTTATGGCTGATGGACTATACTAATGATTTCCATTGAAAAGGCCCAATAATTGTGCTACAATTTCTTCAGTGATCTGTGCACATAAATTTGCCCTTTGATTTACAAGTCTAGCTGCTATTTAGATAACATGGTATTCTTTGCACTGCCTTCTCTTTAGTAACATGCTTGAAATTTTTGTTCAAAATAACCCCACCTTGGGCTCCATCAGCTGTTCTGCTCTCTGCTATCGCTATTGTCCTCAATCTCTACTAGGCTGTGTTGTTTTAAGTGGTCTTTCAGCGTGCCATATAGAGTCAATGAATTTTGAATCTGAATTCCTTCATTGTATCTGGATGTCATATGGAGGCATTATCTATCTATCTAGTGACATGGAGCAATGTTTTATTTACCAGATAATAAAATTATATACTGTAGATGAAAGATACCTATGTAACTATGAGACCCTCTAGTCAAATTTCCAACCTATGGACACATATCTCTATTGGACTAAAGAATTATTACAAGCAATTCTCAAACTCATATTCTTGACATAGGCAGAATAAGTAATGAATAAGTAATGTGTCATGAACATATATGTTATACTATTTTCATATATATGGCTATAATTTATTTACAAAGTCACTGAATTTATATAGCTTTTATCATTTTCTTTAATCTTGTCTCTGAAAGGTTATAATTATAAACTTGTTTTAATTCAAGTACAATTAACATCCAGTGTTATATTTGTTTCAGGTGTAAAATATAATAATTCCACAATTCTATACATTACCCAGTGCTCATAATCAGAGTACTTAATTGCCTTCACCTATTTCACCCACCACCCACCTCCCCTCTGGCAACTATCAGTTTGTTTTCTAAATTTAAGAGTCTGTTTTCTCATTTGTCTCTTTTTTAATTTGTTTGCTTTTTTGTTTCTTAAATTTCACATATGAGTGAAATCATATGGTATTTGTCTTTCTCCGACTTATTTCATTTTGCATTATACACTCTAGATCCATCCATGTTGTTCCCAAATGGCAAGATTTCATTCTTTTTGTGTCTGAGTAATACTCCATTGTATATATATACAACATCTTCCTTATCCACTCATCTATGGGTGAACACTTGGGTCATTTCCATATCTTGGTTATTGTAAATAGTGCTTTCTCAAATTACTGTTTTTTCTTTAGGTAACTACCAAGTAGTGGAATTATTGGGTCACGTGTTATTTCTATTTTTAATTTTTTTGAAAAATCTTTATACTGTTTTTCACAGTGGTTGCACCAACCACTTGGTTATTATTTTTTTGATAATATCCAATCTTATAGTTTTGAAGTGACATCTCATTGTAGTTCTGATTTACATTTCCCTGATGATTAGTGATATTGAGCATCTTTTCATGTGTCTGTTGGCTGTCTGCATGTATCTTTGGAATAACATCTATTCAGAGTCTCTGCCCATTTTTATTTTTATTTTTTGGTTCAAGTTTTTATTTAAATTCTATTTAGTTAACATATAATGTAATATTGGTTTCCACTACTCAACTTCCAGAAGTAGAATTTAGTGATCCATCACTTTCATATAACACCCAGTGCTCATCACAAGTGTCCTCCTTAATACCCATCACCCATTTAGCCCATCCCCTGCCCACCTCCCTTCCAGCAACCATCAATTTGTTCTCTCTAGTTAATAGTCTCTTGTGGTTTTCCTCCATCTCTTTTTTTTTTCTTTCATCCCATATGTTCATCTGTTTCTTAAATTCCACATATGAGTGAAATCATATGGTATTTGTCTTCCTCTGACTGATTTATTTCACTTAGCATAAACTCTAACTCCATCCATGTCATTGCAAATGGCAAGATTTCATTCTTTTTGATGGCTGAGTAATGTTCCATTGTATATATACCACTACTTCTTTATCCATTCATCATTTGATGGACATTTGGGCTCTTTCCATAATTTGCCTGTTGTTGATAATGCTACTATAAACATAGGGATGCATGTGCCCCTTTGAATCAGTATTTTTGTATCCTTTGGGTAAATACATGATAGTGCAATTGCTGGGTCATAGGGTAGTTCTATTTTTAACTTTTTGAGGAACTTCCATACTGTTTTCCAGAGTGGCTGCACCAGTTTACATTCACACCAACAGTGTAAGAGGATTCCCCTTTTTTGCATCCTTGCCAACATCCGTTGTTTCCTGTCTTGTTAATTTTAGCCATTCTTACAGGTATGAGGTGATATCTCATTGTAGTTTTGATTTGTATTTCCCTAATGATGACTGATGTTGAGCATCTTTTCATGTGTCTGTTAGCTATTTGTATGTCTTCCCATTTTTAAATTGGATTGTTTGTTTTTTGGGTATTGAGTCATATAGGTTCTTTATATTTTTTGGATATTAACCCCTTATCAGATACACCATTTGCAAATATCTTCTCCCATTCAGTAGGTTGCCTTTTTGTTTTGCTGATGATTTTCCTGACTGTGCAAAAGGCTTTTATTTTGGTATACTCCCAATAGTTTAATTTTGCTTTTCTTTCCCTTGCCAAATGAGACATATCTAGAAAAATGTTGCAATAGCTGATGTTGAAATTAGTGCCTAGGTTTTCTTCTTGGAATTTCATGGTTTAAGGTCTCACATATAGGTCTTTATTCCACTTTAAGTTTATTTTTGTATATGGTGTAAGAAAGTAGCCGAGTTTCATTCTCTGCAAGTAGCTGTTCAGTTTTCCTAACACCATTTGTTGAAGAGACTGTCTTTTAACATTGCATATTCTTGTCTCCTTTGTTGTAGACTAATCGATCATAAAAGTTTGAGTTTATTTCTTCACTCTCTACTCTGTTCCCTTCATCTATGTGTCTGTTTTTGTGCTGGTACCATACTGTTTTGATTACTACAAATTTGTAATATATCTTGAAATCTGGGTTTGTGTTCTTTCTCAAGACTGCTTTGGCTATTTGGGGTCATTTCTAGTTCCATGGAATTTTAAGATTATTTGTTCTAGTTCTGCAAAAAATGCTGTTGGTATTTTAATAGAAATTGCATTAAGTCTGTAGATTGCTTTGGCTAGTATGGGCATTTTAACAAGATTGGTTCCTCCAATCCATGAGAATGGAATATGTTTTCATTTGTTTGTATCATGTTCAGTTTCTTTTATCAATATTTTATAGTTTTTGGAGTAGAGGTCTTTTACCTCTGTGGTTAGTTTACCTTCAATATTTTATTATTTTTGGTGCAATTGTAAGTGGGATTGTTTTCTTAATTTATCTTTCTGCTACTTCATTATTACTGTATAGAAATGCAACAGATTTCTGTACATTAACTTTGTGTCCTGAACTTGACTGAAATTAGTTCTAGTAGTTTTTCAGTGGAACCTTTAAGGTTTTCCATATATAGGATGCTGTCATCTGCAAATAGAGTCAGTTTTAATTTTTTCCTTTTAATTTGGATGGTGTTTCTTTTTTCTTCTCTGTGGCTGTGGCCAGAACTTTCAGTACTATGTTAAATAAAAGTGAGAGTGGACATCCTTGCCTCATTCCTGATCTTAGAGGAAAAACTTTCACTTTTTCTCCATTGAGTATGATGTTAACTGTAGGTTTTTCATATATGGCCTTTATTATGTTGAGATATGTTCCTTCTAAGCCTACTTTGTTAAGACTTTTTATCATGAATGAATGTTGTACTTCGTCCAATGTTTTTTCTGCATCCATTGAAATGATCATATAGTTTCTATCCCTTTGCTATTGTGATGTGTCACATTGATTGATTTGTAAATATTCAACTATTCTTGCATCCCTGGAATAAATCACACTTCATCATGGTGAATTATTTTTTTAATGTATTGTTGGATTCAATTTGCTAATATTTTGTTGAGGATTTTTGCATCTATCTTCATCAGATATATTGGCCTATAGTTGTTTGGTTTTATTGTTTTTGTTTTATTTTTTTGAAGTGTCTATATCTGGTTTTGGTATTAGGGTAATGCTGGCCGCATAAAATAAATTTGAAATCTCTCCTATTTTTGAAACAATTTTTAAAAATATTTTATTTATTTATTTATTTATTTATTTATTTATTTATTTACTGGGGTGAGGGGAAGAGAGAGAGAGGGAGAGAGAAAATCTCAGGCAGACTCTACACTGAGCACAGAGCCTGACATGGGGCTCGATTCCATGACCCAGAGATCATGAACTGAGCCAAAATCAAGAGTCAGAAGCTTAACCAACTGAAACACCCAGGTGCCCCTAGTTTTAGAACGTTTTGAAAAGAAGGGGTATTAACTTTTCTTTAAATGTTTGGTAGAATTTACTGTGAAGCTATTTGGTTCTGGACTTTTGATTGTTGGGAGTTTTTAAATTACCGATTCAATTTCATTGCTATTAATTGGTCTGTTCAAATTCTCTGTTTCTTCCTGATTTGGTTTTTGAAGATTTTATGTTTCTAGGAACTTACCCATTTTTTCTAGATTGTTGAATTTGTTGGCATATAATTTTTCATAATATTGTCTTAAAATCCTTTGTATATCTGTGGTATTGGTTATTTCTCCTCTTTCATTTTTGATTTTGTTTATTTGAGTCATCTTTTTTTTTAATGAGTCTAGATAAAGGTTTATCAATTTTGTTGATCTTTTCAAAGAACCAGTTCCTGTTTCATTGATCTGTTCTATTGGGTTTTTTTAGTCTCTATTTCATTTATTTCTGCTCTAATCTTTATTTATTTTTTTTCTTGTACTGGCTTTGGGCTTTACTTGTACTTCTTTTTCCAGCTTCTCTAGGTGTAAATGTTGGTCCCTTATTTGAGATTTTTCTTGCTTCTTGAGGTATTGCTATACAATTCCCTATTAGAACAGATTTTGCTGCATCTCAAAGATTTTTGGACCATTGTTTTCATTTTCTTTTGTCTCTGTGTATTTTTTAAATTTCTTCTTTGATTTCTTCATTAATCCATTCATTATTTAGCAGCATGTTATTTAACCTCCATGTATTTGTGTTTTTTCCAAATTTCTCGTGATTGATTTCTTGTTTTATACTCTTGTGGTTGAAAAAAATTCATAAGATTTCAATCTTTGAAAATTTGTTGAGACTTGTTTTGTGTGTGATAGACATGTGATCTACTCTGAAGAATGTTGCATGTGTACTTGAAAAGAATCTGTATTCTGTTGTTTTAGGATAGAATGTTCTGAATATATCTGTTAGATACGTCTGGGACAATGTGACATTCAAAGCCACTGTTTCCTTGTTGATTTCCTATCTGGATGATCTATCTTTTGATGTGAATGAGGTATTAAAATCCCCTACTACTGTATTACTATTGATTTCTTCCTTTATGTCTGTTAATAGTTGCTTTATGTATTTGGGTGCTCCCACATTGGGTGCCTAAATATTTATAATTGTTATATCTTCTTGTTGGGTTGTTCCGTTTATCATTATGTAGTGCCCTTCTTTGTCTCTTGCTACATTCTTTATTTTACTATCTATTTTGTCCAATATAAATATTGCTACCTGAGCTTTTCCTTTGCTTCCATTTGCGTGATTAGTGGTTTTTTTCTATCCCTTCACTTTCAATCTGCATGTATTTTTAGGTATGAAGTGAGTCTCTTTTAGGCAGCGTATAGATGAGTCTTGTTTTTTTATCCATTCAGTCACCCTATATCTTTTGATTGGAGCATTCAGTCTACTTACGTTCAAAATAATTATTGATAGGTATGTACTTATTGCCATTTTGTTACTTGTTTTATGGTTGTTTTTGTAGTTCTCTGTTTTTTCTTCTCTAGCTCTCTTCTCTGGTGATTTGATGACTTTCTTTAAGGAAATGTTTGTATTCCTTTCTCTTTATTTTTTGCATACCTATTACCAGTTTTTGATTTGTGGTAAAATGCATTTAGCAGTCTATATTATGTTGATGGTCACTTAAGTTTGAACCCATTCTAAAATCACCAAAATATATACTCCTCCCCCTCCACATTTTAGATTTACAGTGTCATACTTTACATCCTTTTATTCTATGAATCCCTTGACTGATTTTTATAGATATATTTATTTTACTGTTTTTGTGCTTAAACTTCCACACTGGTTTTATGTGATTAATCTACTTTTATTATGTTTATATGTACCTGTGAAATTTTTTCCTTTCACAATTTTCTTATTCCTGATTATAACCTTTCCTTTCCACTCAAAGAATCCCTTTTAACATTTCTTGCAAGACTGGTTTACTGGTGATGAATTCCTTTAACTTTTGTTTGTCTGGGAAACTCTTTATTTTTCCTTCTGTTCTGAATGATAGCCTCACTGGAAAGAGTGTTCTTTGTGGTGGTTTTTTTCCTTTCATCAATTTGAATATATCATTCCACCTTTTTCTGGCCTACAAAGTTTCTGCTGAAAAATCAGCTGATAGCCTTATGGAGTTTCCTTCTGCATGTAACTGTTTTCTCTTGCTGCTTTTAAAATTCTGTTTTTCACTAGTTTTTGCCATTTTAATTATTATGTGTCTTGGTATGGACCTCCTTGGGTTGATTTTGTTGGGAGTTCTCTGTGCCTCTTGAATCTGGATGTCTGTTCCCTTCCCCAGACCAGGGAAGTCTTCATCAATTATTTCTTCAAATAAATTTCTGCCCCTTTTTCTCTGTTCTTCCTCTAGGATCCTTATAATGGAATGTTATTATGCTTGATGGTGTTGCTGATTTCCCTTTACCTATTTTCATTTATTTTGTTAAATCATTTTTATCATGTTTATCATTCTTTTATCTTTTTTATCAGTATATATTTAAAGATATCCGTTGTAGATTAACTTTTCTGAAAAGCAGACTCTGAGATGGAGCTTAGCACACAGGATGTTTATTAAGGGTTGTTTGTGGAAGGGAGAAGAAGCAAGAATGAACAGAGAGAGAAGTTTAACTCTGATGCTGGACAAATGACAGCGTCAGCTGTCCTCATGGGGGACACTGGAGCTAGAAGGTCCCTTCAGAGTATTCACAAGTCAGCCTGAGATCAGCCATGGCATGTAATCTAATCAGGAAGGGTTGGCCAAATCTTTTTGTCAAGTTGTTGTTTCTTCCCTGGTGGATCCTCACTGGGGGGATTAGCATGTGATAGAAATATTCACACTTTGTGCCTATTCCCTTATGTCCAACCTCATAGTTTTAGCCCAAATCTACTTTCCCAATCTTCTACTCTTTCTCATTCTTGGACTCTGACAAAGGGGACCAGGCTGTATATCATGTACCTAAACAACCAAGCAATCCACTACTGTCCATGAGTGCTAATATGTTTTATATATGTGCCACTTCTCTGTTCACACCAAAGTAAACGAAAAGCCACATTAATCATGGTACCATCTTCTAGTGTCCACCCATCAATAGGGCTGTGTTGCAATTACCCTCCATTTTCAACTTGTATCTATTGACCTAACCCATTTGTGAACCAAACTCAGGCTTAGTTCATAGATCCTCTGTATGTCTCTAGGTATAAGCTAAAGGAGAAGTACTAGTTCGACAGTGGCAAGTGACATGCGTGTCTTGGGTACTTGTTCCTATGCCCTCTAGTCCTGCTCATACTTCAACCCAAGTATGCAACTTCCACATAACGGTGGATTGATGTTGGGCCTGCCCAACTGGATGACTTGATAGTTCATGACAGAAACCAACTCATAATGAGTAGTTATGGCTACCAGGTCACTCAGTCCCTGTATTCATTTCCTATGCCTGCTGTCACAAATTCTCACAAATGTGAGGCTTAAAGAACACATATGTATTTTCTCATACTTTTGGAGACCAGAAGTCCAAAATCAGTAACCTTGGGCCCAAATCAAGGTGTTGGCAAGATCATACTCTCTTAAGAGGCTCTATAGAAGAATGCTTCTGGCAGTGGCCATCATTCCTTGCCTTGTGGCTGTGTCATTCCAATCTTTGCCTTCATGGTTGGATTGCCTCCTCCTCCTCAGTCTATGTCAAATCTTCTGTCTCCCTAATAAAAGTATACATGTCATTGTATTGAGAACCCACTCAGATAATCCAGAATAATCTGTCCACTTCAAAATTCTTAATTTAATTGCATCTGCTAAGAGTTTGCCATGTAAGAACATTCACTGGTTTTGGGAATTTGAATGTAGATATTTTTAAGGGAGCCATTTTTCAGCCTACTGCAGTACTTCATGGTCAGGCATTTTGGCTTTACCAGCACCCAGTAGCAGGCCTGGAAGTGGTTTTTCAAAGATATATAATTGTCTGCTAAAGATGCCATGACTTTGTGTAGAAACCTAGCAATCTAAATTGTGAGTTTCTCATTTAGACAGCCTCTTTTCCTACCACTACAATGACTAGTTCCATAGGGTTTTCAGGGGCATATGTCCCAACCTGCAAGGAAGCTTGTAGCATAGACCACACCTGCTGCAGAGCACTTTTCCTGCTCTGAGAGGCTCTCAAATTTGGCAGTATTTAGAATCATCCAGATTATGTGTCAGAACATTATTCTTAGGTATGGAATATCCTGCCTCAAGAGCCAAAGAATTTGACACGGTGTTGTGCTTCCTTTGCCATACTGGAAGTGAGAGATGCAATAATTTGTCCTTTGTCTTTTGCCTTTGATGAGATATTGAAGCATGCCCCTAACCACTGGACCCCTAAAAATTTTACTGATAACGTAGGCTTCTAAATCTTTATAGAGCTTATCTCTCACATTTTTACCAAGTTTTCCAGCACTCTAGCCAGCTTTTGCACATCCTATCTGATCAGCATGAAGTCATGGATCAATGTGATGCCATGTAGACTGTCCAGACAGAACAGATCTCTTGGGGCAATATTATGGTAAAGGATAAGAGAAATAATGTAGTCCTGCAGCAAAACTGTAAATATGTACTATTGGCCTTTCTGAGTAAATGCAAACTGTTTCTGATCCTCTTTCTTTGCTAAGAATGGAAAATAACTCGTTTGTCAAATCAGTGGCTGCATATCATGTAGCTGAGGTCATATTAATCTCTTCTAGCAAAAATAGAGCATATATGGCATAGCAGATGCAATTGAGGATTTCTTTTTTTTTTTAAGATTTTATTTATTTATTTATTTATCAGAGAGAGCACAAGCAGGGACAGCAGCAGGCAGAGGGAGAAGCAAGCTCCCTGCTGAGCAGGGAGCTCGATGTGGGACTCGATCCCAGGCCCCTGGGATCATGACCTGAACCAAAGGCAGCTGCTTAGCCAACTGAGCCACCCAGGCATCCCAAGGATTTCTTTTAATTGAATTGGTGGTAGTCATTTTCTAGGATCCTTCTGATTGTTGTGTGGGCACCAAATTGGTAAGTTAAGTGGAGGTATGATAGAAACCACCAGTCCTAAACCCTTTAGATGTTTTAGAGTGGCACTAATTGTTACAATCTCTCTGGGGAAAAATATTCATTTTGCTTTCTTTCTTGGCTGTACTGGGGAAGAAAGGAGGGCAGTTTCAAAGACTTCCACTTGGCCTTCCCAACTGTGATAGATTTAACCCCCAAAAGAACCCAACGGTGGTGTTTTGCCAAATACTAATTATTTATATTCTGAATATACAATCAAAAACCATAGAAATGGTCCCAGAACCAATGGACCCACAATGCTTGGATGCTTATCATGACTTCATTTTTTACCTGTCTTATATATGCCTCATCTCTAGCAGCAGCCTGTGATGATGTTTTCAGTCTCAAGGTATTAGTAACAACTCAGATTTTGTGCCTTGTAGCTCTTGAAATGTATGTGCATTTCTCTTTCCCTACCATATAATTCCACTGAAGAAAATGGCTATAGGTCCCTTTGGGGAAGGATGGAAACCTTTACCAAGTATATCTGCCATAATCTTTCAGGGTCATTATTCCAGGGGAAGTGGCCTCTTCTTTAGAGAGTGGGCTCCAGATCCAAAAAGTAGCTCAGGCATAGAAATTGGGAAAGAAATTATAGCCTTATATTGGAGAAATTGCACTCAGATTTATAGTCACCCACCTTTAGTATCCTTTGATGTTACAAAATGAGTGTATCCTTGTTTCCTGCTCACTTATTTTATCTCTAGGGTCATCACGTTCTATTAAATTTGTAGAGCCCTTGCTTTTCCTTCTACTTTACCATTAAACATGAAAATTGCATCTCCCTAACTTCTAACAGTTAATGCTTTCAAATGGCCTCTATTTTTCCAGAATCCTGTCATCCCTATTGCTATCCGTGATCCTAATTCTCTAATACCTTCTCTTATTGTCAGCCTTGTCCTACAGAGGAAAATCAGCACCACTAATTTTAGTGATGCTGGTCACCTTTTCAATAGTGCATTCTTTATAGCCTTAATAAATGGTCTACCTCTGGGTCTTTCCATGGCACATAATCACCTGGTATATCGCTTTGCCTTATATAGCATGCCCACTTCCTTGAGTCTTTAAACAGTTTTTGCTCTCTGCCAAAGTGATATCTGGCACTTCAGCTTAAGTTAGCATAGGCCAGTGATTATTCAATGCTTCCAGGAGACATCCTAAAGGTAAATTTATACCATCTCCTAGTGTCATTACCAAGGTGTTAAATCTAGTATGCTGGGAGAGTGATCTCAAATTAATAAACTTTCCCTTATCCAACTTCACACACTGCCCCTTTTGATCAAAAGCCCTCAAAATTAAATACAACACATATTTTCTTGGCTTTGGTTGTCACACTACTGACAAAGTCTTGAGAGTCCTTTTGGATAGAGTCATTTTCCTCCTTTATCAGATTCAGCCCATTCCCAACTGGACTATTCTGTAATTGAGCCTAGATACAGACCCAGCGACTTAGTAAGGAATAAGAATAGATCCTGAAGAAAGAACATGTTTTGCATGGGAAAAGCCTCTATACTATCTCCAAGCAAAAAGGAGTTGGTCATTTCAATAGGGAAGGATGAGCCATATTAGCATCCCATAACCTTCAACTGACCATTTCTTCCATATTTATTAGGCTCATGATACATCACAACAGCTAATTCAGTCCCTTCACTGGCATGCCATACCAAATCACTACTGATAAAAGTTTTGACAATTAGACAGAGCGGCTAGATAGCTGGGGGCTCTCTCTGTTCTATCTTCTACCAGTTATGGGGTCCTTGTTGCCAGTAGACAGTGAGTGATGCACCTACAAACCCCATCTTAGCACCTGCTTTCTCAAAACATTCCTGGTATCAAGTATCACAGGTCAGTTTGGGTTCCTTGTGAAGCAAATTCCTAAAAGGAGTTTAGCAGGCAGGATGTTTATTAAAGAGTACCTTTGGGATCAACACCTGTGGAACAGAGGTTGATGTGTTCAATTTCTGTTGAAAGCAGGAATTTCTATTGTTTTAGATCATGACCATGGGACCAATGCAAATGTTATCAAATGTGTAAGATTTAACCAGAGAAAAATAAAAATACAGGAAAATTTGACAAGTCCTTTTCAATGTTTTATATCTTACATTAAACCTTAAAATTCACTTTGTTTTGAATGAATTTTCAAAACCTTGACTGATGTGCATAGAGAATTTTCATAGCAGAATTAAAAGAAGTTACTAGTAGAGTGACACCTGGGTGGCTTAGTTGGTTAAGCGTCCATCTCTTGATCTCAGCTCTGCTCTTGGTCTCAGGGTTGTGAGTTCAAGCCCTGTGTTGGGCTCAACACTGGGTGTGGAGCCTAGTTAAAAAAAAAAAAAAAAAACTAGTGGTAGAAATCTAGGAAGGATAAAAAGTAAATTCACTTATTCTTTTAACATATAGTTATTGAATAGCTCCTATGTGCCAGATCCTGTTTTAGACAGTAGAAATATGTTGGTGAACAAAACAGAAAAAGATCTCTGTCCCCAAGAAGATGAGGGAGGCAGACAATGAGCAATAAACATACTAAATAAGTAAATGATATGGAAAATGTGATAAGTGCTGGGGGGAAATGAGCATAAAGAGTGTGATGATGACAGCTTCTTTTTTTTAAGATTTCTTTATTTATATGAGAGAGAGAGCAGTGGGGAGGGGCAGAGGGAGAGGGAAAGAGAGTCTTAAGCAGACTCCATGCTGAGCATGGAGTCCGATGTGGGGCTTAATCTCAGGACACTGAGATCACGACCTGTACGGAAACCAAGAGTCAGACACTTAACCAACTGCACCACCCAGGTGCCCCATGGTGATAGTTTCAAATGAATGGTTATTCACTGTAAGCATCTCTGAATTTAAGTTTGAGCAGAGACTTGAGGGACAAATGCACCATGGTATACAGTGTCAGCATTTGTCCTCAAGCCCCAATTCTCACAGGATGATATAGAGTGCCCAGTGATGAGTACACAGACAGTGGGTTGCATTAGAGCAAAAATTCCCTAAGTTTAGGGTATCCCAATCTTTTATACTGAGCAGTAATCCTGCTTGACTTTTATCCCCATGGGGAGACCGTAGTTCTTTCAAGGTTGGTTGCTACACAAACATCCTTAAAACATATTCTAGAACAAAGGGAGTCAGTGTCTCTTCTCACAAAACTTACAGAAATGCTATAGACCCAAAAGGAATTTTTTTTTTTTTTTTTTGTGGATGACACCTTAACAAGAGCAATTCATGGGAGCGATGGGATTTAAAACCTAACTATACTCTGAGAAACAAACTGAGGGTTCTAGAGGGGATGGGTTAGCCTGGTGATGGGTATTAAAGAGGGCATGTACTGAATGGAGCACTGGGTGTTATATGCAAACAATGAATCATGGAACACTACATCAAAAACTAATGATGTAATGTATGGTGATTAACATAAAATAAAATTTAAAAAAAAGAAGAAAACAAAACAAAACAAACAAACAAACAAAACATAATTGGAATTAAGTCCTAGAGAGAATGGAAGGAGAGGATTTAGAGACAATAATTACATATAGACAATTATTTTTGAAAAGCTTCACTGCAAAGGAGGGCAGATAAGTGGGATAATAGCTGGAAGAGAAATGCGTTCAAGACACCTTTTCTCTTTTTGGTTTTTAAGATGGAAAAGACAAAAGCATTTGTATGCTGATGAAAATGACCTATTAGAGAAGGAAAATTTGATAATTTGGGAAGGGGATCAAAATTACTGAAATAGTGCCTATGAGTAGAGAAATGGGATGAGATTTATTTTAAAATGGAGGTTTCAACCTTCAGATTATAGCTTAAGGGGGAAGAGATCATAAGAACACAGATAGAATAAATGAATAGATGCAGTGATAAGTTTGTGGAAGCTTTCTTTTGATCACTTCAATTTTCTCGGTGAAGTAGGAACTGAAAGCAAAAGTTGAAATTGAAAATCAGAAGTGTTAGAGATTTGAGTAGAGATGAGTAAGTACAAAATAGTATTATGGGAGAGTGGGAGAGCGCATGAACCAGAAAACTATACGGTTGCCAAGGAATCTACCAAAGGCCCCTAACCATGAATTTGAAGGTAGATCATTCAGCATGTTTTTATCTTTTTCCAGTCTTGAGTAGTGGATTAAGTGGACGGTGTTTCAGATTTTTGCATCTTCCTGCTCCTTCCCATCAACTGCACTGTCAAGGTGTCAAGACAATGAAAAATATATAGGTTCTGGTTTATCTTTATGCATTCCAGTTTTGCTTGTTTTCTCCCTTCAAGCTTTTTCTCCCAATTGTTTACCCTGCTGACCTACAGTGACTCTTTGCCACCCCCAGATGAAGAGAGTAGAGCCTTCCATGGACTCCTTCACCAAATGTGTAAAATCTGATCCATACTATAAATGTCTTTGTTTCTTATCACTCACAGTGTTTCTGCTTACTTAATTGAACCTCAGCTGATACTGGCAGCTTTTTATATACTCCTACAGACCTTCTGAAACTGGGTTGGAGATCAGCTAGGTGTTTTCTTTGTTTGTCATTATTGGTTATAATTACTCTCCCTATTCTTCCCTAACCTCTGTCCCCCATCTCATTTTCAAACATCATGTCATCATATTATATCACCCACTGCTTTCCTTATTGCTTTCATCCTGATGCTTTCATTCCTGGTTCAGTCACTCCCTCCAATGCCAACCCAGCCCCTTCTTCTCCCTTTCTCCTCACTTTCTCTTTCATGTCTAAAATTCTTTAAACATTTTGGGGTTTTTATATATTTTCCTTACTGAGGTATACTCTACACAATAAAATGCAAATATTAAAGTGTGCACTTAAATTAGTTTTGTCAGATTTTACATCCATGTTACCATCACCAAATCAGATACAGAGCTTTTATATCATTCCAGGAAATTCACCTGTGCTCATTCCCAGAGAGTAGCTATCCCCCACCCTGCCACACACACACACACAGGACAATAGCTTTTGAGGTTTCTCTCGTATTAGATTAGCTTTGCCTGTTCTTTGTAGTTCATATAAATGAAATCATATGTATTCTTTTGCATTTGCATTCTATCACTTACCATAATTTACAATCCAATATTAACTCTTGGTAAGGTCAATATCCATATAGATAATAGTTCTAATATATTTTGAATGCCTTTCCTTCAATGATTTCTTTTTTCCTAACCCATCTTATCCATTCATCTCCACTGTTAACCCTTGCCTGGTCGTTACCAATAATAGATTCCTCACACCTTAAAATCTTAATTCCATGCATCCCACTCTCCAGTCACCACCACACAACTCTCCAGCCAATGCATTTTTATATCCTCACTACAACAGCCCTTCAATTTTATCAGGGCAAATAATTTATTAATACTATTACCATTTACTTTTCTCATCTCCAGAATGTCCTCTTCCTCTTCCTTGCCCACTTTAAATTATCCCAGCCATCATTATAACCACCTTCTTGCATATACCCTCAATTCCCTTGATACCTTCTCATTGCCTCCAAGATTGACAAGGCTGGGTGACCTGCAGAAGATGAAGACTTTCTCCGTCTTATACCTGGCACAGAACTTGGAGAAACTAAAGGAGGTGATTAGGAAGGTTTTCATGCTGCCCCATGAAAATAAGATGACCCAAGAGAGCAGTGAAACTCTGGCACAGGCACACTTCACTGACTTCAGAACCTATGGCTACCACTTCACTTTTGTCTTTCAAATACCATGCAAATTTCTCTTATAGCCAACTTTTGCCTAGAGCCTTAAAAGGAAGAGAATTCTGAGAATCATAGCTTCACTTGAGCTGAGTTGACCCAGTACAAAGCAACCAAAGGATCTCTTGAGAGAGCTGTAAGGGAAACAAGGTTCTTAAGAGAAAGCCAAGTTTCTTTTAGAGCAAGAGGATAAAAGGAACATTTAGAGAAATTATGACAAAGCATAATTCCAGTAGGAATAGTGGAAGTGTTTCTGTAGATGGAGAGGCTTTGGTGATTAGGACAAAATAGGGAGTGCAACCAGTTAACTGGGAATTAGAATGCTGGTGTGGAGGGTGAGGTGGGATGTTGGTGTTTATTGAAGCCACATATATAAGGATAATGGAGTTAGTGAGATTAGTTCTGTTGGACTACAGGCTGCCCATGGTGGAGAGGCTCTGGTGAATGGGGACACACAAATTGGTTGTCTGAGAGCTACCTTTCAGATACAAAGAGGCCTGGGCTGGTGGTTTTACTCCAAACTCAAAAAGATCTCACTTGATGGAAGTGAACAGATCAGGGGAACTCAGGCTTTCCCTTATCTCATACTTAATTTCCACAAGAGCCACTATTTTATAACTTATTTGTTCTCAGCTTAACTTTTCACCAAAGGTCCCATAGACTCTTTTCCTTCTATGGTATTCACATTTTGAAACTGTTTTTTAAATCAAATACATTGGGATTTTTTAGTCAATCAAAGATTTAACTGCCAATCAAAAGTAGATTTTCATGAATCAGTCACTGTTATCACAAAGAAGAGAAAAATTAACATTCTAGTTGGTCTGAGAAAGTTCATAAAGGAAACAAAATTTTTTTAATTTGCTCAGATTCCAAAAATATTGAAAATAGTGTAGGCTTCAGTTGAACCTGATAGACTAAAAAAAGGAAGCTACACTAAATAACATTAAATAGATTTTTAAAGTTATTAATCTACAAAGAAAAGTGGGACATGAAACATCAGTAGATAAATTATTTAAAAAAACTCTAGAACCTGAAAAGTTCCATGATTTACTCTCTATTCATGCACATTAAGCCTTCAGCAATAGCCAAAATGGAAGAATCCCAGTTCTCTTTCTTTCAACTGGTCACTAGCCTTGGCTTGGTTAACACTTTTTTCCAAAGCAACAGCAACAAAACTTTAACTTTTAAAATTTAAGTCTTCCAGTATAGCTAAAATGCCATGTATAACAGTTTTCCTATCCATTCTCCCTAACATCCTTGGTCCAACCAAGTTTAAGACTGAGACAGTTTATGAAAACTGAGAACACTTAAAAAAGTTGTCCCCCATTCGTCTACCTTCATCAGTTTCCATGTCTCTACATTCCTTTACCCTGAACTTCAGCCACAATAATTATGAGGTTTTCTCACATTTTGTTTTCTGTTTTGAGGCTTTGCTTCACCCATTTTCTCTTTCTGGACTTCTTCTTTCCATTTTTTTTTTTTTTTTTTTTAAGATTTATTATTTATTTTGAGAGAGAGCGAGCACAAGCGGGGGAGGGGGAGGAGCAGAGGAAGAGGGAGAAGCAGACTCCTCACTGAGCAGGAAGCCTGACAAGGGGCTAGATCCCAGGACCCTGAGATCATGACCCGAGCTGAAAGCAGATGCTTAACCAACTGAGCCACCCAGGTGCCCCATTCCATTTCTTAATTAAATCTATGAACACACTCTCAAGGCTTAAATAAAATACATATTACCTCCTAAATGAATCCTTCTATGAACCCAAAACCTAGACCAATTGTTCTATATTTCATAGTATATTTCATAGTACTCTGCTTGTACTTCACTTTGGCAATTAACAAAACTCGACACATGTTTATCATGACTTGTAGGCC
This sequence comes from Phoca vitulina, assembly GCF_004348235.1. NCBI lineage: Eukaryota > Metazoa > Chordata > Mammalia > Carnivora > Phocidae > Phoca > Phoca vitulina. The sequence goes on from NW_022589718.1 coordinate 18,132,510, forward strand.
TTACGTTACTGGAAAACAGAACAATGTCATATTATTCATCTCTGAATCACTAGTGCCTTGAAAACAGTAGCTGCTTAGTAAATGTATATTGAATTTGGAATGGTGGTAGGTTTGTTTATTCATCTTTCAAGTTGGTCATAGTAGTTTAGAGCAGGAAAGAAGAAGCCAGGTTGATTTATGGGAGAGGTCTTAATCTGAAGGAAGACTTCCATAGGCACCCAAAAGTGCTGATGAGAGTCTATAACTCACTCTCTGATCCCACTCCTGTATTCCCACTCCAGCCAAGGGTAATAGTAAGAATGATATAATACTTATTGAATGCTTACTATATACCTCACTGGATGCTGATTGCTTTACCTATTTGTTTCTAGTGCTCTTTTAAAAAGTTTTTATTTCTATTAAAGTCATACTAGTACAAAGTTAAAAATCAAATTATGTTTGAAAACATAATTTGCAAATAGCAGTCTTTTATTTTACCTATTTCTACCTTCCTCCTGTCTTGATCCCTAGAAGTAACCACTGATATATTTTAATCTATTCCCTCTGATACCCACCTCCATATTTCCAAACAATACGCCCATGATATTATTTCCCGATTTTTCAATTTTAATTGCCATCTATTGATTTTCTGTTTTTCTAAGGATTTAATCCCTTTATACTACCATTTCTTTTTTTTTTAAGATTTTATTTTTTTATTTGAGAGAGAGAGAGGAGAGAGAGAGAGCATGAGTCAGGGAAGAGGCAGAGGGAGAGGGAGAAGCAGAGTCCCTGCCAAGCAGGTAGCCCGATGTGAGCCCAGAACCCTGAGATCATGACCTGAGCCGAAGGCAGATGCTTAACCAATTGAGCGACGCAGGCGCCCCTATACTACCATTTCTTATATTTTACCACCATCCATCCAGCAGAATATTTTCACAATGTTCCCATCTAAGCCAAATAGTAAACTATGAATGTCTTCCTTTGTATATATTTTTGCTGAATCTATAAATTCCTTAATTCTTCACCTGCGTAATTTTATATATACATTTTAATTTTTTCCCCAAATGCGCCACAATTATATGCCTTGACACGGGTCTTTTAAATTTACTGTGCAAGGCCCTGAAAGTGAGTGTAATCTAAGGCCTCATATGCTTTCTTTCCCAAAGGTGACTGGATGCATACAATTTACCAGTTTTGAGTGGTTTTGTAAAAGACCTAAGAAGAATTGTCAAGTACCTGATCTTATCACTATAAAATTTCCACAAGTAAAAGCATTTAGGGCAGAAAAAGGAACTAGAATGTATTTTTTGCCCAATTGACTCTCTAGGCACAGGCTGGCCTCTTATTTTCATTTTTATTTGGCACTTGGGCAAACATGCTATTTTACACAGTTTCCATTTTCTAATTTGAGATTAAAAAAAAAAAAAAAAACTTTGAAGAGCCTAAGCTCTTTTTCTTCAATACTTTCTCATTTTTCTGGGTCTCAGTTTCTCCATTAATAAAAATTATTCTCTTTCTTCAGTAAATTTCTGTAGGGTAAATAAAATATATACACAAATCTTTATATATACTAATCCAATTTTGGTAGGCCGAGTAATGGCTCTCAGAGGTGTCTACACCCTAAGCTCCAGAACCTGGAGTGAATGTATTACTTACATGGCAAAGAGACTCTTCAGATGTGACTGAGTTAAGGATCTCGAGATGGGGAGATTATTCTGAATGATATAGAAGTGCTCATTATAATCATAAGGGTCCTTATAAGAGGGAGACAGGAGGGCTAGAGTGAGAGGAGGGGATATGATGATGGAATCAGGTCAGAGAGGAGAGGAATATGCTGTGTTGCTGGCTCAGAAAATGGAGGAAAGGATCATGAGCCAAAGAATGCAGGCAGCCGCTAGAAGTAGAAAAGTAAACATTCTCCCCTAGAGCCTCTGGAAGGAACCAGCCCCACTCACAGCTTGATTGTAGACACAGAACGATCAAATAATATGTTTGCATTATTTCAAGCCACCAAAATTGTATTAACTTGTTACAGCAGCAATAGGAAATAATATATCCATTTATAGCACATCGGTTTTGGAACTTGTATTAATCTGGTTTTGACACATAATTATCATGTAGCACTTATTGGTTGATTTTGTAACAATCTCTTTTTAGGGATATCTACTGAACTTTCACTATATCCTGGGATGTAGGACCCAGAGGTATGGATATAAAAAGATTCTCTTTGGAAAAGAACACATAGTTTATTTCTCCCTGCCCACTGCTCACCTTGGACAAGACTCCAGTCAGGCACCCAGTGCATCCAGCAAAGAGGTGTCTTTAATACTATAGAGTAACGGTTAATAGCATAGGCCTCAGAGACAGACTGCCTGAGTTCAAATGCTGACTCTGCCACTTGCCAGCTCTCTAACTTTGCAAGCCTCTGTTTCCTGAATTATGGAATAAAGATTAGAACTCCTTCCTTGTAGAGGTTTCATGAGAATTTAATAAATTAGTCCATATAAACTACCTAGCACAATCCCTGGCACAAAGTAGGTGTAAGCACTCAGCAAGGGTAAGTTATTGTTAGTATTAGTTATCACCATTATTATTATCATCAGCTTATTAAATTACTCAAAAGAAAACACATTCCTCTTACTGCCACAATGTTATTGCTCGTTAGGACTGTGTCCCCAGTTCCCCAAAGGAATTCTTCTATTAATGGCAACATTTGAGCTCCATTTTGTAATTTTTTTCTTTCTTTTTTGTAATTCATATATTTTCCATTTCAGAAGAGTTAGAGACTTCCTAAACAATACTATTTCAATAACCATTAAACGTTAAATGAAACAATAGAAATCTTATTGCCAAATGGCAAGAGTCTGGAAATACTGCCTCCCACATTATGAAAATATGACACATTGCCATCCATCCACCAAGCCTACAAATTCATCAATTGGAATAAATCATCCCTCTTAGCAACATGAGAACTGGCTTTACATCATGACTGTTTTTTTAAATGGCTCAGATCCTTTGCTATAGCTACTTTTTTGTGATAAAATATTTTAGGAATACTTCTGCCAAACAAAGCAACTGTCAGTAAGTTAAACTGCACTGTTAATTCTAAAAAAAAAAAAAAGAGAGAGAGAGCGAGAGAGACAGAGAAGAAAGAAAAAAAGGAAGGAGAAAAAAAGGAAAAACAAAGAAAGGAAGAAAGAAGAACCAGAATGTTGTTTTGATGGTCAGGATTTTAATCTGTTCTTATGGCATTGTGCCAAGCCTAGTTGTTTTTTGACATTTTTTTAGATTTGTACTTAATGTACCATGTCTATTTCTTTATCAGTCAATTTGAGTGTTAATTGCTGGTGCATAATCTTAGCAACATTATTATTCGTGTTGCTAAAATCTTCAGCAGTGAACAACGGCACATTTCCCAGTTGAGTGTTCCATTACCACACTAGTTGTATCTTCCCATTCTCTGGTTTCGGTAATTTATCACAGTATTTCCCAAACTTGTGTGTCCTAAGAATCATCAACTAAAAATAGAAATACTCGAGCTTCTCCCATGGAGAATGTGATTTAGCAGGTCTGGGGGAGGGGTGGGGGGAAGGGTCAGAGAAACTATAATTTTAACTGATGAACCCAGTGATTAGGTAAATTAGAAACATTATATTTGTGAAGTTACAAGTCTGGTTGTTCTGTTTGTTTATTTGTTTGTTTGTTTGTTTGTTTTAAGCCCCTCAGAGGCAGTAAGGATTGATAGTAAAAACACGGAAGGATTTTTTTTTTTTAAAGATTTTATTTATTTGACAGAGAGAGCACAAGCAGAGGGAGAGAGAGGGAGAAGCAGGCTCCCTGCTGAGCGAGGAGCCTGATGCGGGACTCGGTCCCAGGGCCCTGGGACCATGACCCGGGCCGAAGGCAGCCACTTAACCGACTGAGCCACCCAGGCGTCCCAAAACATGGAATGATTTGATGAGCTTCCCTGGTTGAGTGAGAACATTCCTTTCCTGTACCTGAATACAGATCTCTATAAAATCCTAGGGAATATATTCTTTCCCAGTCTGGCCGCACAAGCAATAGGACACAGTGAAGAGGCTAAAACCAATTACTAAAATCTATTTTACGAACTCTTGATCCTTGTCCACAACAACCTGATGTTCTAGTGCCTGCAATGGCTTCTAGATGAGAAATTTGGCACCAATAATTGTAAAAATGCCTTGAGTGGAAATTAGTAACTTCCATCTCACACTGGAACACATAGCATATTATCCAAACTCTAGAACTCAGGATCCACATTCATTAAGTTGACAGAAAGTTAAGGTGAACTTTAATTTATCATTTCAAAGCATGATTCTCTTATTGTATGTATTAATTCCTTGGCCTCAGGGTCCTTTATAATTGAGGAGTGTTTGTTGTTTTTTTCATATATTATACATATATTATAATAATAAATAATATACATAATAATATATATATAATTCTAATCCCTTTATATATATATTTCATAACTTACTAAAATTTTCTTCATGTAGTTCTATACAGTTGAACATGGAATTTTGTGAAAATCAGACAGATGGTGATCCAGCAAAAAAAAATTGGGAAAACATCCATTTTCTTTGTATCTTTTAGATTCCAGCTACTTTTTATACTTAAAGAAAATTAGGAGTCTGTGCCCTTTCTGAGTTTTATCAATTTTTAAAAAAACTTAAATAAAATTCTTTTAAAACTAAAGGAATCTCTAAGGATAAAGACAAGACATAGAAAAAGATGTAAATCAGGGCAATTTCTATAACCTCCCATATTCTAAATTGTTTCTTGAGCACTAAGTACTGAGAACTTGGTATTTGCTGGAGATTCAAAGGATAAAAGTCTTTGCACTCTTGTAGTTAACAGTCTACTGAGGAAAAAAAAGAGAGAAAGAAAAGGGAAGAATTATAGTTATGTGAGAAATATGCAAAGGGAACAAAAGGGAGAAATTGCTGAACCAATAGGTAAAGCTAGACAGAAAGGAGTAGAGGTGAATAAATGTTAATAGAGAGGTAAAACTTGAACCAGAGTAATAAAAGATGAGTCAAAACTTGCTCTGGGCATACTGTGAGTAATAAAAAATTCTTTCTTAATGGGACAGACTTGAGGATATTTTATTAACTAAAATGAAGGACCCTGTGAAGTGTAAGAGGGACGGGTGATTGACAAGATCTGTGAGGGAAGAAGAGCACAGGATCTAACAGCAGGAGATCAGATTAGCTAAAACTAGAGATGGAGTCCATTTCCTTAGAGAGTGGACCAAGATGGTTAAATGGAATTAAGTGAGGTTATAGATAAACATATAGGTCCAAAGATAAAACATTGAGGTAATTTAATCTAGGGCTTCCTTTCAAAGTGAAATAAGGAAAAACGGATACTAATAAAGACCACAAAAGCCAGTTTATTGACTGTAGTATGCCACTCACTGTGTTAAGAGCTTTAAATTCATTACCTTACTTAATTTCTCCCAACAGAGTTGGTACTGTTACTGTCTCCATTTTACCAAATAGGAATTTAAAAATTTAAGAAATGATGTAACTGCCCCAGGTTGTAGAAGTCTTGACTGGTGAAATTATAATTTAAGATAAGAACATCTGCTCCGAATGAGAGGGATAGTTAGGGAAAGCTTTGAATGGTGTGGATAAACTGTCTTGGGAATGGGAGAAGCAGCTAATGGGGATAAAGAACAGCTGAGGAACATTAGGGACCCGAGTAAGGAGAAATTCCTTTGCCTTGCTAAAAACCAACCTTATTTTAGAGAGAAAAGAATGGATATTGGAGAATAATAGTAAGAGTTTTTTTTCTTTTTTTTCTTTTTTGATGTTCTTACTTGTCAATAGTACCTTATGTCAGTTTCCTTTTTTTTTTTAATCTAATGATCTGTGAAATTTGAAATCATGATGTAATAGTGCAAAAACATCAAGAGTAAGTATTATCAGAAAATTAGAGTCTCAACTTTGGCTTTGTAATTTTTAATATCAATGGACCTCATCCTCATCTTTAAAATGCAGATGATTTTGAAGTTCACATTTCATCCCCATAAATTAACTGACCTAATAAAGTAAAAGTGAAATGAATGTGAATACATGAAGGGACTATTTTTTTTGTGTATCAGTTAATCAAAATGTGCACATGTATATATTTTTTTATTTTAATAAATTATTTCTCATTATGTAATGCTGAGTAGGAGATTCTAGAAAGCTTTGACAGTTCAAACGTAGCAAATAGTAATAAAAATTATCTCTGTATTATATGTGTGCTTTACATGAATAAGATTTAATTCATCTTCTATCTTCTTAAATATCTCATTTCCACCTTAATTCAGCAGTCAGATTTAAATTTAACACTAAGACAAAAGGAAGTCCAATGTTTGAAAGTTACCAAAAAAGGAGGCATGAAGTTCTTTTTAGTAAAGTTTCAATGAAGATGAGCATCTTTGAGAAGCTCGGAGGGTAAATTTCTCCTTGGCTAAAATTTACTAGAACATTATAATTCAGATTCTATCTTGCTTTACCCTGGGAAACAATGAAACTCATTTAGTTTATAAACGAAAATAAGTTTAAAATAGAATGCACATACTTTTTCAAGTGCACATGGAACATTTACCAGACAGATCATATTCTGAACTATCAATAGATTTCAAAGGATTGCAGTCATACCAAATATGTTTTCTGTCAAAATAAAATTGAATTAGAAATTAGAAATATATCTAGAAAATCCCCACATATTTAGAAACTAAATAACACATAAGTCAAAAAAGAAATTACAAGGGAAATTAGAAAGTATCTTGAGCTGAATGAGAATGAAAATACACATATTGAAATTGTGGGATGCCCCTAAAGGAATAGTAGTACTTGAATCAAAGTCTTCAGCTTCAAATTTCAAAAATCTAGAAAGTTAATCAAATTAAATCCAAAGTAAGCAGAAAGAAGGATATATTACAGATCAAAGTGGAAACCAAAGCAATAGAAAACAGAAAAATAGAAAAAAATGAAAGAAACCAAAAGCTGGTTCTTTGTGAAGATAAATAAAATTAATAAACTTTTAAAAAGACAAATCAGAAAAAGAAAAGGTACAAGTTAACAATACCAGAAATGAGAGAAATGACATCATCACAGAAATTATAGATATTACAGTGATAATGGGGGATAATATGTACAAATGCATACCAATAATCTCAGCAACTCATACAAAATGACAATTTACTTGAAAGATAAGCACTCACTTATGAAGAAGATAGATGGAAAAAAAAAAAGAAGAGGGATATTAGCTAGATGTATCGTGGGCACCATTTTATAAAGTATAAAAACATTGAATCACTGTGATGTTCACCTGAAACAAATAGGATATTGTACATCAATGATACATCAATAAAAAAAAATTTAAGGTAGATAATTCTGTACCTATTTTTTAAGATGAATTTGTAGTTAAAAACCTTCCTACAGAGAAAACTTCAAACCCAGATGGTTCTACTGGTGAATTTCATCAAAGATTTGAAGAAGTGATGATACCAATTTTACACTAACTCTTCCAGAAAATTGAAGAGGAGGGAATACTTTCCAACTTTTCCCATGAAATCAGCATTACCCTGATCACAAAACCAAAGATACTATAAAAGAATGAAACCAGAGACCAATTTCCCTCATCACTATGGATGCAAATATTCTAAAGAAAATGTTAGCAAATTTAATTTGATAAAGTATATAAGAGATAATGCTTCCTTATGAAACTGAAAGGGGCTTCATTCCTGGAATGCAAATTGGCTTAACATTTGAAAAACCAATCAATGCAAATCACCTTATTCACTAAAAAAGAAAACCACTGGGGTCTCTCGTCCAAATGGTGACATAGGAAGACCTTGAACTCACCCCCTCCATAGAACATGTCAGTTTACACATGTTTATAGAGCTCCTGAAGAAGAACTGAGGGTTGACTAAATAGTGTCTGTACAACAAAAGATGGAACAGCAAAAGAGAACATCAAGAGAGATGGAGACACTGTAACTAAAGAAACCCCCACCCCCAAAGCTGTGAACTGCCGTGAGGAGGGATGGTACTGAGGGACTGGGAGCAGATTTGTCTGTCCTTGAGCACAGAAAAAAGCTGTGGTTTAAGTTAATAAAAGATTTAGCCCTAGAATTCTGCCGGACAGTGGAGAAGCTGCTGGGTCAACTCTCTCTGGGTCAACATGAATCATGGTCCTCCTCCACCTTGAAAGCATAGATCAGTGTATGGTCCAGGTGCCCTAACCAGCTTGCCACCTCATGAGCCTTGGGCCCCTAGCCCACACCAGCCCCGGCCATCCCACCAAGGTAGCCACAGGATGGTGCACACCAGGACTGGTTAGCACTCACTACAGCTCCAGCCTTCATGCCAAGGTGACACAAGCACAAAGTACCCAAGAAAACTCCAGGCCTATACCACTTCAGCTTCACACAGCTTGCTAGAGCACGCTGGTGCATGGTGCTCCAGAACCTTCTAGCTGATGTCTGCTTCAGATCCAGCCACCCACCAGGGTGACCCCTGAACAGAGCACCTCGTAACATGCCCACCCATGTCAGCTTCAGCCCCATTCACCCAGCCAGGGCATCCCCCCGCACTGAGCACCACAGAACACCCCACTTAGACCCTTAGCTTCAGCCATCCTACCAGTGCACATTTTTGTGCAGAGAGCCCAGGTACTCCACCAGTCTGCACTGACTTCAGCTTTGGCTGTGCTGCCCGGGCACCCCCTGCATAGAGCACTCTAGGAATCCCCAGCCTCAACCCCACCTTGGCTCCACCTGCCCCTCAGAGCACCTTCTGTGCAGACTTATGAAACAGTCCAGTTGATACCACTTCGGCTCCAGCTATCCTGCCAAGGTGCGCTCTGTGTGTAGTCTTGGGACACCCCAGTTTGTACCCACTGCAGCTCCAGATGTCCTGCTAGGGCACCCACTGTGTGGAGAACCCAGGGATCTAACTGACCTGTGCCCACTTCAGCTTTAGCTGTCCTGTCAGGGTGCCCACTGTGTGGAGAGCCCTGGGACCCTCAGCCCACAGCAGCCCCAGCCCCAGCCAGCCAGCAAAAAGTCACCAAGCACACACAGTCTACATAGGGAATGACCATACACAAGACCATTCCCTCAAATTTAGAAGTAGTTGTCCCGCCTAATCCATAGAAACAAACACAGAAAGTCACAGGGTAATGGAAAGCACTCAAGCTGAAGAGTGAAAGGAATTTTTTTAAATGAGGGGTGGTTAAGGGATCTCTTGGGCAATATCAAATGAACAAGCATTTCCACTATAGGGGTCCCAGAAGAAGAAGAGAGAGAAAGAAGCAGAAAACTTATCTGAAGAAATAATACCTGAAAAGTTCCCTAACTTAGGGAAGGAATAGACATCCATGTTCAAGAAGCACAGAGTTCCAAACAACATGAACACAAGAAGCTCCACACCATTACATAGAACAACTTAAATGTCAAAGGTTAAAAATGAAGAGAAAAATGTAAAAGCAACAGGAAAGTGAAAGGTTATATATAAGGGAAGCTCTGCAGGCCAGAAAGAAGTAGAATGATGTATTCAAGGTGTTGAAAAGAAAAACCTACAACCAAGAACACTGCCCAGCAAGATTATCATTCAGAATTGAGGGAGAAATTAAGAGTTTTGCAGACAAAATTAAAGGAGTTTATCACCACTAAACCAGCCTTATAAGAAATGGTAAAGAGACTTCTTTAAGTGGAAAAGAAAGGGCCATAATTAGACATAAAAAATTTTGGATGAAAAGATGTAAAATATGACAGCATACACATAAAACGTGGAGGAAGGAGTTTTAAAAAGTTTTTTTTTTTAGAATGTGTTTGAATTTAAAAGACCATCAACTTAATATTGACTGTTATATCATTAGGATGTTATATATGAATCTCATAATAGTCTTAATACAAAACATATAAGAGATACACAAAAAATAAAGCCAAACATAACATTACAAAAACTCATCATCACAAAAAAAGAGAGCAAGAGAAGAAAGGGACAGAGAAGAACTGTAAAAACAACCAGAAAACAACAGAATGGCAATAAGACATACCTATCAAAAATTACTTTAAATATAAGTGGCCTAGATGCTCCAATCAGAAAACACAGAGTGTCAAATCAATTAAAAAAGCAAGACCCATCTATATGCTGCCTGCAAGAGACTTACCTCAGACCTAAAAATACATACAGACTGAAAATAAAGGGATGGAAAAACATTTATCATGCAAATGAAAATGAAAAAAAAGCCAGGGTAGCAATACTTATATCAGACAAAATACACTTTAAAACGAAGAAGACTGTAATAAGAAACAAAGGAGGTCATTACATAACAATGAAGCGATCAATCCAGCAAGAGGTTATAACAATTATAAATATCTATGCAGCCAACATGGGGGCACCTAAATACATAATGCAAATGATAGATATAAAGAGAGAAATTGAGTAATACAATAAGAGTAAGGTAAGAGTAGGGGACATTAACACCCCACTTACATCAGTGGATAGATTATCTAGGCAAAAAAATCAATAGGGAAAACAATGTCTTTGAATGACACATTGGTCCATTTGGACCTAAAAGATATATATATATAGAACATTCTATCCAAAAACAGCAGAATATACATTCTTTTCATGTGTACATGGAGCATTCTCCAGAATAGATCAACTGTTAGGCCAGAAAACAAGTTTCAATAAATTTAAAAAGATTGACATCATAGATGGATCTTTTCTGATCACAAGGGAGACTAATTATCATGAGCAGTGGCATTAAGTAGAAGATTATAGCCACTGCCTAACTGCTCCCCATCAAGGAGGGGAAACAGAGGAATAAGTAAGTTTCTCTCCTCTCACCTTCTAATTCTCTGCCAGTGCTTCTGATTTGCTGAACTCAACTGGAAGGCAGAGAGCAGAAGAGGATCTGCTTATATGGATCTTGGAGGCCAGCCTCAGGCCATAGATCAGGGAGAAAGGGATGGAGAGTAGATCTGGGGAATTCAAAAATACTATTCAGCACATCACTTGCTCTCTACCTTACTTTACCTTCCACTTTTCACCTCTTCTTTAGCCTAGACTTCACTAAGATTGCTTATTACTTAGGTTCTATTCTAGGTGACTTCCAGGGAAGATGGCAGAGTAGGAGGATCCTAAGCTCACCTCATCCCACGGATAGACCTAGATAACATCCACATCAGTGTATATAACCCAGAAAATAACCCAAAGCCTGGCAGAACAGACTCTTCATAGCTAAATGTAGAGAAGAGACCACATTGAAGAGGGAAGGAAGGGCAGAGATGCAATCAAGAGCTAAATGGACCCACGGGACTGTTGTTGGGAGGGAAGGATGCTGCAAGCATGGAGGGGGAAAAAAAAAACAGACCCTCACACCAGGGACCCCAGGCACATGGAAACCACACAGGAAAGACAAATCCCCATAACATTTGACTTTGAAAACCAGAGAGGCCAAAATTTGCAAGTTCTTACAATCAGCAGGGCTTACCACCTGGAACTTTAAAAATCAGCGGATTCAGCTCTGGGAGAGCAGGAGGGCAAGAGAAAACTAAATTCCCACCCTTAAAGAGACAACACAACAATCCTGAAATACAACATAGAAGCAGCAGGTTGAAAAATGCCTGGGGTATACAGAAGGTAGATTTGTTTACTAATCTCAGAGCATGTGCTGGAGGGACACGGAATGTTGGGAGACTTCTCCAGGAACCAAGGAGCTGGAGAGCAGGTGCCATTTTCCTCCCCTCAGCCCCCAGCCTAGATACAGGGGACACCTGCAGGAACTAGTGCGGCTCCCACACTTGCTACCTAACTTGCTAACAACGTGCCTTGTGCCCTCATTCTCCTACAGAAACACCCCCTCTAGCCAGGACTTGGTTCCAGGTCTCCTTCCACAGCAAGCTCAAGAAACCTCGCTAAAACCACACACCCCACCCTCAACCCACTTCTGCAGATCCACCCCCTTCAACCTGGCCTGCCTTGGTCCTGGCAGCTGCAGGTCCCCTTCCATAACAGATCTGACAGAACTTGCTGGCATGGTGCCCCTTCCCCCATGTTCTCCTGTGGACCTGCCACCTCTAATATGCCCTTGGCTGGAGTCCATCCAAAATGGTGCGAAAAATTGGCAATGTGCAAGGATCCCTGACAGGGGGCGACACCACTCTGAAGTGACTCTTGCCCTGGGGAAAGGGGAAGATAACCACCCACACCAGTCCAACAGGCCCCAACAAGGTACTGGGGGCAGACATCTAGTCTGACTGCAAGCCCTGCCCACCAATGAAAGCTTCTCAGGGGACAACACAGGAAAAGTGCCTACAGTTTTGAGACATTGCATCTCTGGCAAATGCCTGGTCTGACCCAACTCAAGCCCAAAGAGGCCCCAGACTGGCCAACTAACAACACAAGAACCAAATGCTTCCCACAACGGGCCAAGAGAGTCACCACAAATGACTAGACTAAAGGCAAAAGCGGCTCAACCACAATAGGAGGGCACACACAACACACATAGGAGATACTCCTGAACCATCAGATTCTGGTGAACAGGGGACATTGCACTGCAGGGTACTACAAGACCTCTTCTTCGTAAGGCCACTACTTTTAAGAGCAAGAGATGTAGCTGTCTTTCCTAACACATGGAAACAGAGAATTAGACAAAATGAGGAGACAGAAGAATATGTCCCAAATGAAAGAACAGTACAAAATCACAGCAAGAGACCAAGACAAAATGGAGAGAAGTAATATGCTTGATAAAGAATTTAAAGTAAGGGTCAAAATATACTCACTGGCCTTGAGAAAAGAGTGGAAGATCTCAGTGAGGCCCTTAACAAAGAGATGGAAAACATTAAAAAGAACCAATCAGAGATGAAGACCTCAATAACTGAAATTAAAAATACACTATATGGAATAAACAGTAGACTGGAGGAAGCAGAAGAATGGAGCAGTGACCTGGACATCAGAGTAATGAAATGCACTCAGCTGAACAAATGAGAGAAAAAATAATAACAAAAAATGATAATAGACTTAAGGAACTCGGGGACACTATCAAGAGTATTAACATTAACATTATAAGGATCTCAGAAGGAGAAGAGAGAGAAAAGGGAGCAAAAAGTTTATTTGAAGAAATAATAGCTGTAAACTTCCCTGATCTGGAGAAGAAAATGTATATCCAGATCCAGGAGGCACAGAGATCCCTCAACAAAATCAACTCAGGGAGGTCCACACCAAGACACATAGTAATTAAAATGGCAAAAAATAGTGCTAAAGAGAATTTTAAAAGCAGCAAGAGAAAAGGAAACAATTACAAACAAGGGAAACTCCATAAGGCTATCAGCTGATTATTCAGCAGAAACTTTACAAGCCAGAGGGAGTGGTATGGTATATTCAAAGTGCTGAAAGGAAAAAACCTTTAGTCAAGAATATTCTACCCAGCAAGGCTATCATTCAGAATAGAAGGAGAGTTAAAGTGTTTCTCCAACAAATAAAAAAAGGAATTCATGACCACTTAACCAGCCCTACAAGTAATGTTAAAAAGGATTCTCTGAGTGGAAAGAAAACACCATAGGTAGGAGTAAGAAAATTAAGAAGCACAAAAGCAGTAAAATTAAATATATCTATAAAAATCAGTCAAGGGATTCACAAAAATACTTAGATTCTAATCTAATATTAAAAATTTACTTCCAGAAATATTTTCTGGTATATATACCTTCATTTAGCCTTTATATTACACATTCATGTATAATCAGCTGTTATTTGTTTAAATTTAACTAAATACATATTTTTAAAGTTGTTCACTCCACATTATTTTTCTTCCCCACATATTCACATATCTTGAGGCTTGATTTGATTTACTTGTTTGGTTAAAATTCTTTTACAGGTATTTTCCTGAGATGGAGTAAAACACTGGTATGATTTCTAAATCTTTGTATATCTGAAAATATCTTTTCCTTAAAACAGAGGAAAACTTTCTTGACTAGAAACAGGATTTGGGGGTTAGAGTAATTTTCTTCAAAGAAGCCATTGATGTCTTTCATTTTCTTAGCATTCAGTGTTACTACTAAGAATTCCAATGACAGTCTAATTTTTTTTCCTGTATAGATAATTTTTTCTTACTGTCTGGAAACTTATGATTTTCTCATGGATTTCTGAAATTTCACCAGGATGTAGTATATGTGCACTTTTTTTTTTAAAGATTTTATTTATTTATTTGGCAGAGAGAGACACAGCAAGAGAGGGAACACAAGCAGGGAGAGTGGGAGAGGGAGAAAAAATAATGACAAAGCAGGGAGCCCGATGCAGGGCTTGATCCCAGGAACCTGGGATCATGACCTGAGCCAAAGGCAGACTCTTAACGACTGAGCCACCCAGGTGCCCCAAGAGACTCTTAACCATAGGAAACAAACTGAGGGTTGCTGGAGGGGAGGGAGTTGGGGGGAGGGGGTAACTGGGTGATGGACATTAAGGAGGGCACGTGATGTAATGAGCACTGGGTGTTATATAAGACTGATGAATCACTGAGCTCTACCTCTGAAACTAATAATGCATTATATGCTAATTAATTGAATTTAAATTAAAAAAATAAAAAAACAGAAAAACAAAAAAACAAAGTTTTCAGAAAGTGCTTTATGAAGCTGTGGGTCAATAATTTTTTTGAGAATTTTGGTATTACCTTATTGACACCTTAATTGTCAAGATGCTTTAAACACTTTTAGAAAGTAGGCAAGTTAAAATGAATGTTACAGGGGCGCCTGGGTGGCTCAGTCGTTAGGCACCTGTCTTCGGCTCAGGTCATGATCCCAGGGTCCTGGGATAGAGCCCCGCATCGGGCTCCCAGCTCAGCAGAAGCCTGCTTCCCCGTCTCCCACTCTCCCTGCTTGTGATCCCTCTCTCGTTGTGTGTCTCTCTGTCAAATAAATAAATAAAATCTTAAAAAAATAAATAAAATGAATGTTACAGTAGTTTGTGGTAGAGTGCATTGTGTCCCTGAGTCTATGCCAGATTTTCCTCCACTTGAAAGCAGCAGGTTGGCTCTGGGGACAAAGAGTAGGAATCATGTATAGGTGCTAGGTTCCGACTACACCTGTATCTTACCATGATGAGTGAGCAGGCTCACCCTTTCTTTCTTTCCCTCCCTCCCTCCCTTCCTCGCACTCTCTCTCTCTCTTTCTTTCTTTCTCTCTCCCTTTCACTTTCTTTCTTTCTCTCTCTTTTTCTTTCTCTCCTTCTCTCTCTTTCTCTCTTTCATTTTAAGTGGGGCTTAACCCAAAGTGGGGCTCGAACTTACAACCCTAAGATCAAGAGTCACCTGCTCTACTGACTGAGCCAGCCAGACATCCCTAGTTATTTCTTTTCTCAATCATACTCTTACTTTTCCCCAATTTTCCCTCTTTTTTTTTTTTTTTTTTAAGATTTTATTTATTTATTTGACAGAGAGAGACACAGCGAGAGAAGGAACACAAGCAGGGGGAGTGGGAGAGGGAGAAACAGGCTTCCCGCCAAGCAGGGAGCCCGATGCGGGGCTCGATCCCAGGAACGTGGGATCATGACCTGAGCCGAAGGCAGACTCTTAACGACTGAGCCACCCAGGCACCCCCCCAATTTTCCCTCTTTTTGTCTCATCTACATTACCGCTGCCTGGTGCCTTGGTTTATGTTCTGTCCACTCTTCCTCCTTCTGCTTCTCCTCTGCTCTTGTTCCTTCCTCCTCTCTTTTATGTATATCTCTGCTTCTGTTAACAACATATAGGAATATGTCATGGTTTTTCCCTAGCAGTGTGGAATTCCCTTTTATGTAACACCACTTCTCAAATATTCATTAACAAAGAAAGTTGCTTTTTGTTGGTGTTTATAATTTCCACCGTAAAATCTAACTGGATTTAATGCGCTATCATTTAGATGTTTCACTCTCTGCAGCATTACTTAAGGGAGTGCTGTGCTCTTGTAATTATATAGATACTTAGATCCATTTTGTTCTTGTGTTTTGTAAATGGTGAAAGAGTTATTAGATGTAAGCTGATGAAATAGCTGTTTTCTTTCACAATAACATTTATATTTGTAGTGGTAATTTCTTTTTATATTTTAGATATTTTTTTCATAGCAGTGTGCCAACAGTGAGTTAAGCAAGAAAATTGATATAACAAGGATACTAAAAAATTGCTCATCGTTACAAAGCATGCAAAATAAAACATCATCCTTTGGATGCTGTAATACTTTTAAATATTTTAACTATAAAAGACAAAGTAGAAGATTGTGAAATCTGAGGTGCTGATTCACATTATAATCTCTGAAGGCAGAACTCCACCCTCTCCACAGGGCAGAGCTCCGTGCCTCCCACACATTCAAGGTACACAATCACTATGTTTTATTTTGATTTTTGGTGTGGAATTGCCTAGCATATTCATTTATTGAACTATTTTTACAATTATGTTTATTTGGTGTTCATAATATTCTTCAATATCCACTTTATCTTATTTATTTTATGAGGATATGTCAAAGCAGTCCCATAGGTGGTATTCATGATTCCTCTGGAAGCAGGCTCCAAATCAGGGGAACCTGAATTCAGAATTATGATTCAGCCACTTACTAGTGGGTTGGCTTAACCTCTCTCTACCTCAAATTCCTTATCTATGTAATGGGTGTAATAAAACGGCTGTGGTTATGAAAGGAAGAAAATAATGTAAATATTCTAGCTCAATGCCTGGCATATAAATGATACTCCATAAATGATATTTTTTTTTACTTAATTTTGGTTGGAAAATAAATGCACTGCAGATGTTGGACTTATTTCTGGAAACTTTTTTTTTCCTATTGAAAATCTATATGTTAATCTATTGGCCAAGACCACACTGTCTTGATTATTGCAGCTTTGTGCAAAGTTTTAGTATCAGAAAATGTGAGTCCACTGACTATTCTTGTTCAAGAGTGTTTTGGCTATTTGGGGTCCCTTGCATTTCCATATGAATTTTAGGATTAGCTTGTCAACTTCTACTTTAATGTTTTTTAAAAGACTTTTAAAAAAATCCAGTTCTGTCAGGTGCCAATCCTTGGTGAGATATAAATACTGCCGAAGTCAAACATACATTTTTTTTTTTCTAACTTGCTCTGCTGAGGAATGAAGATAAGACCTCTGGATGATGAACTAATTCACGGAAGATTGACTGATAATCTAGTTGTGCATTTTACTCAAATTCTACTCCCTCAGCTCTAGTATGAAAGGTCATTCAGCATCCTCCTGACTCTAGCCAATGTTACATTTTCCTCAGTTCCTTATTCATGTAGCATTTGAAATCAAATTTGGAGACTGTCCAAACATAAACCTAGAGAAAATGACAATGGAGTTTTTATTAATTGTTTTCAGATACAAAAATTTATACAGTACATTTTTTAAGGTTTTATTTATTTATTTGACAGAGAGAGAGGTGAGAGAGAGCACGAGCGGGGGCAGGGGGGGCAGAGGGAGAAATAAACTTCCCACTGAGCAGGGAGCCTGATGCTGGGCTCGATCCCAGGACCCCCGGATTATGATCTGAGCCGAAGGCAGATGCTTAACCAACTGAGCCACCCAGCGCCCCTATACAGTGTATTTTGTACAAGAAATTCATTATTCAAAATTTTTTCCTGTATCCTTAGTACTTTCCCATAATTTTCTATTTTTTTGAAATGATCCTGAAAAGTTTTAGGGGACTTTGGAGGAATGTATAAGGAGGTAAAGCTAGTATAGATTTTTACAGTTACTCATTGTTAATGACTTTCATGGTTGAGTTAATTGAATTTGACTCACCCTCATCTACCATCTCAGAAATGCTCCACTGATCTTAGAATTGACATATATTTCCTACATTATTATGTCCTTGATGTATTCAGCATATAGTGGACATTAAAACAATTACAGAGGAATGCATTGCCAACCAATATACAGAATTCACGATCTATTTCAACTTTTTAAAGCAAGTTATTAAAATGTTTCTAATGTTTTCACCTGACCTTAATTACTGAAAGTTTCATTTTGTTTACTAGCTTTCTTTGTTGCAGACTGCTTTTCACTTTGATTACCCTAGGGCATCAGTCATTTCCAATACATTACACTTGGACTGTGTGTCTCTTGGTACATACATAGCTTCTTGATAGTATGGCAGGTGATTTTTCCCCCCAAAATAGTTTGGGTTTCCATTACTATGAAGATTACTTTTCTTAATTAAAGTGGGTAGGTTTATAAATTGGAGCTGAAAGGATTTGGTTCTTCCATGAAATTCTGTTCTGCCATTCATTACTTGAAGTGTTCTCTCTCACATTCACACTACCATTAACCAGAGGGCAAAATGCTTCTGATTTAGACAGGCTATACTTAGAGAATTAATTCTATGAAATATAATAGGTTACTCACTATTCCCTCAATGTTTGTTGAACAATAAAAATGATGAATAATAGACAGACAAAATATAAAAATGGGGGTTATCCATCATGAAGAATGTATTTCCAAGTGAGCCTATGGTTTTCATCATAGTATATAATGTTAAAATGTTTATATTATTTAAGTTTAATTTTAAGGAGTGAACTGATTAATTTTATATTTGTTTATACAATTAGTTGAATTGATGCTAATTGGAAAAAAATCAATAAAATGTGATAGAATTTTAGAAAAATGAAGGTTTTTAAAGATCATCTAGTTCATGGTACCAATACCTAGATTCATTTCTTCCCTTATACTCACAATTGAAGTCATTAATCAATACCTGTGCTTTCCTTGGGAACCTGAACTTCCTTCTGAACAAAAACTCTAGAGAGCCTCTCTTGGTAGCTCAGAGTTGTCACTTGAAATCACAAGTATTGGCCACAATTTATCTTAATCCAAACCTTTTTTTATGGATGAAGAAACTGAGGAAAAGAAGTAAATTGATTTGTGTAAGTTCATAGACAGTTATTACCAAAGCTAAAACAAGAACTCAAATTGCCTACTTACCATTACAGAATTCTTTGTACCTCATCCAGCTGACCTCCACCCCATTCCTTCCTCGGCATTAACTCTATTGCCAATCATACACATGTGCACACACACTCGTGAAGTCAGAGACAAACAAACAGACACACTCATACACATCTGTTAGGGCTAAGGTGAATAACAATGTAAACTTTAAATGATTGTGAGAGCTTCCTAATATTTAGTATGAGGCAAAAAGACACAACATTCACATTTAAGGTTTGTACATGGCTATTGGATGATTGCACTTTCTGGAAAAATTATCAAATTCAACAATGTATTCCTCAAAGGGAGAATTTCTTTGTACTTCAGTTTATACTGCCCCCTACACAATTACTAAACATCACATCAAACAACTGTTAAGCATCACCTGTATTATAAATATTTCACCTCCAATTATGTATTTCCAGGTTTTGTACTTGTTTGATTGTTCTTTTTTCCCCTGAAACATAATTGGCAGATTTCCACCAATGCTGTATATATATGGTGGATGTGTGTCCTCTTGAAATAAAAGAGTAAATAATACAGTTTTAAATTTCATTTTTATTTTTAGTTTATGATTAACATACAATAAAATTTACCCATTTAAAATATATAATTTAGTGGCTTTTACTATGTTCATAAAGTTCTGTTACCATTACCACCATCTAATTCTAAAACATTTTTGTGACCCCCAGAAGAAAACTAGTATGCATTAGTTGTCATTCTCCACTCTCCCTTTGCCTCTGCCTCTGCTTTCATATATGTGGAATTACCTAGTCTGTGGCCTTTTGTATCTGGCTTCTTTCAATTAGCATAATGCTTGTGCTATCTCTTACAATTTCCTTTTCTAGTTTTATGATTTGTTTAGTATTTTCATAATTTTTACTTTTTATCATTTAAAAGAAAGTATTTTACTCAATAATATATGCTTTTATACTTACAGTTATCTCACATTATAGATGTTATGGTTTTATCTGTATAGTGTGTGATATTAAGGAAAAAATAGAAAAGTAAATACAAAATAGAAAAAGAAATAGAAAAAAATTTTTTCAAATCTTTATTTGTTCTCCATAATGATGACAGGTATATATATATATATATATATATATAATATGTATGTGTGTGTGTATATATATATATAATGTGTCAATATGTATAAAAGAATATAGTAACATATAGGTATAATATATATCTAATATATACAGAACATTACATGTGCATGTATATATATACATATGTATTATATAGAAGAATTTTCTTTTAACTAATTGAATTAGATTAGGTTATCAAGTCACTTCTTATCAAAAGATACTCTCAGTTTCTATAATTTTTTTCCATAGAATTGTAAACGGGCATTAAATAAGCTATATATTTGGAGGAACAGTTACTAGTCATGGTAGTAAATTTGAACTTTGAGAGAATTATCTAGGATTAAGGCAGTGTATGTCATTAAAGATTTATTCAGGGATACTTGTAGTACATACTTAAGTAAGGATTTAAAGCTAGCAATGCTAATAATCCCTCATCTTTTCATAATTAGGTATATACTAAACACAAGTTTTATGCTCAAATTTGCATCTAAACGTGAAGAAATAATTTCATTTTAAAAAATAGAATCAATCTAAATTATATTGTTCTCTCTATTCAAAAATGTTTATTGAACTATGCCCATGACACTACAAGACTATCTTAAAATTGAATCAATAAATGAAATCTTTGTATGCAAATAAGTCACAAAATAACATTTGCTTATACAACAAAAACATTACAACAGTGCTGTGTGTATTTTGGCTCATTGATTTGGCTCCCTGCTCACTCTCATATACACATCTGCTGACATAAGATTTATCACACACCTTTTAATTAAATTGTTGAAGCATGATGGAGAAGTCATGATTGTGAGAATAATGATTGCATTTTATACTCTTATTTGGCTAATTTTAGGATAGTTTTAAAACTTTTTTTGGAGTTTAAATCCTAATTGGAACTTACTAAAGATTGTGAAGACATTAATATCTTTTGATAATAATCCCCAAAGTATATTTTATATAATCAGTGTTTTTCATAGCTCTTCCCTGTGTTATAATTATGTAGGCTTTGAACTAATTTACTACTCATAAATTATAGAACCTTGAAGCTATAGTAAAATCAGTAGTCATAGTGTTGTCAAAAGGTCTGTACTGTCACCAAAAGGAACTGGATACTTGTTTTATTTTAAAATATTTTTATATGTAAAAATTCTCTAATTCTTTGAACTGAGTAGTCTGTTCAATAGGAAGCAAGAGTCTTGGCATATAGTGGTTGTAGCCATATAGTGGTTGTAGCCACCATAACCTTTAATCTATCTAGATGGAGAAACTGGAGGTCCATATGGATGAAACAGTTGGGAGACTCTGCTCACTGGTGGCTCTTAAGTTAAAACTGCCACGTCCTGGATGTTATTCCCTCAGACCCCTTCCCTATAATATACCTAATTGGAGTCAGATAGATTCCAAAATTGTATCCTTCCAATTTACCTCTTCCTCCTGCTTCTCCTTTCATCACCTCATTTTTCTGGAGTTGCATGCTATCTTTTTTGATCACATTTTAGATGAATTCAAATTCAACCAACACTCCCTTTTTGCAAGGCATTATGGAAACACTGAGGGAGAGAGAAAAAAATAAGGCATGGTCTTTGCCAATAAGGATTCTTGATTTTGTAAGTAGATAGACATGTTTAAATATCTTTAACATTATGAAGACTGAGATTAATGCTAAATTGGATTTTGCTTCCAGCTGTACCATTTAACAACATTATGACCTTGAATAAGATATTAAACTTCTGGAAGCCTTCACCTCCTCATTTGTAAAGGAGATAATTTATGCAAACCACTTGGTCCAGTGTCTGTCACAGTTATAAAATTTTTTTTTTCCTTCCTTAGATACTTGTTCTTTAAACATCAACCTGCATTTCTACAACATCAAAAGAGTCAAATAGGATGCCACGAAACATCCCCTCCTCTGTATTGTAGGAAACCTCTGCATTATATGATAGCAAACAAAGTTTTTATTGTATATAGAGATAAACAAATGATAGAGGAGATTCATGGGTTTTTTCCCCTCCATAATTTTTCTCATTCTTTAATATTTCTCTTTACCTATCCAATTCCAGCCTGCAACCTGTTATTGCCTCTATCCACAGGAAATTTCTCAAAAACGCTACCATTTATCCATCAAAAATACAGTAAGGTTTTACTATGTGCTAGGCTTAGGAGATGCAGAAATAAGTAAGTCAAAATTCCCGTCCATATAGTCTTGTTGGAAGAGGCGGAAAAAAGTAGTCAACCACTGCTTACAGTAAAAATGATGAAAGTGATTGCCAAAGCAGAATCTGAAACAAAGGCTATGTGCAGGTAGTTTATTTAGGAACTGATCTCAGAGGAGTAAGGGGCAGTGGGAACGAAACAGGGAAGAAAGAAATCCTTTACAAGGATGTGTTACCTAGTTGGCCCCAAATGTTGGAGACTGGCACATCATCCCCTTGGACCTTCTGAGGCACTTCATGAAACATGTCTCAGAATTGGTGTCCCCTTTTGGCCACTGACTTCTTTTTCTCATTGGTCCCCTTCCCCATTGGTAAAGGCTAATCCAAGCCTTTAATTTCCCTTGCATTTTCAAGCTGTGCATGTTTCAGTGACTAGCAGGTCTTGCAGGGACCCCACGGGGCTGGAAATATGAGGAGTAGGTTCTAACGTTCCAACCTACCTAGCCTCTGATTCCTTTGTTTAAAGCCACAAGGAGGGTAATTTGTGCTTAAATAATTGTGACTGTATGTGACTTCCCTGTTTCTTTTAATTATTCTCAAGTAGATAGAGATATCGATCAACCTAACGAAGGAATCACTTTTAGATACCCAAATCTATGGTTTAATCTATGGTAAAAGTCTTTTCACTATCATTCTCTCATGAGTGTACAGTGGGATTTTCCAGAATTTATATGATGTGTGATATCACAACGGATTAAATGTAGAAACAATATGAGTATAGAGCTGTCTTTTATTAAGCCAGACATGAAGAAGATTGGCAAAAATGTAAAACATCACTCTTTTCACTAATGCCTTAAAAAATATAAATGTTATTTATGTTAACAAACAATGGATTTACTATAATTTTTAAATAATTTGTTTAAATTTTTTCCTCAATTTTACTTTATAATATGACAAACATTGATATATATATAGGCCGCATAAATGAAAACTCTTTGGGTCCTCAATAATTTTCAAGAGTACAAAAGTGTCCTGAGTTCAAAGAGTTTGGGAACTGCTAGAATATATCAAGAAATGTCCAATTTGTTGGACAAAGAACTCCGAGAGTTCTTGGTGGACTGGAGGATTCTGTGAGGATTTCTTGGAGAAACACAAATGTGTACTGAGTCTTAAATGATACAGGATCATTTGAGCATTGTAGAATGGAAAGGAGCCAGAGAGTCAGGGAACCAAAAAGAACAAAGACACAGATGCCAATCACAGAATAGTCGGGGGTACAGAAATTGGATCAGTCTGGCTGTAATGAGAAAGCAAGTAGCAGCAAAGTACTTAGAAAAGAAAGGTAAGGAAGACAAAGACTGGAACACAGGACTAGGGGAGTTTAATCATATTCGCTTTAGGGAGCCAGTGAAGGCTTTTAAGGAAGAAGGTGACATAAATTTAACTCTGCCTGGGAGAAATTCGTCTTGCTAGTGAATTAGATTCCATAAAGAGGGAAACTAGTAGAAATGTTATCATAGGAGTCCATATATAAAATGATAAGGACCAGTGCTAGAGTTTCAGGGCTTGACGCCTGAGTGATGGGGGGAGAATGGGGAAGCATTAAGGGAAATAGAACACTCAGCAGGAATAAGAAAGAAAGATAAAATATGGATTAAGGTAATAAATTGCCACTTGATGTTCAAGAGGCTTCTAGGTCATAACTATTAGTTCATATTTGGTATAGTTCAAATATTAAGTTTCTTTTTTTGTCATATTAGAATTTTTAATTGTGTGAATGCATAAGCAAAGTGTATGAAAATTTAAAATTTAATTTGAATAACTGATGAATTCCGCATTTTCTTTTTTTATTAAGTTTTTAATTCTAGTGTAGCTAACACACAGTGTAATACTAGTTTTAGGTATACAATATAGTGACCAACAACTCCATACATCACCTGATGCTCATCATGACAAGTATCCTCCTTAATCCCATCACCTATTTCACCTATTCCCCCACCCATGAACTCTTCATTTCTAATCATGCCAGGTCACTATAAGTTTACTATAATTTGCACATTGATATACACTATTCGTCTATTTCACTTAATGATAAAGAAAATACAGTCCTTATTGATTCAAAATTGTTGATTCACGGGGTGCCCGGGTGGTGCAATTGGTTGGGTGTGGGACTCTTGGTTTTGGCTCAGGTCATGATCTCAGGGTCCTGAGATCAAGCTCTGTGTTGGGTGGGTTCATGCTGAGCAGGGAGCCTGCTTAAGACGTACTCTTTCCCTCCCTCTGCTCCTCCCCACCCTCCCACCCCCCACCCCCGCTCTCTTGCACAATCTCTCTCTCTCAAATAAATAAATAAATCTTTTAAAAAAAATTGCTGAGTCACATATTATTAACCCCTTTCTATATGAAGTATGAATGCTCCTGAAGCTTGCTTTATTTTCAGTCAGAAAGGTACTATACACAATTACTAAGCATTGCTACTGAGCAACAGCTTCCGTATCATCGGACAAAATAAATCCCTGACTTGGAATGCTTTTTCTCTCATTCTTTAAATGTTCCATATACATTCCCTTCTTCCTACTCTATATTCTTTGATATACAATTTTAATGAGTAAAATGAGTTTTTTTTAGCAATGGAATCAATGTAGATTAAACACCATTAACTAATAAATTGGGGTACTAATTTTAGAGCTTCCTGGTTTTAGCTTTGTGAAATATCCTTTGACATATTTCTTAATAACTAATTTAATCCTTGGAATAAAATGATGAACTCTTGCAGGAAACCAATAGAATTTATTATAATTCTACCAATATAACTTAATTACTGATAATTCCAGCTAAAAATTTATGTTAATATGAAAAAAAGTCATGCTTAGCTCATCATTTGTGATTTTTTTTAAAGAATTATATTTATTTATTCATTCAGTCATTCAGTCATTCATTTAGAGAGAGCTGAGCAGGGGGCGGGGCAGAGGGAGAGGGAGAGACAGAATCTCAACAGACTTGCCCTGAGTGGGGAGCCTGACATAGGGTCCGACGCAGGGCTTTATCTCATGACCCTGAGATCATGACCTGACCCAAAATCAAGAGTCGGTCACTTAACCGACCGAGCCACCCAGGTGCCCCAGCATTTGTGATTTTTTTTTTTAAAAGATTTTATTTATTTACTTGAGAGGGAGTGAGAGAGAGTACAGAGGGAGAGGGAGAAGCAAACTCCCTGCGGAGCAAGGAGCCTGATGCAGAACTGGACTTTCCTCTTATGCTAAGCTCATCATGATCCCATGACCTTAGCTGAAGGTAGATGCTTAACCAATTGAGCCACCCAGGCATCCCAAATTACAGCATTTTAAAACCATGAGAACCACAAATAAAGATAACACTGTTAAGTATTCTGCAGCAAACTCACATCTGTCCAAGCTTAACAACATTTGGCATAGTAAGAATAGTGAAACTATCTCTTAAGCTCACCTGGCTTCATAATTTCTTTTCCAATATTTTCCTGGCTCCATAGAACATTTTTAAAATTATTTTAGGGGCGCCTGGTGGCTCAGTCGTTAAGCGTCTGCCTTCGGCTCAGGTCATGATCCCAGGGTCCTGGGATCGAGCCCTGCATCGGGCTCCTCGCTCTGCGGGAGGCCTGCTTCCCCCTCTCCCACTCCCCCTGCTTGTGTTCCCTCTCTCGCTGTGTCTATCTCTGTCAAATGAATAAATAAAAAAATCTTTAAAAAAAAAATTATTTTAGAATCTCAGAGATACTCTCTACACACTCCTGTGATCCTCTTGGATTCCTTTTTTTTTTTTTTTTAGTATTTTTTTAAATTATGTTATGTTAATCACCATACATTACATCATTAGCTTTTGATGTAGAGTTCCATGATTCTTTTCTCTTTATAAAAACTTGCTAAAGATTGCTTGAATTAAATAGCTTCAATCATTTGTCCATATCCCTACCTTGCTTCTATATCATTTCATTAAGATAAGTTGAATTTTCTTAGGGAGTCTAGAAAACTCTGGGAGCATCCTGCCAAAGAGCAGCCAGACTTTGGACTTAGACTTCAGAACATCTGATATACAAGAATTTAAGGAAATAATGCCTTCTCCCTTGCTCCCCACAGTGGGCCCCCAGTTACTAACCAGTGAATAGTCCTTTGAAACGATATTTCATGGTGTTAACATATGCCCCACTGGCCTTTTCAGATACATGGAACATGCTGAACAAATAAATGGAAAGGCTGTTTGAGTTAACCATATGTTCAACATAATGAAATCATATGCTGATGATTGTTTCTGAAAACATCCCAAACATAGGTTCTAAATGTAATTGTGCAGGTGCATGCTTTTTTAGTAGTATAATTCATTTGGTAAATCTTTTACTAGGCTATTCCTTAATTCTGCATTTCAAATATGAGTTTATATTGATTTTGATAGAAAGTCTAGGCAGGCAAGATCATATGCAATGAATTTTTAGAAATGCTACTAAGTTCTATGAATAAAAGAAAATGTTTTAATGAATGCCATGGGAAGTAGCATTAGGTTGAAGTTTAGCAATATTTACAAAAAGAATCTAATTTCTGTTTTTTACACAGACGTAATACTTCAAGCCTTCAGTTATTTATTAAGATATAGTTTTAAAATAATTGAACATAATTTATCGTAATATGCAAAATCACCTTTATTCTGGAATATTTCTAGGAAACATACTCATTATATAAAATTTATTTTAAACAGTGAATTGTTTGAAAAATATTAAAATTATTTAGAGGTACTAACAAATGAATATATTTAAAAAAATGAGAAAAGGCAGTTAGGATTAAGTATTAGTGCCTAATATTTCCAACTATTAGTTTTTCAACTGTGTTTCTTGGAGCTCTAAGGGTTTTCCCTTTACACTTTCCTCTGTATATTCCATATGGGCATCCATATAATAGTTAGGTGTTAAAAAAGTTTTTATGCTCCTGTATTACATCATGTATGGTACTAGGATGTGAAATCTAAGCTCACATCCTTGCTCCCTGGTAGTCTGTTTGCAACACAGCAGCTTGAGGGACACCGATATGTCACTGATGGGCTCATCCCTCCTACGGAAACATGCTAAATATCTATATCTGTTTCGTAGAGAAGGACTATGCCTCTCATTTCTTTCTTGCCCTTATTCCTGTATTTACCCTGGTGTCTGGTAGAGGAGAAGAATTCATGTCTGAAGTCAGTTAAATATTTACTGAGTACCTACACCCAAATGGGAGTTAATCTATAGCATTTACAATGTGTCAAGTACTCTTCTAAACATTTTGCATGTATTCACTTCTTTCATCTTCAAGGTGCTATAATTCTTTTCATTTTACAATGAAGAAACTGAGGAACAGAGAGGTGATGTAATCTGCCTACGGACACATAGTTAAGAGGTGGAGAGTCCAGCTCCAAAGCGCATGCTCCCAAACACCCTGCTTTGTGTAGTGCTGGGGTAGGTAGTACATATTGGGGTAGGGAATACAAAGATAATTAAAGCTCCCAGTGCTTACTATTCAATGGGAGGGGATTGAACATATGTTCAATGTGATGGCAAATGATGATAACACTAGCAAATATTAATTAAGAATTCATACATTCTGAGCTATGTAATAATTTCCTTATACCTATTAGTTAATTTAATCCTCACAAGAGTCCTGTGATTTTTTTTGATTAGGAAATTAAGATAATTTTGCCCAAGATGTAGAAAGAACAAATGAGCTCCTGGAGCTGATCTGGCTCTAACAGGCCTTGGTATTCCTCTGCTGAATATAAAAAATCCCATAGAAGACCAACATCGGACAAGGCCACTCTGCAACCGTGACAGAGCAAGACAAAAATGAGTCCCTTCCACAATCTTGTCAGAAACAAGAGCACTGTATAAACCACAAAAATGACCAAACATCTGCCTCTCTCAGCTAATATAAGAGACTGTTCCTTTTGTGGTCGATTTTATATTTAGTTTTACTTTGTTCCTTTCACCTTCTAGACAAAAATTATTAAGATACCCTACCACGGAATTTCTCCTGCTTCTGACAGCTCTGAATCCAGAATAGAACCACACTTCCTTGAAGCCTCCCCAAAAGATTAAGAACAAATCTAAATGCTGTAATTCTTCCCTTCTAATACTCTCTTACTCAGATTCCCTGAAACTCCTCATGGAATAGAATTAAGCATTTGCAATGAGCCAATAAACCCAACTCAGTTTGACTTCAGTTGTGTTGTTTAGATGGAGGATAGTAACAGAAACAGAGATTCCACCAAGGGTTAGCTGAGCCCCTCACTGTTGGACCAGAACTTTAGACTCAGTAATAATGTACACATTGGAGGTCCTAGAAATCTCTGTTTAAGTGTTCAAATTGTCACTCTGGCCACAGATGGGAGGTAAGTTTTACTCTGAACTGAGCTCTGATTAATATGTCATTGTGATTCTTCTGCAGTGGGTTTGTTTTGTTTTCTCAGGAATAAGTTCTTTTGGGGCTTTTTGGTCATATGATCAGATTTATATTGTATTCTTGGTGAATTGCTTTTCTGCCTTGTGGTATTTACTTCTACGGTCTGCTGGTTTTGTCCATACAAAGAACAGTCTATCAGGAGGGTCTGGACATAGAACTGGTAAGTCCATAAGTCCATCCTCGGACCATTGCTGAGGAAGGGGGAGTCCAGAAGGTGTCCTCAGCCTGATGTTCTTTGGGTACATAGGCCAGCATTTCAAAACCTTGTAAGGGGTCCTCCCCAGTTTTGTGAGAAATGATTTGTTTAGATTCATGTGCCCACTGTCAGTTTTGTCTGGCCCCTGATCAGCACCAAGTTCCATCAGCACCAAACTTACTGACAGCTAGAGTTCTCATGGGGTCTTCTCAGTCTGAAGCTGCACATCTTTCAGGCCAAACCCCTGTTTCCTTTATGTTTTCTAAATATAATGTATACTTATCCTCTGACTGGTAGTATTTTGCAGAGGTAAATTGGAATTGCAGTGACTACTGGGGGCAACGTTTGATTTTAGCAAGATGTTCATTCGGTAGCTCCCTTAGAACAAAAGGAGAAGAAACACGCATGAGAAGATTGTCTTGTGTACAGAGGAGAGATCATTTTCTTTCATGTTGCAGATTCCTAATCTGTTTCATTTCTATACTTCAGGGTTCCAAAATCTCTGGCTTTTTAATCGTATGGCTTGATGGAAAATTGACCAAGGACTTTCTCTTGTCTGTGTATATATGTCAAAATGGGTTTTCCTGTGCCTAAATTTTGTCATCTCTTTTGTAGATAGGACATAATTAGTTCTTTATAGTGACAATTTAATATTTGTCTGAAATTGACTTTTTTGCACTTCTAATTTTTCTCTTTCTGCCTCTCCCTCCCTTTTTCTGATGCTGGGAAATTTTAGAGTAACAGATTACAAAAATCACTCTGTTGGTATGTGTGCCCTCTGGGAATATCTAGTGGAGACAAACTGAAAAAAAAATTTTTAAATAAATAAAGACATTATTGTTACATTTATTTTAAAAATTATGGTGGCTGAAGAGTGCATTGACTTAATAGCCTTCATTAATATAATTATGAGGTTTTAAAAAAAGACCTTAGTTCCCATACGAGAGAACTTTTGGCATTATTTAAGGAGTGTAAAATTTAGTTTACCAAAAAAAAGAACATCAGCACCATATTTAGATTTATACAAGACCAGGGTTAAATGTCCCATGGATTAAATTCACTAAACTGATTTCATGATTTAAGTAAATTATTACTCTTTTCATGACTTTTCAAAAAATTGAGAAATATAAAAACATATTTAAATAATAAAATGATAACAATGGATGTCTTTTTAAAAGTTTAATTTTATAGGGGCACCTGGGTGGCTCAGGCGGTTAAGCGTCTGACTCTTGGTTTCAGCTCAAGTTATGATCTCAGAGTCGTGAGATCGAGCTCC
Organism: Phoca vitulina; assembly: GCF_004348235.1. Taxonomy (NCBI): domain Eukaryota; kingdom Metazoa; phylum Chordata; class Mammalia; order Carnivora; family Phocidae; genus Phoca; species Phoca vitulina. Next base: position 18,162,646 of record NW_022589718.1, read on the forward strand.
GCACTGGGGCTCTGGGCCAAGCAGGGAACCTGCTTGAGATTCTCTCTCTCCCTCTCCTTCTCCCTCTGCCCCTCTCCCAGCTCACACTCACACACTCTCTCTCTTTCTCTAAAATAAATAAATAAATCTTTTTTTTTTTTTAAAGATTTTATTTATTTATTTGACAGAGAGAGACACAGCGAGAGAGGGAACACAAGCAGGGGGAGTGGGAGAGGGAGAAGCAGGCTTCCTGCCGAGCAGGGAGCCCGATGTGGGGCTCGATCCCAGGACCCTGGGGTCATGACCTGAGACGAAGGCAGACGCTTAACGACTGAGCCACCCAGGTGCCCCTAAATAAATAAGTCTTAAAAAAAAGTGATAACAAGCTTAATTTTATAAAATTCTTATAGTGCTTCTAATCATGAAGACTTAACATATTAACTAAGATTATATTCCAGGTTTTAAGAACTTAGACTATTCAGGACAGTAGCAACTACTATAATAGCCACTGTAGCTATTTAAAGTTAAATTAATTAAAGTTAGATAAATTAAATATTCAGTTCCTCAGTTGCATTAACTATGGTTCAAGTGTCCAATAGTCACATTTGACCAGTGGTTACCACATTGGACAGCACAGATATAGAAAATTTCCATAATCACAGAGTTCTATTGATAGCACTGCTTTAGATATATGATTAAGCTAACTAATAAATAATCTTTGGGTGCCTGGATAATTTTTAAGTAAGAAACAAACAACAAAAAAGAAACCTCCAAAAATACCAATCACTAAAAGGATTCTGCACCACATACCAGTGTGTGGCAGGGATTTTTCCAGAGCACCAAACAATTTTCAGACACTAGGTAGATGTCTTATAATTTCAGACATTAAAATCTACCAGGAGATAGTATCAGATCCCATGGGTTAAGGGCTCAGTCCTACAAGACTGCTTCTCGGGGCGCCTGGGTGGCTCAGTCGTTAAGCGTCTGCCTTCGGCTCAGGTCATGATCCCAGGGTCCTGGGATCGAGCCCCACATCGGGCTCCCTGCTCAGCGGGAAGCCTGCTTCTCCCTCTCCCACTCCCCCTGCTTGTGTTCCCTCTCTCACTGTGTCTCTCTCTGTCAAATAAATAAAATATTTTAAAAAAAAAGACTGCTTCTCTTCCCCCACCACCCCACCAACTCCAGTCACACGGCCAGGTTAACATCACCTGTGCTTCTGACCAACTGGCTCTACATTGGAGGTTTCAATGACCCCCTCCTTAGGTTTGATTAATTTGCTAGAGTGGCTCACAAAAGTCAGAGAGACATTTTACTTACTAGATTGCCAGTTTATTATAAAAAGATATAACTCAAGAACAGCTGGATGGAAAAGATGCATAAGGTATTGTATAAGAAAAGGGGCTTGAAATTTCCATGCCCTTTCCAACTATACCATTTTCCCAGAATCTCCACGTGTTCACCAACCCAGAAGCTCTCTGAACCCAGTCCTTTTGGGTTTCTATGGAAGCTTCATAACACAGGCATGATTGATTCAGCCTCTAGCCCGTTTCCCTTCCCTGGAGAGGAGGGGTTGGACTCAAAGTTCCACCCCTCTAATCACTTGGTTAGTCCCCCGGGAACCAGCCCCCACCCTTAGGTGGAGTCCAAGAGTCACCCCATTGACATAATAACAAACATCTTTATCACTCACATCACTTAGGAAATTTCAAGGGTTTTAAGGAACTCTGTGCCATCCCCTACGATCCTCCGTTTTGTTTCTTAAATTCCACATATGAGTGAGATCATGATTTCTCTGATTGAGTTATTTCGCTTAGCATAATACCCTCTAGTTCCATCCATGCCATTGTAAATGTCAAGATTTCATTTTTTGATGGCTGAGTAGCATTCCATTGTGTGTATATACCACATCTTCTTTATCCATTCATTTGTCGATGGACATCTGGGCTCTTAGGGGAAGGGAGGGAAAAATAAAACAAGATGAAATCAGAGAGGGAGGCAAACCTTAAGAGACTCTTAATCATAGGAAACAAACTGAGTGTTGCTGGAGGGAGGGGGGTGGGGGATGGGGTAACTGGGTGATGGACACTGAGGAGGGCATGTGATGTAATGAGCACTGGGCATTATATGAGACTGATGAATCACTGCTCTACTTCCAAAACTAATGATACACTATATGTTAATTGAATTTAAATAAAAATCTGTGTTAAAGATCTAAAATATGAAGCATAAAAAAATAGTTGGATATAACTAGTTTATATTTATCATGATTATATATACTGTAGGATTTATTTTGTGTTTTCTATTTACTGGCTTTATTTTTATCATTTGTTTTTAATTCCCTACTCTCTTTTTTTTATGCACCCGGGTGGACAGATAATGTACTCTCTATATCTTCCTCATGCTTCTATTGTTTTAGAAGTAATAGAGTATATAACTCTTCTTACAACAGTTGGCTTTAAATATGTAATATGTATCCTTAACTATTTTTTTCTAACACAATGTAAAATTATGCAATAGCATTATCTCTTCAAAAGACAAAAATGTTCGTTGTCTTAACCACTCTCTGAATAATACCTCTCTTGCTGCTAAAAGAAAAAAAAAAAGGAGCACTGTGCCAGAAGCAGGGATGAAGACCAGATATATATTTCTTATTATAAATCACAATATCACAATCACTAACCATAATTTTAAATTTTGTAGAATAGGTAGAGATGGGCAAAATATACAAATGCATTTGAATTACCCTTGTAAGTAGATATAAAAGAAGACATTAGCACTCATAAAGAAAAGATAGCTAAATAGTTCTTGCTTTTCTGTCTTCTGTTTTTCTATTGTGTCTGGAGAAAAAAGTGGTTACTTTGGTTAAATATGGTAATTAATACAAATGTTTGAGTATTCTAGGTACTCTGATTACAAAGATACGTATTTATATAAAATAATGCATATAATTTTCTGTTTATTAAGTTATTATAGTTTATCGATATGGTATATTATGATATATACATTGTTTTATTTAATATATTAACAGGTTATATTTTAAAGCTACAGTCAAAAACTTTAATTTACAGATTTATTCATTTTTTATCTGTGAATGCCTAAAAACACGTATGGTAAGGTGTTTAATAAATCTTTTACTACAATATTGTTTCAAGAATAATGTACAGAAGGCCTAAAATTACAATTTTAATCTCTTTCTATAAAATCACCATGTTATTTTATGACTAGATTAACATTTCATTTTCGTCACAGAAAGATGCTTTTTATATCCTCTCAAATAATTTTTGAAAAGATTACTTATGTTTGAAAGAAAAGTTAAGTTCTTAGTAATCATTACTATTTATTGCAGTGTTTTGACACAATTACATGTAAATATTTTTTGTCTTTAGATACTTACGACTTAAGTGACTTTCAATAAGCAACTTGCAAACAAATATATATATGGAAGCAAAGAGAAAATATTGGTTACTGCTGGATGGGAATTGGAAATCACAACAGAGATGATATTTAAGTTGTGCACTGAAGAATGAGCAAGATTTTGAAGTACAAGGAGTGTAGACAAGGTCATTCCAGAAAGATGCAACAGTGATAGGGGTAGGAACGCGCAGAATGTGGTCTATCAAATTGTTTTGATAACATCCCTCTAAAAGAATTTAGACTAGATATCCCTTTGTGCATTTTAAAGTAAACATCTAAAGGTTTTCATTATATGCTTAAATACTTGGCGATTACAATTTCCATCAAGTTATAAATATTGACATTAATAAAATAAAACTGTCACAGCATTCTTATTAATATTTCCAAAGGAATGGAAATTGTAACAATCTTTATCCATCAAAAAACAAACTCACAAACAAGAAGGAACTCTTCTTTTTAACAATTGGATATTTTATATTATCTTTTTATCCTCCCGAACTTGTATTTCCATTATGCTGTCTCCAAGGGATTTGAAAATTTTACTTTTTAAAAAATTATTCTTATTTTTTAAGATTTTATTTTTTTTAAGTAATCTCTATACCCAACATGGAGCTCAAACTCACAACTCCAAGATCAAGAGTCACACATTCCTCTGACTGACCCCGCCAGGTGCCCCCCAAATTATACTTTTTTTAATGAAACTTTTTATTAAAAAGTAAATTTTGTATTGAAATATAGCATATATACATAAATCACAAAATTATGGCTCAATAAATTTGCACAAAGAATATACACTTACATAATAACCAGCAATCAGAACAAGAAATAGATCATAGACTTTTTCTAGTACTCCAGAACCCTCTTGGGTCCTCTTCCACTATCCTGACTTCTCACCTGAGGTATTTAATACACTAACCAACTTAATGGTCAGATCATATATAGAAATAGAACTCTGACCTATAACCTGCAATATGTCCAGGAAACCAACCGCTTATCTGTAATAAAGCCCCCAGGAAGCCAGCCTGGACCTGTAGGAGGTCAGACTGCTATCTCTAGTCAATCCAGGAGTCCAAACAATAACTTCTTTAACAATTGGCCCCAAATGGCCAGCACTTAATTAAAAACTGATATCTACCTAATTTTTGTCCCTGTTTCAAACTTAGGACCAACTATAGAAAGCCAAATATGCAGCCCTAACCAATCACAGAGATGCCCTCCTTCTATTTAGCCCACCTACAAGGAGGGGGGGTACCTGAGGCCTTCCCTTTTTTCTATTAAGCTTTCCTACTCCTCTGCCTGCCTCTAAGTCTGTCAAAATGCAAGTGGGGGTGGCTTACTCCCTTGCTATAGCAAGCTCTGAAAAAAGAGCTTCTTCCTGTTCTCATCTGGTTGGTCTTTGTTTATTTGCACAAACCCAAATACATTAGTTTTGTGTCTGGATCCTTATATTGTAAAATTCATTCATATTATGCATAGATGTCATTAGATCATTTTTACTGATATATAGTATGACTGCATCACAAGTTAATTATCTGTTTAACTGTGGATAGATGTTTGGGCTCTTTCCAACTTCGGGCTTTATGAATAAAGCTGCTACACACATTTGTATATGTCATTTGGTGAATATATGTCTATTTGGAACTGCTGGGTCATAGGTAGGTGTATTAACTTCAGAAGATATTGCCACTTTTACAAAGTGGTTGAACTGATTTAACCTCCCACTGGCAGTGTAAGCAGATAGAATTTTATCCTAATATATATACATTTTTTTATGCTTGAGAGCTTTCTTTGCCAAAAAGAGTTGTATGAATTGAAATTTGATTTAAACAAACTTCTGACCATGAGGCTATATTAAATATTATCTGTTGCACTGAGTTACCATTAGTTATTAGGTATACCCAATTTATCAAAATAACAACATATATTATGAATTTGAGAAAATAGTAGTAAACATGAAAAAATGCAAGACAAAAGTGTATTGGGAAAACATTACTTATAGAAATAATTAAGGTTTTAAAAATTCATTTACATGTCTGTGGATAAATATTAATTACTGCTAGAACAAGATAATATTCAGCATCATTTTATTCTTAAGTTTTGTTTATAGTAAGTATTAAAGAACTATGATTACAATAAGGAGACAGGAATAGGAGTCTGTTATCACAATATCAGTCAATTGCTTGAACTCCTTTTGAGTAAAGGACCAAAAATTACATAGCGTTCTATTCCCAAAACAATTTTTAAATGATCTATAGCTGATAACTGGAGCATGTCCTCTTTCAATACTGTTGAAAGCAAAAATGGGGATGGAGGGAGAGATCTCCTTCTTTAGCTAAGATAAAAGGCAATTGTCCTAACAAAGCTGGGCAAGAAGAACCACTAAGAGTTAACCTGCACCTCAGGCACTTCTTCCAAGTCCATCAATTTTAGGAAAGAACACAGGATTGTTGAGATTTTGGAAGTGAATTCTTTTAAAACTATTTGTCTATGTAGTCTTTGGTGTAAACTCCAGTTTGAAGGCTGCTTCAAACAAGAGTAAAGAGTTTAACTTGGCTCCAAGCCATTATCCAGAGTTTGGACCTCCTTTGGAACCTAGGGATGAGCTACTGAAAGTCTGTGGACTAAAGACAGCGACATGCTTAGTATTGTACTTTAGGGAATAAACAGAGAATGGCTGGATTCATTCATTCATTCATTCATTCATTCAACAAATGTACTATTCTGTGTAGTGTGGACTCAAAGAAAACAAAGTCTCTGCCTTCATGGAGTTTACATTCCATTGGGGGGAAAGACAGATAAATGAATAGAAATGCATAATGTCAGTTAGTGATAGATACTATAAAAACTGTAAAACAGGGATTATTCTAGACAGTGTAGATGAAAGCCCTGTTTTACCGAGCTTACATCCTAATCCTAAATAAATGAATCAATAGCTTAATTTCAGGTAATGATGAATGCTATAAAAAAAAGTGTGTGTGTGTGTGTGTGTGTGTAGGGTAAGGAGTTTAGTTTTTAGAAAGGGTTGTCTGAGAGATGAGATTGATGCAGGCAGGCTGGGTCCCGAGGACCAAGAGGGGGTCCAGCAGGACTAGCCAAGAGGGTCCTTGCTAAGCGCAGCAGGATGGAAATCAAATGTGAGCCAGTAGGAAGTGCAGCAGAGTTTATTGAAGATATGTAGAGAGTGCAGGTTCAGACAGTGTCCAGGAGACTTGGAAAATAAAGGAGAGAAAATCTCTCCTTTGTTTGGGGTCTAGGGTTTTTATTGATGATTGTGGTCTGGTGCACGTGTCCTCTCAGGCATCTAGAAGTGGTCTGAACGAGGACAGGGTCCAGATGTCTATCATAAGTCACTGATTCCCTGGAGCCAGGAGGTCTTGGTGTTGAGATGTCTAGTGCCAGCGGTCTAGAAGACACACATGACGGCCTTGCCTGGTCATTCCTACCCAGTCATTCCTGAAATGTTATCTGTTGTGCTGGAAGACTCCAAAGAAATCATTAACTCCTTGTCCTTTACAAGGAGGACATACATTAAGGCAAGTGTGTGTGTGTGTGTGTGTGGGGGGGGTGTGTGGTGTGGTGCAGATCCTAGCAAAGAACAGAAGGAGGAAAAGGAGATAAAAAGCCAGTTTTTTTACCCCCCATGGGTTCCCTTCAGTTTCTCTATCTCACGATGACATTTTAGGAGCTCTGAGCCTCAATGTAAATAAAGTGACAAAGTTTGCCATGTGACCATCTATCTCTGTGAGAAGGGTGAAGGAACAACAGTGTGAAGGACAGAGACAGAGTATGCTTGACATATTTAAGGAAAAGAAAACAGCCCAGCTGGAGCAGAGTGAGAAAGCAGACGTAGGGAATGAGGTTGTAAAGGTAACCAGGCTCCAAGTAACAGTAGGGTTCTGAGGGCGTGGAAAAGACTGCTTTTTATGCTGAGGACAGAGAAATTACTTTGCACTGGTTTATGTATTAGAAGGATCACTCTAATTTACCAAGAATAGAATGCAAGAAGGTAGGATTAAAAAGTCTTGGATTAGGCTGGTAGAGGAGGATGGTAAGATTAGAAGCAAGGGGAGATTGGACTAATAATGATGTCCGATGTCTGTCTAATGAATGCTAGAGTTACAAAATAAAAAGAAGAAAACAAATTCTTAAGACACTGTGGAGGCAGAGGAAGTTGGAAACCAAGTACAATGGCAGTATGGTTGGAGAGAATGGGCAGCTTGGAGGCTCTGAAAATTGGTAATTAGGAGGCTGGTGGTGTCACAAACCAGATCCCAAGACCTGACCTTTACTGCTTATACTCACCTCCCTCTGTCCTACATTTTTCCTTAAGCTCTTCCTTCTGCTTTATATCTTAACTCAGGCAAATGGAAAGCAAAACCACCCCTCAAGCAATAGCAACTGCCCTGACAAGACCTCCAGCCAGCCCAGACTACTCAGACCAGTTTGAACGTAACTCCCTATCATGTATCTGCACAGGTCACCACGGAATGGCCTCTAGAATGACCAATAATTACCTTTGTCTCTTTATAATACTAAACAATGCATGTATAGGCATGTTTCCTTAAGGTGTATTGCGTGACCTTATGTCCACCTCTATATACAATAACAAGGATCCCCTTTTAAAATATTCCTCCTAAACCTAAATAAAAGGAACCCATTCACCCTTGCTCAAAGAGTCACGGCTTTGGAAATTATTTCCTATGATCTCCTTATTTACTGCAAATAAAGTTCCCTTTGTGCAACAACTCAACTGGTGTAGTTTCTATCTGTGACTCAGTAAGGAGTGAACTCACGTTGGTTCGGTTACAGTGGTACCATTAATTGCAATAAAAGAAATTAAGATAAATTTGGGAGATGAAGGGGCAGATGGTAGATTTTGATTATGTTGAGTGTATCTCCATATAAACCATAAAGTTACAGATAGACAAAAGTGGATGCCACTTTCACAAGTCTCAAGGAAAAAGCAATGGGCTATTCTTTCGGGAGAAGTTACTATGGGCAAAAATGCGCACACAATAGTGGGAAATCAAAAGCCCGGGAGATAGATTTATTTGTAAATTCCTTTAAAAAAGGTCGCATAGCATAGTATACAATAGTGGCTATTGAGCTTGACTGCCAAAGTTCAAATTCCTGGGACACCTTTTTCTAGTTGTATGACTTTGAGTTAGATCTCCTGGCCTTAGTTTCTTTATGTGGAAATTGTTACCATAGGACTTATCTAATAAGGTTGTTGTGGAGCAGGAGTTCTTAATCTGGAGTCCATGAAATTTGAGGGCATCTATGAAACTTGAATTGAAAAAAATTTAACCGTATTTCTATTAACCTCTTATGAGAATCTTGTTTTCTTCAATTATAAAGTAGAAAGCAAAGCATGGTAGTATTAGCAGTACATATGGCTTTGTTCCCTGCAGAAATTACAAATAATTTCATATCACAGTACAGTAGTAGTAGATATTTTGAAATACTGTTTGTCATATTACCATATTTATTAGAATTGCTGTTAGATACACTGCTAGATTTCATATGATTGCAGAATTTATTTTCAGCCCTCATGCTACTTAGTTGGCCAAGTATCCTACAATTCTGTGCCTCTTGGTCAATCATAATCACACTGTGAAGTGAGTGTTTATACATTGGTTCTAACATTTACCCTTGCTTTCCAGCTTTCCCCAAATACAAACCACCAGGTGAAAGGAGGTGAACTGTTTTAATTTTGATAATGGTATTTAATTATAACTGATTCCTTTGTAATCCTATGAATTTAATTTTTGCAGTTAGAAATACTGTTTTAAGACTGGGCCAATAGGCTTTATTACACGATCAGAAATGTTCATGATAAAAGAGAAGAAATCTTGAGGTAGAATAAAAGCTACATTAGAACAGTAATGGAGGACAGTTGGAAGAAAGGCAGGCAGGGACAAGCCCTTACCCCCTCCCCCCCAAGAGGAAACCACCCTCAAAAGGATTTTACAACACCCCGAAAGTAGCCCTCCACCCTTTTCCAAGTGATAGGTAGATGGCAAAAACCTGATTGGATGATGGAGGGTTAATCAGATTAAAACCGCCCTCCAACAAGCCCATAAAAAACCCTCAGATCTAAGCGCCAAGTTGGCAACCCTCTCGGATACTCTCCCTCTTGGGAAGCTTGGTACTGTCACTCAATAAACTTTGCTTTGCTGCCCTCCACCTTTCCTCTGGTCTCCCTCGTCATTCTTCCAAGCAGCCTAACCAAGAACCCGGCACCGAAGGAAAAGAAATCCTGTAACAACAGTACTTGACCCATATCAGATAGGTCTGCTGCTATTGTTCTTAAAATGTTCAGAGAGCAGGAATTAAGTCCTTTTCATTTTTGCATTCCCAAGTGTCTAGTCCAGTGCTCTGCACTTTGGCGCTCCATGGATATTGAACGAATGGGAAAGAGTGGTGTGAAGGTTGGCTCCTCAGGCCCCTCAATTGGGACTGCAAGGAACAGCTGTGAAGTGGCAGGTGGCTAGTACGCATCCGCGGGATTATACTACGTGGATTATGTTAGAGGCTTGAGAGGGCTCAGTTGAGCCACAGATGTGTCTCTAAAAACCTCCCAATGGAAACGGAGATTGCCCCTTGGCCACAGGGGCCACGTGCTTATTAATTCCTTAAATCGCTCCTCCATCATCCTAGAAGGCAATTAGGTCTGTCTGTGGCTCCAGGTGCACAGGAGTTTACTTCTGCTGGACTGAAGAGGCCCCTCGCACATTCCCGGAACCTCGCCTTGGTTTCAGTAGCGTTCAGCCGGCCAGCTAGAGAACCGTGGCCCCGCGCGGCGTGGGTCTCAGGGAGAACTGCGGCCGGGGGCGCAGCGCGCCGTGGTCGAGGCCCCCGTTCCCTCGCCACGCCCACTTCCTGCCCCATCCCGGGCCTTTCCAGGTCCCCTCTCCCGGTGAACCGGATGCTCTGTCAGCTTCCTCCTCCGCGTCCTCGGCGGCCTCCGCTTCCCTGGCGAAGCCGCAGGAACCCACGAGGGCACGGGCAGGGGCTCCCGGCGGTTAGCCTGGCAGGAGTAGGACGCCGGTAGGAGCTGGGCGCGCACGGTTACCGAGCGTGGAGGAGACACTGCCCTGCGGCGATGGGTGCCAGGGGCGCTCCTTCACGCCGGAGGCAGGCGGGGCGGCGGCTGCGATACCTGCCCACCGGGAGCTTTCCCTTTCTCCTCCTCCTGCTACTTCTCTGCATCCAGCTCGGGGGAGGACAGAAGAAAAAAGAGGTATAATGAATCCCTTGGCCTTCCGGGTGGGCCCAGGCTGGCTAGGGCGGGCCGGGGCGGCGGCGTTGCCAGGCAGCATGGCCGCGTTGCTAGGCAGCCGGCAGCTGGGCTGGGGCGAGGGCGGCCTGCGGGCAAGAGCCCAGCGGTTGGGAGGCCTGTGGGCCACGCAGTCGCGGATGGGGGGTTAGCCTGGTGTTCTCTCAAAAACAGGAAAGCGTCCCCTTTCACTCTGCGCCTGAGCACCGCACACCTTTCAGACTCAAGGCGCTTTTGACCTTCGGAGGCCGAGCTCTGGGCCCTGGAGTCACTAAAAGGGGTGTGTTGGATGAGAAAATACCTTTTAGGAGTATTTGCAAACCTACGAGAACTATTTGGTCTTTATGTTCAGTACTCAGCTCCCTTCGTTATTCGTTTACGTTTGTATTCATAATTACACATTTTTAAAGCTGTAGGTTTTGCTTTAGGTTGAACTCCTATAATGGTGAGAATAAACTCACATAATTTTAAGTTAGGTAAATTTGTGAAGATCAACTGATTTCAATCTTAGTCCTCTAAAAACTTTGATTAAGAGGATTGAAATCACTATATTTAAAATAGTAATTTGTGAATTTCAGTTATCCATCTTTGCCTTGGATACTCAATCTAGCAGGATCGGAAAAAAGTTATTTGGAAATGCGAGTAGTGTTTCTAAGAGTACGTTGTTTTAGTAAGTATTCGCTTATTCAAGATAGTTTTTCCTGGTGAAGTATTACACACACGTGATTCAAAATCTAATCCGGGTTTAAAGTATTACCACAAGTTTCCTGATAGCTGGGTAGAGAGTGAAAAAACAGCTTCGTGTGTAAAAATAATTGATTCTCTTTACTCTTTTCCTGAAACAACTCTGAACTCAATAGTAACTTCTTCCCGTTAGCTTTTTAATTTTATTTATTTTTATTTTTTAAAGATTTTATTCATTCGACAGAGAGCAAGTGAGAGAGGGAACACAAGCAGGGGGAGCGGGAGAGGGAGAAACAGGCTCCCCACTGGCAGGGAGCCCCATGGGGCTTGATCCCAGGACTCTGGGATCATGCCCCTTTGAAGGCAGAGGCTTAAACAACTCTGCCACCTAGGCATCCCTGGCTTTTTAATTTTAACATGAAAGTAGACCATAGGAAATTCTTCGTGGAATTCTGGTAGGAGGTTTAGAGGAGAACTGTTAAAATTAAAACTATACTTACAAATATAATTTAAAGATTTTTTTTTTTAGCATTTGGTATTTACATACCACATTCCAAGAGTTTTAGATGTCATAGTTTTTCTTGAGGAAGGGAGATTAAAAAGTTTTTTTTTGAGGATTACCACAGCAGAGGGCAGTAGAAAACAATGAGAAATTCCATGGAAATTTTGATGTTTTACTTCTTAGATCACTGTGGGGGCACTTGGGTGGCTCAGTCCTTTGAGCATCCCCCTTTTGATTTAGATTTAGGTCAAGATCTCAGGGTCTTGAGATGAGCCCTGCCTTGGCAGTGCTCAGCAGGGAGTCTGCTTGAGATTCTCTCTGGCCCTCTCCCTCTACCCCTTCCCCCCCACCTTCCATCTCACTTTTGCAGTTCTCTCTCTAAAAATAAATAAATCTTAAAAAAAAGGGGGGGGGAAGACCACTGTGATCACAGTAACTTTCAATTGGAAGAAAAACCCCAAAATTTGGAAAGTGTACCTCTTCAAAGCATCTTGGTATCCAGTTGTACACTACTTTAACAGGTGAAAACCCTTGTTAATTTAGCATAATTACAATAAATCAACATCTGTTCCATTAACATTTTTTGTAAAAGAAGTTTTAAATGAAAAATTGGAAGAAAATTGTTAAGGATTAGAAAAGGATGTCTTGGGGTGCCTGGGTGGCAGATGGTTAAGTGTCTGCCTTTGGCTCAGGTCATGATCCCAGGGTCCTGGGATGGAGCCCCACATTGGGCTCCTGGTTCAGCAGGGAGCCTGCTTTTCCCTCTCCCTCTGCCTCTACCCCTGCTCATGCTCTCTCTCTCTCTCTCTCATGCTCTCTCATCTGTTTCTCAAATGAATAAATAAAATCTAAAATAAAAAAAAAAAAAAGAGAAGAATGTCTTCCAGAACTGCTTTTATTTCCTTAAACAGGAGAGTCTAATACTACTATTTGGTGGTATTGCAGAATACATATGTTTAAGGAAAAGAAGAGCAAAATAACAAATGATTGAAGTTTTAATACTTCACTCAATGAGTACACATATCTGGAATGTAGTATGTGAGAATAAACTCACATTACTTAAATTATACAAACTTATTTGTGAAATTCAGAGCACCTGATTTCAGTCTTAGTCCTTAGTAACTTGGAGGGCTGTGGTGTCTTTCAATGCTAGAAGAAACACATTCTTTATTAGAAATAATGGAAAGTGGTTGGTTATCATTGTGGTACTTTTCTAGGGGTATTCCAGGGTTGTTTTGAACGTGTCACTTCATTCTTTGCTGAATTTAGACACCACTGAATCAGCAAGTGTAGCAGTTGGAACTTAGTTTACTACAATAAATATTACTGACGAAAGTGCTAGAGGAGTTGACTTGGCGTGAGTAGTATATCCCTTCATACTGGGGAGGCCAAATTGACATCTAAAGTTAAACCTGGAACCAAGAATGGACATTAGTTGCTTTTAAGGAAGTAATAGTTACGATAATAGCTACCCCCATAGGTTTTTGAGTCAGACAGATGGTCCAGTTACAACTCAGTCACTATCTAATTGTATGACATCAGGAAAACCACTTAACTTCCCTGAATTTTAACTTCTTTGTTTTAAAACACAGATATAATACCTACATCTCAGGGTTGTCACTAGGATTGAATAAGACTGTATATAAACTACTTAGTGCAGTGCCTTGAACATAACAGGTGATCAATACTGGTAACTATTATTATGTGTTCTTCATTTAATGAGAGCATTAGATATGATGAGATCCTAAAATGTGATAAAATATTTTAAAATTTTTTTGCTAAAGAAACTGATTTTATCATTTTTGTAAAATATACAGTTATTAGAATAAATTGCCTGTTTTATTATGAAACACAGAGCTCCAAACTCTTATATTGTTTGAGAACTTCCCAGGAGATATTGCAACATGGAAGAATTGGTGGTATTCATGAGTGTGTGGATGTGTGTGTGTGTGTGTCCACATATAAGTTTTTGTATCTTTTTCTTCATGAAGACATTTAATTCATTAAAAAATAATTTTGTTATATTCTCTAAGAATATAGTGAATAGCAATAGATGAGTGAATAGGCAAAGAAGATTGGAGATTTTTATAGTCACTTTCCTTAATTACATGGAATATAGTCGTTAAACTAATTTTTGAATCCTCATGTAAAGTGATACAAATTTGTGGGAGACTGTAGTTTCTTGGTAGTATATCATTTGCATATGTAGTGCATCATTTTCCTTTTATTTTAATGGCTTCTCTATTTTCTACATTGTCAACACTTAACCAGTTAATCAGCTTCATTTAGAATTGTTTTAATCTATAATAACACCTGATAATATAAAAGGAGCTCAAATTCTGTAATTATTTTCAGTGGATTTATTGACTTTAACATTATCAAAAGAAGCTATTAAAATAATTTATCCTTTACGTTAGCTAATAGGCTATGACATGTAGGTAACAATGAATATGCATTATGAAAATTTGAGCAGCTCATAAATATTTTTGCGAAGTAATATGATTGCCTAAATGAAATATCAATTGCTTCTGACAGAACTTCTGTATGTTATTAATATTTCTAAGCACATTTTACACTGAAATGAATATATCCAGTTATTTTTTTAGTGGCATAACCATTAAATAGAGACTTGACTATCTTAGCAAATGAAGAAAAGGGAGAGGATGGAAGTAAGCAATGGATTTTATCTTTAAGCAAAGAACTTAAGTTGAAAACAAAGTAAGTTTGTAAATACATGAGCACAGCTTTAAGAAATGCATAGTAATTATGCATTGATATATATACACATAGACCACAGATTATGCCCATGCAGGTATTTCATCTAGGCTAGATTTTGTGTATAGGAACTCCTTGCTGAGTAATTGGAAGTGACAGGTCTTACTCAGAATGGCCAAAACGGCTTGTCAAGTACTGTGAAGGCTTCGCCCACTGTCGTTTCACAGATGATGGCAGAACGTGTGGAATTCCCGGGCCCCAGGTGGACAGGTTATCACTCAGCAGCTGCAGATTTGCCAGAGTATCAGCGTTTGTGCTGATGACACAGGCTAAATGACCCCTACAGGTGTAGGAAGTTTTGTGGCAGAAGAACCTTGAGCTTAAGGAGCTCAAATCTTTTATAATGGGCGGGAAGCTTGTTTGACCTTTGACCAGAGGGTGACATTATTTTCATTTTTGAAGGGACACTGTCTTCCAAGGCTTGTGTACTATATACATCCTTGAAAAGGTTTCCAGAACAAAGTCAGTTAGTACTTTGCTTGCATGTTATGTAGAAATCTATGAAGAATTGTTTCCTTAAGTAAGAGATAGTAACTTTGTCAAAAGAGAATTTTGGAGTATTTTCCTCCGTATACATACGCCACCAGTATATTCAGTTCCATATATGTGATCTGTTCTACATGGAAGACAGAAAGGGAGAGCAGAAATATATAACCTGAGCCACAGATTTATCAGTTGTTAATCTTTTGCCACATTTACTTGTGCATTTTCTCCATATTCAGTGACTCTGGATGAGTCTGATCCCGATGCCAGTGACTGACGTTGGTTACTTTGGTGGTCACCACGGTTTATTTATCTTACGATTGCTTCTTTCCATAAGACTCCCTCCTGGAGCATCACGCTAATTCCACCAAGATAGAAAATTTACCTTTGGCTGAGTATAAGAGTGGCTGTTGTTCCCCTGCTAGAGGACAGGTAGATCACGAACAAACGTGTATGTGACATAACGTTGAGAGAGCGAGAGCGTGTGTGTGCGCACGCGCATGCTCGGCATGCAATGAAGGGACCAAATAGTATTTATGTAAGTCTCTATCTACTTTTTATTTTACCTATTGGGCAAGATATCCGCTGCTTCTCAAATTGAGCATATCTAAAGGGGAACTCTCTTTTTTTTAAAGATTTTATTTATCTATTTGACAGGGAGTGAAGCGGGGGAGCCACAGGCAGAGGGAGAAGCGGGCTCCGATGGGGGGCTCGATGCGGGACTCGATGCGGGACTCGATCCCAGGACCCCGGGATCATGACCTGAGCCAAAGTCAGACGCTTAACCCACTGGGCCACCCAGGCGCCCCTAAAGGGGAACTCCTAATCCTTCTCTTTGCCCACCTGTTTTCTCATTGCTGTTAACAGTGCTGTTTTATGGGGAACAAATTTTAACTTCCTAGAATCTCATTTTTTAAATAATCACTTGCCAGTATAATATGTCTTTGTCGCTCTTACCCTGTTGTATTTTGCACATTGTATACAGAAAGCCTGGCTCTACGTACTCGCTTGAGGAGTCGTTCACAGATTTGAGGAGAACATCTTGCCAAAATAGGGTTTCTCCCTTAATAGCTACGAAAAACACATAAATAATTAGTTTGAATATTAAAATTTCAAAAAAGTTATTTAAAACAATAGGTAATGTATTTTTTTCATAGTAATTGGTATCTGTCTGCCTTCCCACCTCGTTGTCTGTATTTCTATTTAATGCCAGAAGAAAAAAGATGAACAATGAGCTTATGGAGTCCTTCAAAATCTGTGATAAAAGTCTTAACAGAGAAGAGTAGAACTCTGAAGCCATTTATGAGCTGAAGAAAAGTTAATAAAAGGACGTCTTTACTAGTTTATTGTTTATTGTTACTAAAGTTTTGGTTGATCATATAAAGATACCTAATTAGTTTGACATTTGGAGGTGAAAAAGAAATTTCTTTCCACTGCATGTTACCATGAGAACTTAAGTACCTTTAATGAAAAGGAGCACTTGAGTATAGGTTGAATAACTTGTGATACTGATTTTACTAAATGGAACTCTTTTGTTATTTGCAGGAGTGTATTTTTAGAGATGGCTTAACATTGTCAATATGATTTGACTCAACTTTTGGAAATATTTTAATTCAGAGTCTTCTGTGCTTGGAAAACAAAACCATTGGGAGATTAGTTTATATGAGTATTGTGGTAAAACTTGGGGTACAGAATTCATTATAAATTGTGGAATCTGCTTACTATTCATATTAAATACTAAATTGAGATACCTTAGGATAGATGACTCATTGAATTTAATAAACTTGGAAGTTGGAAATAAGTCTAAATTATATTAGGAAGTGAAAAAAAGTTACAATAGAACAGATAGGAGATAGAATGCTAGGCATTTCACTTAGGTTAGATAATGGTCTTTACAATATCTTTGCTTGGTGGTTTGGCAGACAGCTTTGTTTGCCTTACCTTTATTTTGCTAATAGTACCTTTAGAGAAACTGGGACTATCCCAAGCCCCAAACATTTAAGTCAAAGATTATTATTATCCAATACCTTAGAAATTATTGGTTTAGGAGTGAGCACATATACAATTATATGGGGACTTGTGACAAGTTCCCTCCTCTTTGATAAAGGACACAAGGAAGGGAAATTCTCTCTTCTTGTCTTTGTTATATGAATATGAGAATGTGATGCTTGAGTTTCTGAACCCATCTTGTAAATATTAAAATACAAGCCTGAGGGCAAACCAGTAAGTTCATGATGGCAGAGTAGAAAAATGGAAAAAATATGGGTGTTTGACATGACTTAACTAGCCTTGTAATTGCTGTAACTCTGGACTCCTTGTTAGGTGCTAATAAGCTTCATATTGTTTAGGACATTTTGAATTGAATTTTCAGATTTTTTGTATTTGAAAGCATTCTGTTGAGGAAAGTTATCTTGGATTAAGAGTTTTACCCATGATCGTTATTTAGCCAACTTGTAAATTTACAGTCTTCTTTCTTTTTATACTGTGCTTAGTAGCTTAACAATTACCTAGCTATATGACCTTCTTTGTGAATTAGATATTAAATATTAAAGGATTATTTATATATATGTAGCTCTCCCTTATCTTTGAATATTAATGATCATTATTAGAAATCTGTGTATGTTTTGGTGTTTTTAGAAGTGAATTTTTCCATGTGTTCCTTTTATTAATATAGCTTTGTTTTTATTGTATGAATTGAAGTTCTCTAAGTATTATATGTCCAAAAAATTGTAGGAAAGAAATTGGAAATAAATTTATTATGTGCCTTAAAAGCTCTTAGCCCAAGAAAGGAGAGAAAGAGTAAGTCATGCCTCAGATATATTTGCTCTATGCTGTTTTCTGTGTGAATGCTTTTAAAAAATACTTATTTCTTTTGCTTTTGTGTGTGTAATAGAGTGGTACATAGTTTCATTTTTTTTTTAATTTTTTATTGTTATGTTAATCCCCATACATTACATCATTAGTTTTAGATATAGTGTTCCATGATTCATTGTTTGTGCATAACACCCAGTGCTCCATGCAGAACGTGCCCTCCTCAATACCCATCACCAGGCTAACCCATCCTCCCACACCCCTCCCCTCTAGAACCCTCAGTTTGTTTTTCAGAGTCCATCGTCTCTCATGGTTCTTCTCCCCCTCCGATTTCCCCCCCTTCATTCTTCCCCTCCTGCTACATTCTTCTTCTTCTTTTTTTTCTTTCTTAACATATATTGCATTATTTGTTTCAGAGGTACAGATCTGAGATTCAACAGTCTTGCACAATTCACAGCGCTTACCAGAACACATACCCTCCCCAGTGTCCATCACCCAGTCACCCCATCCCTCCCACCCCACCCCCCACTCCAGCAACCCTCAGTTTGTTTCCTGAGATTAAGAATTCCTCATATCAGTGAGGTCATATGATACATGTCTTTCTCTGTTTGACTTATTTCGCTCAGCATAATACCCTCCAGTTCCATCCACGTCGTTGCAAATGGCAAGATCTTATTCCTTTTGATGGCTGCATAATATTCCATTGTATATATATACCACATCTTCTTTATCCATTCATCTGTTGATGGACATCTTGGCTCTTTCCACAGTTTGGCTATTGTGGACATTGCTGCTATAAACATCGGGTGCACGTAGCCTTTCGGGTCCCTACTTTTGTATCTTTGGGGTAAATACCCAGTAGTGCAATTGCTGGATCATATGGTAGCTCTATTTTCAACTTTTTGAGGAACCTCCATACTGTTTTCCAGAGTGGCTGCACCAGCTTGCATTCCAACCAACAGTGTAGGAGGGTTCCCCTTTCTCCGCATCCCCGCCAACATCTGTCATTTCCTGACTTGTTAATTTTAGCCATTCTGACTGGTGTGAGGTGGTATCTCATTGAGGTTTTGATTTGGATTTCCCTGATGCCGAGCGATATTGAACACTTTTTCATGTGTCTGTTGGCCATTTGGATGTCTTCTTTGGAAAAATGTCTGTTCATGTCTTCTGCCCATTTCTTGATTGGATTCTTTGTTCTTTGGGTGTTGAGTTTGATGAATTCTTTATAGATTTTGGATACTAGCCCTTTATCTGATATGTCATTTGCAAATATCTTTTCCCATTCTGTCAGTTGTCTTTTGGTTTTGTTGACTGTTTCCTTTGCTTTGCAAAAGCTTTTTATCTTGATGAAGTCCCAGTAGTTCATTTTTGCCCTTGCTTCCCTTGCCTTTGGCGATGTTTCTAGGAAGAAGTTGCCGCGGCTGAGGTCGAAGAGGTTGCTGCCTGTGTTCTCCTTTAGGATTCTGATGGACTCCTGTCTCACATTGAGGTCTTTCAACCATTTGGAGTCTATTTTTGTGTGTGGTGTAAGGAAATGGTCCAGTTTCATTCTTGTGCATGTGGCTGTCCAATTTTCCCAACACCATTTGTTGAAGAGACTGTCTTTTTTCCATTGGACATTCTTTCCTGCTTTGTCAAAGATTAGTTGACCATATAGTTGAGGGTCCATTTCTGGGCTCTCTATTCTGTTCCATTGATCTATGTGTCTGTTTTTGTGCCAGTACCATACTGTCTTGATGATGACAGCTTTGTAGTAGAGCTGGAAGTCTGGAATTGTGATGCCGCCAGCTTTGCTTTTCTTTTTCAACATTCCTCTGGCTATGCGGGGTCTTTTCTGGTTCCATACAAATTTTAGGATTATTCCATTTCTTTGAAGAAAGTGGATGGTATTTTGATGGGGATGGCATTGAATGTGTAGATTGCTCTAGGTAGGATTGACATCTTCACAATATTTGTTCTTCCAATCCATGAGCATGGAACGTTTTTCCATTTCTTTGTGTCTTCCTCAATTTCTTTCATGAGTATTTTATAGTTTTCTGAGTACAGATCCTTTGCCTCTTTGGTTAGATTTATTCCTAGGTATCTTATGGTTTTGGGTGCAATTGTAAATGGGATCGACTCCTTAATTTCTCTTTCTTCTGACTTGTTGTTGGTGTATAGGAATGCCACTGACTTCTTGCATTGATTTTATATCCTGCCACTTTACTGAATTCCTGTATGAGTTCTAGCAGTTTTGGGGTGGAGTCTTTGGGATTTTCCACATAAAGTATCATATCATCTGCAAAGAGTGAGAGTTTGACTTCTTCTTTGCCAATTTGGATGCCTTTGATTTCTTTTTGTTGTCTGATTGCTGTGGCTAGGACTTCCAATACTATGTTGAATAGCAGTGGTGATAGTGGACATCCCTGCCGCGTTCCTGACCTTAGGGGGAAAGCTCTCAGTTTTTCCCCATTGAGAATGATATTCGCTGTAGGTTTTCATAGATGGCTTTTATGATATTGAGGTATGTACCCTCTATCCCTATACTCTGAAGAGTTTTGATCAAGAAAGGATGCTGTACTTTGTCAAATGATTTTTCTGCATCTATTGAGAGGATCATATGATTCTTGTTCTTTCTTTTGTTAATGTATTGTATCACGTTGATTGATTTGCGGATGTTGAACCAACCTTGCAGCCCAGGGATAAATCCCACTTGGTCGTGGTGAATAATCCTTTTAATGTACTGTTGGATCCTATTGGCTAGTATTTTGGTGAGAATTTTTGCATCCATGTTCATCAGGGATATTGGTCTGTAATTCTCCTTTTTGATGGGGTCTTTGTCTGGTTTTGGGATCAAGGTAATGCTGGCCTCATAAAATGGGTTTGGAAGTTTTCCTTCCATTTCTATTTTTTGGAACAGTTTCAGAAGGATAGGTATTAATTCTTCTTTAAATGTTTGGTAGAATTCCCCTGGGAAGCCATCTGGCCCTGGGCTTTTGTGTTTTGGGAGATTTTTGATGACTGCTTCTATTTCCTTAGTGGTTATAGGTCTGTTCAGGTTTTCTATTTCTTCCTGGTTCAGTTTTGGTAGTTGATACATCTCTAGGAATGCATCCATTACTTCCAGGTTATCTAATTTGCTGGCATAGAGTTGCTCATAATATGTTCTTATAATTGTTTGTATTTCTTTGGTGTTGGTTGTGATTTCTCCTCTTTCATTCATGATTTTGTTGATTTGGGTCATTTCTCTTTTCTTTTTGATAAGTCTGGCCAGGGGCTTATCAATCTTGTTAATTCTTTCAAAGAACCAGCTCCTAGTTTCGTTGATCTGTTCTACTGTTCTTTTGGTTTCTATTTCATTGATTTCTGCTCTGATCTTTATGATTTCTCTTCTCCTGCTGGGTTTAGGCTTTATTTGCTGTTCTTTCTCCAGCTCCTTTAGGTGTAGGGTTAGGTTGTGTACTTGAGACCTTTCTTGTTTCTTGAGAAAGGCTTGTATTGCTATATACTTTCCTCTTAGGACTGCCTTTGCTGTATCCCAAAGATTTTGAATAGTTGTGTTTTCATTTTTATTTGTTTCCATGAATTTTTTTAATTCTTCTTTAATTTCCTGGTTGACCCATTCATTCTTCAGTAGGATGCTCTTTAGCCTCCATGTATTTGAGTTCTTTCCGACTTTCATCTTGTGATTGAGTTCTAGTTTCAAAGCATTGTGGTCTGAAAATAGGCAGGGGATGATCCCAATCTTCTGGTACCGGTTGAGACCTGATTTATGACCTAGGATGTGATCTATTCTGGAGAATGTTCCATGGGCACTAGAGAAGAATGTGTATTCCGTTGCTTTGGGATGGAATGTTCTGAATATGTGTGTGAAGTCCATTTGGTCCAGTGTGTCATTTAAAGTCTTTATTTCCTTGTTGATCTTTTGCTTAGACGATCTGTCCATTTCAGTGAGGGGGGTGTTAAAGTCCCCCACTATTATTGTATTGTTGTCGATGTGTTTCTTTGCTTTTGTTATTAATTGCCTTATGTAATTGGCTGCTCCCATGTTAGGGGCATAGATATTTACAATTGTTAGATCTTCTTGTTGGATAGACCTTTAAGTATGATATAGTGTCCTTCCTCATCTCTTATTACAGTCTTTGGTTTAAAATCTAATTTGTCTGATATAAGGATTGCCACCCCAGCTTTCTTTTGGTGTCCATTAGCATGGGAAATGGTTTTCCACCCCCTCACTTTCAATCTGGGGGTGTCTTTGGGTCTAAAATGAGTCTCTTGCAGACAGCATATCGATGGGTCTTGTTTATTTATCCAGTCTGATAGCCTGTGTCTTTTGATTGGGGCATTTAGCCCATTTACATTCAGGGTAACTATTGAAAGATAGGAATTCAGTGCCATTGTATTTCCTGTAAAGTGACTGTTACTGTATATTGTTTGTGTTCCTTTCTGGTCTATGTTGCTTTTAGGCTCTCTCTTTGCTTAGAGGACCCCTTTCAAGATTTGTTGTAGGGCTGGTTTCGTGTTTGCAAATTCCTTTAGTTTTTGTTTGTCCTGGAAGCTTTTTATCTCTCCTTCAATTTTCAATGACAGCCTAGCTGGATATAGTATTCTTGGCTGCATATTTTTCTCATTTAGTGCTCTGAATATGTCCTGCCAGTCCTTTCTGGCCTGCCAGGTCTCTGTGGATAGGTCTGTTGCCAATCTAATGTTTCTACCATTGTAGGTTACATATCTCTTCTCCCGAGCTGCTTTCAGGATTTTCTCTTTGTCTCTGAGACTCGTAAGTTTTACTATTAGATGTCAGGGTGTTGACCTATTTTTATTGATTTTGAGAGGGGTTCTCTGTGCTTCCTGGATTTTGATGCCTGTTTCCTTCCCCAAATTAGGGAAGTTCTCTGCTATAATTTGCTCCATTATACCTTCTGCCCCTCTCTCTCTTTCTTCTTCTTCTGGGATCCCAATTATTCTAATGTTGTTTCGTCTTATGGTATCGTTTATCTCTCAGCTTCTTTATTTTCCATCATTTGGTCTTCTATCTCACTGATTCTTTCTTCTGCCTCATTTATCCTAGCAGTTAGCGCCCCCATATTTGATTGCACCTCATTGATAGCCTTTTTGATTTCTACTTGGTTCGATTTTAGTTCTTTTACTTCTCCAGAAAGGGTTTCTCTAATAACTTCCATGTTTTTTTCAAGCCCAGCTAGTATCTTTAAAGTGATGATTCTGAACTCTAGATCTGACATCGTACTAATGTCCGTATTGAGTAGGTCCCTGGCAGTCGGTACTACCTCTTGTTCTTTTTGTTGAGGTGATTTTTTCCGTCTTGTCATTTTGTGCAGAGGAGAATAGATTAATGAGAGAACAAAATGCTAGCAGGGTAACAACGTCCCCAGAAAATATACTCTAAACAAATCAGAAAAGACCTGAAGCAGTGGGAAAAGAAAGGGAAAGAGAGAAAAAAGAAAAGGAAAGAAAAAAAAGAAAAAAGAAAAAGATAAAGATAAAAACAAACAAAAGCAGAACAAAACAAAACAAAACAAAAACAGAATGTGATCGAATATGATCAGGCTGGATTATAGATCAGTGCCACACACTAGATTTTGGGTGTATTTTGGTCTGTTAAAAGAAAGTCCCTCCCAAAATTTTAAAGAAAGAAAAACTTATATATGTACAAAAATAAGGGTTGATATGATGAAGGGATGGAATATGACTGTAAAGATGGAAATTATAAAAAATTTTAAAAAAGGATTTGATAAGTTGTTTGAAAAAAGAAAGAAGAGGATTAAAAAAAAAAAGGGAGAGAATGTGATCAGGCAGGGGAATAGAAAAAAACCATACACTAGAGATTTAGAGTATATTTTGATCTGTTAGAAGAAACTATCTCAAGATTTTAAAGAGAGAACAACTTATATATATATGCCAAAAATACGGGTAACTACTATGAAGGGATAGAATATGACTTTAAAAATGAAAAATAAAAATGTTTTTTTTTTAAAAAAGGGATTGATAAGATGTTGGTTGAAAAAGGGAAAAAGAAAAATTCAAAAAAAAAGAAAAAAGGAAAAAAGAAAAAAAGACAGTTAAAAAAAATAATTAACTTTGAAAGACTAAAGAATCATGGTAAAAAAGCCATGAATTCTATGTGCAGTATTCCCCTAGCGCTGGAGTTCTGCCGTTCTCATTGATCGGTAAACTTGGTCTTGGCTGGCTGTTCTCGCTGATCTTCTGGGGGAGGGGCCTGTTGCCGTGGCTTTGCCGGAGGCAAAATACGCCCTTGCCGGTCTGGGCTAAGTAATCTGCTCGGGTTTGCTCTCCGGAGCTTTTGTTCCCTGCAAGCTTTCCGTACAGCTTTGGAGGCGGAGAGTGAAAATGGCGGCCTCCCAGTCTCCGCCCCGGCGGAGCCGAGAACTCGGGGTCCCGCTCCTCAGCGAGCCCCCAGAGAAAAGCAGTCAGTCACTCCCGTCTCCCCGGTCACCGGCCACACTCCGCGCTCACCCGGCCTGTGACCGCGCCTTTCTATCTGGCACCCGACCCCGGGTGGAGTCTCCAAACCCAGCAGATCCCCGCGGTGCGCTCCCGCACCTCTCCTCCCGGGGGAAGAAGGTGAGTCTCCCCGGATCTGCCGCTTGTTGGGTCCCTGCTGGAGGAGCAGTGGCCCGACTGTGCCGCGGATCACGGTTTATGGCAACCCCGAGCTGAGAGCCCGCGCCTGGGCTCCGTCTCTGCAGCCGGCTTCCCTGCTCTGATACCTGGGAGCTCTGCCGCACTCAGGCACCCCCGGGCTTTCTGTGACCCCGAGGGTCCTGAGACCACACTGTCCCGCGAGGGTTCCACCCCCCACTTCGCCACCAGAGTGACGTCCCTCAGCGGAGCAGACTTCTAAAAGTTCCGATTTTGTGCTCCGCAGCTCTATCACTTGCCAGAAGCGGCCAACGAGGGCCCCTCCCCCGCCGTCTATCCTCCCAGATAACGCCTCGGATTCACTTCTCCGCACGTCCTACCTTCCAGAAAGTGGTCGCTTTTCTGTTCAGAGAGTTGTTGCTATTCTTTTCTTCGATCTCCTGTTGAGTTTGTAGGTGTTCAGAATGGTTTGATCCCTATCCAGCTGAGTTCCTGAGAGGAGACGAAATCCAGGTCTCCTACTCCTCCGCCATCTTGCTCCGCCCCCCACATAGTTTCATTTTAAAGACTACCAAATAAAATAGAGGAAGACACTTTTATTTTGAAAATGATCATATTTTAATATTGTTCTTTTGGTTTACATTTGAGTTAAGATTAAGCAAAAGAAAAGTTGGGACCCTCCCCCCTCTAAGGATGAGGGTATTGTGCAGTGTTGATTGTCCCATGTTTTTTTGTTTGTTTTTTTAGCATTGGAGCTTTCAAAGTGAATAAAGGATTTTTCTCATGCTCAGGAAAGTGAAGTGGTATGCTGTGTCTTGCTGTTGTTTCCTGTACTTTTTCCCCTTGGAGACTTTATGGGGAGAAAGAGTGGCTGAGTCAAGGTGTAATACTATCATGGTGGTACTCTAATTAAATTTAGCTTCCTATTGACAGGTACATGACTCACATGCTTTGATGTTGGAGCATATTCCAAATCATAAAGAGAGTCATAACCATAGATTTTAAAAAAAAATACTGCATTATGGAATGTTAGAGCAGAAGTGTCAAGTTTCAGGCTAAATAACAAAGTTGGGACTAGAAGTTAGGTTTCCTGACACCAGAATTTATATTTCCATATTCCCATGCTCAAGTATGCTGTCAGATTCTCCTCCCTCCCCCCAGCCCCTTCACTACTTTCATTATACTCTATTTTCCTCCGTCTTTTCATAGCTAATGTTCTAACTTTATAACTTCCTCTTCGTGGATATTCGTTTTTTAAAACCTAAAATGATTAAAAGTTTGGCAGATGTAAAACCTATTAATACTGCTTAGACGTGATTCCTTTGAGAACATAGTTTATAAAATTAAGCCATCTGTTTCTTTATGAGCCTGTTTAAATAAATGAAGTTGGGCTATGGTAAACCTTAGTCACAAGAGTCAGAACTCTAAAACAGCACAGAACCCAAAGCAATGCCTCCTATAATCCCTAATACTAAGTAAAGCATGTTCACAAATCTATTTGCCAAAGCCAGAAATCTGAGCACATTTCACTTGGTCTCAAACCTTTACTTACTTGTGACTTTTTGACACTCCTTCCCTCACCCCAGCTAAAGATATTCTGCAACTTCTCTGACCAGTGCTGTTTTTGAGGAGTACTGTTTACTTACTGTTTAAATGCCACAGGGTGCAATCCAAGGTTCTTTGCGTGCTATTAGTGCTTTTCCTGAGTGAGCCTGTGTCTGACTTCTCCTTTTTGCTCTCTCTGCTCTTAAATGCTTCCCTTCAGTGGCAGGTTAAGTCATTTACCCCCCCCCCCCCCCCGTTTTGGATGAGGGACTCCTCACACAAATGGATCTTTGTGCTTATTTCTTTATAACACTTAGGTGAATTATTGTCTGTCGTCTGTCATTCCTGTTATTCTACAAGCCCTTTGAAGAGAAGGGTTTTTTTTTTTCCTTCATTTCTATACCCACATATTCAAGCATAGTGCCTTGCAGTTGGTAAATGCTTAGTGAAGTTATTTTGGTCAAGTTACTTAATCTCTCTAAGCCTCTTTTCCTTATCTGTAAAATGAAGATAGTGTGTTGTCCCTACTGTAGAGCTGTGAACCTTACATGAGATAATCCTGTAAAGGATTTGGCAGCATAGTGCGCGGAACATAGTAAATGCTTCGTGTTAGCTTTGATGCTGATACTGGTGAATGAATTCGTAGGGTGTATTCTTGGTTGTTTTACATGAATAGCATACATTGATTTGACATTACAAGAGACAAATTAAAAACTAATGCTTTTGATATGCATAATTTTTTATAAATATTTTGTTTTCCCATTTGACAAGTTAGGGCTCTTGAGAATGTCATTGCTTTCTTCATTGCCAGACATAATGGGTACTTTTACTACTTGACTTTTATATGGTGTTTGACATTGTTGGCTACTAGTTCCTCACCCTCCCCATCCCCAGCTTTATTGACATATAATTGACATACAATATTTTGAATATTTAAGGTGTACAACATGCTGACTTGATACACTTATATATTAGAAAATGATCATCACCATAGCCTTAGCTGACACCTCTGTCCCATCACATAGTTACCATTCCCTTTTTGTGCTGAGACATTTAAGATTTACTCTCATAACAACTTTCAAGTAAATACTACACAACTGTTAAGTATAATCACAGTACTGACCATTAGATTACCAGAAATTACCAGTTACCTTTTAACTGGAAGTTTGTTCCCTTTGACCAGTATCTTCCCATTTTCCCTGCCCCCACCTCCTGTGACCACCACTCTCCTCTGTTTCTATAAAAATTTTTTTCTTTGATTCTGCATACAAGTGAAATCATACAGTATTTGTCTTTCTCTAACTTATTTCACCTACCATAATGCCCTCAGTGTCAATCCACATTGCTGCAAATGGCAGGATTTCTTAGTTTTACTATGGCTGAATGGAATATTTTCCAGTGTGTGTGTGTGTGTGTGTGTGTGTGTGTATGAATGATATGGTATATATCTGCGTTATACACACACACACACACATACACACACATACACCATAGCTTCTTCATATTTATCTGTCAGTGGACACTTAGATTGTCTTCATGTCTTCGCTATTGTAAATACTGGTGTTATGAACATGGGGGTATAGATATCTTTTTGAGTTAGTGTTTTCATTTTGGTTGTATTCCAGACGTGGAATTGTTGGATCACATGGTAGTTCTATTTTTAATTTTTTGAGGATCCTCTATTCTGTTTTCTTCCCCCCCCCAATTCTGTTTTCCATAGTAGCTATACCAGTTTACAATCCCACAAGTAGTGCGTTAGGGCTCCCTTTTCTCCACATCCTCACCGGCATTTGTTATCACTTGTCTTTTATTCTTTTCTAGTTTCATGGAGAAATAATTGACATACATCTTTATGTAAGTTTAAGGTGTATACCATTATTGTTTGATTTGCACATATTATGAAATGATTATCACAATAGTTTTAGCTAACATCCATCTTCTCATATAGATACACTAAAAAGAAAAGAAAGAAGAAAAGAAAAAAAAATCTCCTTTTGATGAGAATTCTTAGGACTTACTCTGTTAACAATTTTCCTATATGTCATACAGCACTGTTAGCTATAGTCATTATGTTGTATATTACATTTCTAATAATTATATATGGGAATTTGTACCTTCTGACCATATTCTTCCATTTATCCCACCCCAACTCTGCTTCTGGTAATCACAAGTCACAAGTGTGATCTCTTTTTCTATTATTATTATTATTTTTTTTAGATTACACATATAAGTGAAGTCATATAGTATTTCTCTTTCTCTGACTTATTTCACTTAGCATAATGCCCCTATGTTGTTGCAAATGGTAGTATTTCCTCATTTTTTTATGGCCGAGTAATATTCCATTGTATATATGTGCCACAACTTCTTTATCTAGTCATTTACTGATGGACATTTAGGTTGTTTCCATGTCTTAGTATTGTAAATAATGCTGTTACGAACATGGGGGTGCAGATATCTTTTTGAGTTAGTGTTTTCGTTTTCTCTAGATACATTCCCAGAAGTGGAATTGCTGGGTCATATGATAGTTCTATTTTTATGTTTTTAAGGATCCTCCATTCTGTTTTCCACAGTGGCTATGCCAGTTTACAGTCCCACCAGCAGCATACTCACAGGTTCCTTTTTCTATATATACTCACCAGCATTTGTTGTCTTATATCTTTTTGATGATAGGCATTTTAAACAGGCATTACTTTTTTTTTTTTTTTTTTTTTTTTTTTGATGGCCTTTTTAAAAGGCATTTATTTTTTTTTTTTTTTTTTTTTTTTTGATGATGGCCATTCTAACAGGCATGAGGTGATATCTCATTGTGGTTTTGATTTGCATTTCTCTAATGACTCATGATGTTGAACATCTTTTCATGTAGCTGTTGGCCTTTTGTATACCTTCTTGGGGAAAGAAATGTCTATTCAGGTTTTTTCCCATTTTTTTAATTGGATTGTGTGTGTGTGTGTGTGTGTTTGTTTTGTTTTGGCTATTGAGTTGTATGAGTTCTTTATGTATTTTGGGTCTGGCACAAATATTTTTTCTCATTCTGTAGGTCATCTTTTTACTTTGTTGGTGGTTTCTTTTGCTGTAGAAGCTTTTTAGTTTGATGTAGGCCCACTTATTTTTTGTTTCATTGCTTGTACTTTAGATGTCATAGCCAATCATTGCTAAGACCCATGTCAAGGACTTTTGTTACTGTTTTCTTCTAGGGATTTCATGGTTTCAGGTCTTATGTTTAAGTGTTAATCCATTTCAATTTAATTTTTGTGTGGTATAAGATGGGAGTCTAGTTTGATTGTTTTATATGTGAATATCCAATTTTCCCAGCACCATTTATTGAAGAGATTGTGTTTCCTACACTGAATATTCTTGGCTCTCTTGTCAACTATTAGTTGACTGCATATGGTTGGGTTTATTTGTGAGCTCTTGATTCTGTTACATTGATCAATTTTTTTGTTTTTATGCCAGTACCATACTGTTTTGATATTTAGTATTACAGTATTGCTGGAAATTAGGAAGTGTTATGTCTCCTGTTTTGTTCTTTCTCAGGGTTGCTTTGGCTATTTGGGGTCTTTTATGGTTTCATACACATTTTAGGATAGTTTTGTCTACTTCTGTAAAAATGCCATCAGAATCTTGATGGGGATTGCATTGAATTTATACGTAGCTTTTGGTAGTATGAACATTTAACAATATTTTTTTCAGTCCATGAACATGGGATACCCTTCCACTTACTTGTGTCTTCTTCAGTTTCTTTCAGTCTTGTAGTTTTCACAGGGGCACCTGGCTGCCTCAGTTGGTAGAGTACGTTACTCTTGATCTCAAAATCACGAGTTTGAGCCCCA